>NW_024962283.1:2625597-3015184 GCF_019238085.1 Lagopus leucura
AAGGAAAGGAAAGGAAAGGAAAGGAAAGGAAAGGAAAGGAAAGGAAAAAGGGAAAGGGCTTTTAAAACAGCGGTTCACATGAAGAATATTGATGTTGAACAGAAATGCATCAAATTTGGAAAAAATCACTGTACTATTATGTATCACATCTAGCACAGACCAGGAGGCTTCTGAAGACATGTACACACATGCATGCAAAAATAATGCATATTCATATTCACACTCCCACAAAATCCATATATTTCATGCTCATGTGCCATGTGTATTCACACCTCCCTTCTTATGTGAGCAGATATATACAGAATCTGAAGAAGACAAGGAAAGCGTGCTGCATCAAGAAACCTGGCAGATAGCCACCACCAAAAAATGCACTTGCAGGGTACTCCCAGATGTAGACATGAAGTTGGCTATTTGCTGTGATTTGTTTGTTAGTGGAAGTGCAGCAAGGCTAAGGAATGTCAAGAGAGAAGCTTTGCAGAGGCAGAAATAGCACCGGTAGCAAAACTCTGAAAGACAGCAAAGGGAGAATATTTGGACTGAGTGCTGGCTGAGACAGACTGGAGATGCAGGGAAAAGAGATTTTCTGTTGTTGGACTCCTGCTGTGCTCTGTGAAGCGGGACGTGGTTCGTCCTTAGTCAATCAACAGGATGGCATCAGAGACCCCGGATTTGATTGCCAGTGTCTCCTCTTAATACACGTCCTTTTGCTCAAGGAGAAAGCTTTAATAAAAGCTGGTTATAAGCTATGCATACACTAGGAAAATGTCATCTGTCACTGAAATGTAGCCAGTACTGGCATGACAAGCAGTAGACCTTACAGCAGCACACTGCCAGACAATCGAGCAGTTCAGCAGAGACTGTAAAACATACCACATCTGTCTGAAACTGCAGGAGTGATTTAAAACGAGCGGAAGGAATCCAACCAGACCACGGCACACGCGCTGAGGTGAGCCACCTCCTAACAGAGAGCCCTACGCTCTGCTGCCTGCCAGCCACAGCAAAACCAGCTCCCATGCAGGAGGGTGCCTCCAGCAAGCAAGGCACCTGCTAGCAGAACAACAATGCTAAGTTGGGGTGTTCCTTGGCACAGCACTTGCCTGCAGAGCCCTAGCATTTGCTGGGTGCATGTGGCCACACTTAGCTGCAAAATCCCAGCTCCTGCTTTGCACAACATCTCAATGCTCTGAGATGCAATGCAGCAAGGCTCTCCCTATGTAATGCAATCTATTTACATGTAGTCTGATTTAGGATGCTGCTGGCAATTTGGTGTGGTCAAGGTTGTTGGAAATGAGGTCCATTTTTGATCCTCCAGAGCCTGACAACGCCATAAAGATAGGACTATACTGACTTGCCAGCAAGGGTGAAAATTTATCACTACAAATATTTTGCTTTCCTCCTTTTTGGTATTTAAAGGCCTTCGAAACTCAAAGGTCACAGAAAACTGCTGAGAAGAATCAGAATCAAAGGAATGTTTCCAAAGGGGAGAATGTTTCTGTAAGAAGCACATGTGTGGACTGGCAAGAAATCCCACCCCATGGCTTTACATCATCGTGGGACCGTGCTATGTGCTGTCTGGAAAAGTAAACCCCATTTTCAGATCCTACTGTAGTGGCTGCATTTCCTATGGTAATCCATCAAGAATTTTAGGTCATCTAAATGCCTGCTTTATCAGCCTATCTCTAATATATGCAAAGCACAGCGATTTTATCTCTTGCTAGAATACAGCACTGTGTTGCTAGAATTGCACTTTCGAAGCCTGCTTACATAGGTTAGGATTTCACTTCCTTCCTTCCTTCCTTCCCTGCACAAATGAATATCAGCATTTGAATGCAGTAGGTGTAGCATCAGGATATAAGAGCTAAGATTTTAATTCCTGATACACGAGGCCATAGGCATCCCAGAAAGCCAACCAAAAGCTCTTCTTGTCTTAGATAGAAGATCACAGACAGGCAGGCACCAGGAGTGTGGTTTGCACCATCAGCCCCTCAACATTGAGGGGGTCACAGACTGACAATTAATGGTGAAAAATCTTCCAGTGCTGATGGATGGGGAGGGAAGAGAGGTGCAGCATGAAATCCAAACGTCTGCTCACTGCTCGTCTTCACCCATGCTGTGCTCACAGGTCAGACCCCACAGAGAGAGACAAGGAGAGGATGCCATAGCCAGGGACTGAAAATTGATAAATCTGCAGATAAATCTGCAGAACAGAGACAGAGCTGGCTTCTCCCTGGCCCTCACAGCACTCCCTCTGCAGGTGAAAGAGGAGCCACATTCTTTCAGAGTTGCTTTTTTAACGTATAGAAAACATTGCACAAATCTCTGCTTGACCAAATACACAGAGATGTGTGTACTGGGAGGAAAACAGGAGGCTGCAGCCCCATGCGCACCCATCTCTCACCATGGCATGAACTTGCCGTGCTGCACACAGCAGGAGCCACCCAAACCCCCGTCACATCACCTCACAGCTGCTCCTGCTCTGGGGATGTGAGAACCTGTGAATGCATGAAGGTATGAAGCAGTGGGGCAGGGCATCACTTCTGTGATAAATACAGGTCAACTACTGCTTTTTTTTTTTTCTTTTTTTCTTTTTTTTTCCCCCCTCTCAGATGCATAATTAAGCTGTGGAATTCAGTGCTAGATAAAATAGAGACCGGGAGGATTTCAAAAGAACTAATATGAATACTGAGCTCAGCCACAGCTGCTGTAAAAGATAAAGGAAAGCATTAGAGGAAAGATCCTCAGCCACTCAGGCAGGACAGAGGTTAGCCAAACCCTCAGGGTTGACTCATGTAGCATTCCTTATGCCTCTGGTTGCTGCTGTGCCCACTCTGTTCCCAGCTCTTCTTTTGGGTGATGCTAACAAGGAACCTGATTAGCATTCAAAGACCAGTTGTGCCAATGAGGTGCTGGCACACACTGGGCTGGGGCCAAGCTCTCACTGTTTCTCTGGTTGCCAGGTGTCTCATGGTCATGTTATGGAGCACAGCCATCCCCAACAAGGGGAGCAGGGGACATGCCCCACAGCTAAGGCAGCAAGCTGGTGCAGACAGAGGGGCTGGGGATGCAGCTCTGCCCCGTGTGATTGAGGCTGGATCCCTGGCAGGCTATAGGGATTGACCCATCCATCTCAGCATGGCTAGCCTGTGCTTGGTCACCAGGTGCATCCTTGGAGAGCAACAGAGGTGCAGGTGCATGCGTCCATGCTGTTCTGTGGGGCACTGCTGGGCACTGCCAAGGCCTGGTTAAGCTCCAAGCAGCAAAGCTCAGCAGGGAGATGAAATCTCTTCACAGTTTACAGAGCAGGAGCATAGCAGGACTCAGGAAGGCAGCCTGCTAAGCATATTTTCTGGCCACCCAAGCTGATTGTGGCAGAAGTATGGATGTCTCTGGACAATTGGGCAGCCACCGAGTGCTTGGGGACCTGGACAAAGGTGTGCTCCTCACAGCCAATGGGAGATGAAGCCTTCCTGGTCTGCCAGGTAGTGCTGGCTGGAGCATGGCATGAAATAAGGAGGGGCAGAAGATAGAGTTTTCCCAAGCAGGTATAAAATATAGCAGACAAATCTTTAAGGAAGAAGGTCCCATTCTGCAGGATGGGCAGTAAGGACGTGTGGATGCTTTTCTTCTCAGCCCTTTGAAGTCATAGGAACATGCCAGGGAATGGCAAAGAGCAGCAGCATAACCTTCAAGAGGCAAGTGAGAATATCTTTATATGCAAACGTGTCAGGACCAGAAGTTGCTGTATGGAAATACAGCTATTTCCTCACTCTTCAACGTCAAAAGGAATGAATATCAGACACAGAGGTCTGAACACATTACTCCTTCCTTCCTCGCTCCAAACTGAAGCGTGATGCCTGTCTCTGACCTTTTTGCACCATTTCCCATCTTGTCTTCAAGCAACACTGACCTCATGCGTTTGGGTACATGTGTACGTGGAGTGCTGACAATCAAACTGCTTCTTCTGCATTAAATTTATCTGACTCAGACCGCAGAGACCACAAACTTCTGTGCTCAGCTCAGGACTAAGCTCTACTTACAGCTGTGTTATCAATCCTGGGGCTTAGTCCATGGTCATAGCATCACAACAACAGAAAGACATGGTGGATTATCTCCTTGCAGTGTAAATAGCAAACGGTGCTATAAGAAAAAAACCGAATGCCAAACAATGTTAAGCAAGATTTCAGGCTGGTCAGTTCTCCCCTTGAATTGTTTTGCTCAATACCTCCTCCAACATTCTGAAGTCTATAGGAAAAAGAGCTATTTCAAGTTAAAGAGAGCATGAGATGGTACTTTCACTGGTTATCAGCCTTGTATCACAGGACGTCTCACTGCTGAGAGGTGGTGATGTGTTCAGGGGAAGAAAGGAGAGAAAACAATTTGATTATGCAAAGGCCAAAGCAAGAGCTATGGTGCACCTTGACTCCAACAAGAGCTGAGGCATCAATAGAGAGCTGAGCTGCTTGAATTCTCTGCCTGGCTCTGGTCTGTATGGAAATACTGGGAGAAAGAATTAGGAAAAAATAATGGGGAAGCAATGAAATATGACCAAAGTCTTGTAATGATGAAATATAATGACTCGTAATGAAGAAGAGTCAGAAGTAAGAAAAAAATAAAGAAGAAATCAATTCTCATGAAGCAAAAATAAGACAGGGGAAGGATAAGAGCAGATGGGAGTGAGGGAGAAGAGAAAGGAAGCAGCAGCAGGAAATGGCTTTCAACGTTTCCACTTAGCATTTTGAACCCAGAAAGCAATTACTGCCAAGCTGGCGTTGCTTTTCTGCACATTAATTCCCTATTATGAATAAAATTAATGAGTTTAACAAACTCCTCATCCTCATAAAGTTGTGCTCTTTGTTATTTGTGTTAATAATCCACAAGGGACTCTGACTCCAAACCACAATATCACGTCCTGATTATTTTTAATGTTAAAAAAATAGAAAAAAAGAGATAAAGTGGGGAAGAAGAGCTCAAGAATGGAAACTAATGGAACTCTGGGCCCTTTTCTTCTGGTCTTGACAGAGGCTGGTAAACTGCAGAGTGAAGGTGGTACTTGAAGGGATGCACTCAATGCTTATATGATAGAATGGCAGTCTGACCCAACATGCAGGATGCTTCTAATTTTCCCATGGGCTCCATGCCCTGCTCAGAGGGAACCACACCAGAACTGTGCCCAAACCACTCCAAATAACACATGGCAGACTTACAGCGCTTGAAAATTACACAAGCATCTGGCTCTCTCATCTCTGCCTTTTGTTTGGAAATAAAGACCTAATGGAAGGGATACGTACGTCATTTAGATGGCATAGAGGTGGCAGTGGAGGGAAGTCTCCATTTATGCAGCATAGATGGGCTTTTCTGCGCTGTGTAAGCAGGAGAAGAAGCAGAGAGGGGGAGAAGATGAGAAAATGGGATCAAGCACAGCAGTCTCAAAAGCCATCAGGAAAGTGATGTAGTAGAATACACAACCATGTGGTCTTCCTAACTACTGTCTGTAGGATACTTCTTCTCTTTTGGCAGGGGGGAATGTAAACTATAGAGCCTGAGAACAGAATTATTCTGCTGAGATATTAGGGGAAGAGTTGATGAATGAATAGTATTAACAGCCCTCTGTTGAAGGGAGCAAGCTGCAATTCCATGCCTCAGTTTCATGTTTCTAGTGCTGGAAAAATCCTGAATCAAAGCAGAAAGCAAGAGGACAAGTGAGGAGGAGCAGGCACTGCTGAAGTGGAAGTAGTGCTGAGACAGCCCTAAGCCTGCTGTTAGGCAGCGTGAGGTGACATGACCAAATAGGCAGTGGCAAGTGGAAAAGATTCACCCATCTACCTGAATGCACCGGGGAATTCTGACTGAGATGGCAGCAATTCACAAAACAAGTTCCACACGACCTGCTGCAGGATTTATACTGACACCAGGCAGGGACAACCCTGCAGAGGAGTCTCAGCTCACAGGCTGATGTCGTGCCAGAATGCCTTTTCCAAACGATGGCCCTTCTGCAAGCCAGCTGGAGAAGTTTAAGACGTGTCCCTTCCTCACTGCACCGCCACTGCCCTTCTGTCTGAGGTTAGCAGCCTGCAGCTCTGCAGACAGACTGCTGCTTCAGATCCTTCCTTGATCCACTTCAGTCCTAATCGGTCAGCTTAGCTCAAATGGCATAAATGATATGTTTGCACTAACCTGGCTGAGCCCGATAGAAGCAGCTTACGGAGCTGCACTCATGTGAAACATTCCCCCCACCGACAGGCAGACGGCAATCTGCAGGAGAGCTACGGGTTGCAAATAGCTGGGGCAGGGCTGCAGCTTTCACATCTACAAAGCTCTGCAAAAGAAAGACACTCGTTGCCTTGCCAGAGTGGTGCCTTCTGCAACCATCAGCTGAAGAACAACTAGCAGCTCCAGGATCCCACCATACTTGTGTTTCAACTTGCAGATTCCCATCCAACACCTGCACGGGATGCAGATTTGAGCGGCTCAAGGTGGTGTAGCTGTGTGCAATGGATACGGGCTGTTTTTTTTCTAAGCTTCCTCAGCCAAATTTACGAGAGTTTTAAGCCAGTTCTAATGCTAACAGCATGGCACTGCCTGTAAATTTTCAGTCCTCACCACGCAGGTGTTTACTTCTGTGAAGTGAACAAATATAGCACAGATCCTTCACGGATCAGAGCACAGAAACACATCTTGTCCCCTGATACAGACTTCAAAGCCTACTGGGAAGAGGACTCTCAATATACCATGAGGTATTTGCTGCATAACACCAAAGGTCGCTGGGCAGTAGCAGGTTTAAGTCACCTACTTGGTCCTCCGCACACATTAGAATTTAAAACCTGCAATAAAAAGGCTGAAAGGGGAACTACTAAGCTGTAATATAAACAATTTCTAAATCTGCTTGAGATTTCAATTGATATAGCTTCCTGCACAGCAGCTAATGTTTATACTGCACTTTCAGCTCAGATTTAAGTACTGCCGATGCCCTCAAACACTGTTTTTACTTTGGACAAATTGTTTTCGTTCCTCAGCTCTTCCTTCCTAATGGCATAAAAATTTCACGTCTGCTTTCTCTCATTGAGCAACCAGGGTGGGATTCAGATCTACTGAAACCTTTGTGAGAGGATGAATGTGGAAGAGGCAGGAGTCAAGCCCAGCTGCCAGCCCCAGAGCTGCCACCTGCTCCAAGGCAGAGTCAGCCAGGTGGCACAAGCTCTGACTGGCACTGACTGGTGGCTGTGGCTGCTGCAGGAATTGCCGTTGGCGAGGTGCAGTCCCAGCATGCACAAACAGGTCTCTGTACTGAGAAAAGCCCATTTCAAAGGGCACTAAGTCCAGCAGCAGCACACCATAGAGCACGTGACAGCCTGACATTTCCCTTACGGCCAAAGCCATGTGCCATCTGCTGCGGGGGGTGATGGTACCAGCAGTCACAGCACTCTGTTTTATTGTCTGTTCTCAATTCCAGTCCCTTTACAGGTAACTAAGAGACAGCAACTACTATTGATCAGACTGCACCAGGTACCATAGTATCAGCATGGAGATTTGGCAGCACAGGAGGGGGAATGTGAATGTGTTGTGCAGGGTAATCCTACAAGCAAAGCACGTAGGAATAGGGATCAGGACACCTCACAGAAGAGGTGCACTCCCCTCTTTCATTTCCAAGAGTCAAATGCTGTTTTTATTCTTGAAAAAACAATGGACGACCAACCACAAGGACACTCCTTTGGTAAATCCTGCATTTCAGACTGGATAACAGCTTTGGCTTTGACCGCTCCAGAGAGACCACCAGTATTAAGATCAATAGAACCAGGGGAAAAAAAACACCCAACCTTATCTACTGCTTTTACAGGCCGTGTTCCAAGTTCTGACATGCAAAACTCGGGCAAATTGAGAACTGCGCTTCTCCCACAGCGCCTGGCTCAGCTCCCTGCAGATGCACTGCAGTCGGTGTGCCCTGGTGTCCTGGCATACTTCTGTGCCCCCAAGTCCAGAGATGACTCTATGCTTGCCCACTACATGCCCTGCAGTGAGCATCTGCTCAGTGTTTTGTTTTACCTTCAGAGCCCTCTTTGTGGCCCTTTGCTTCTTTTGCAGGTTGTTTTCCTTGTCCTGCTTGTGCACGCAGAGCTGTTTGCTTCCTCCCCATCTTTTCTGAAGTGTTTATTTAGCGCACGTCTACAGATTTATATTTGAAACACCAGAATGGGGGTCTGTGAGGAAGGTTGCTGTCCCTGTTTTACACAGCCTTCAGCGAGGGAGGGCAGCTGAAATACAACTGAGATAACATTTAAATTCTCCTTTAATGTTGCCGTCTGCTTTGAGACACTCAGCACTTTGTCATCTGCAGCAAAAGTTTGCTGCATAATTGAGGGCCTGCTGTGCTCCTTCCCTGTGATTCTGAAGTGCATCCAGGGGAAATACGAAATTCAGAGGAATTTGCTTGTTTGTCTTCCTTAGATTAAATTCAACATCTCTAATGGTGATAAATAAAGACACAACTTTCTGCTGCGCTCATCAGGAGGATTCTGCAGCGCTGCAAACCAAAGCAAAAGGCAGCTCTACCCCTTGAAATCCCTTCCATCTTTGGGAGCTCTTGTTTCACCAAGACGGTGAAAATCATGTTTCTGAGAGAAGCCAGGGGTTGGGAAATGGGGACTTGAATTAAAATGAAAATGCTGAAGCTGGTGTAGCCCCACAGTGTTGCTCCTGCTAGCAGACCATGAGCCTTATCCCAGAGCTGGATGTCGAAGGACGCTATGATGTATCTTTTGCCAAGTGAATTTCAGACTTGCTGCAAAGAAGTGGGTTCTGTGCTGCTTTCTGACTCTGGAATTTCATGTGAGGCCTGACTCTCTGTTGCCCTGTATCTTCTTTACACTTAAGGGGGCTGAGATTTGGTCGAGCTGTAATTTACTGCAATTTTAAACCCTATTACCCCCTCTGCATGATGCTGTATAAATGCAAGGCGAGGCCATTAATTTTCTTGACAAAGGTATTATTTGAACTCTTTTCATAGTCTAATTATTACTTAGCAAATACCATGTTGTGGTGAGTATTTATGGATAATTCTCAGATAATACCTAATTATATGGCTAATTCTTATAATGATGGGAAAACCTCAGCGATTCAGAGTCCTGATTCTTCAGACCATCTCAGAACTCCAGATATCAGCCTGCACTTGTAAATCGAGTAATAACGTATGAGTTTATTTCTAGGATTTCATCTTCTAGCTCCTGCTTTGGTGAGGTGTTGGTATGGGTTGCAATGGGAGGTGGTGGAGTCGCTGTCTCTGGAGGTTGTCAAGATGAGGATGGAAGCCACACTGAGGGACTTGGTCTAAAGAGATCACAGGCACGGGCTGGTGGGTGGATGAGGTGGCCTTATTGGTCTTTCCAACCTTAATAATTCTGTGATTCTATGAAGATATCTCAGGCTTTTCACTGGAATTTGGAATCACACATAGGTATGCAGTGCTTTGAACCGAATGACCTGACACAACTCTGAGTCTGATTAACACATCAGACAGCCTCAGCATGGGAGCAGTGCATGGAACTGAAGTGGCAGACCTTACAGGAAATACACCCTGAGGAGAAAATGGTCTGTGCTAAATGGACACAGGGTAGGGTTGACTCAATAACAACCACTAATTTTCAAAAACATGTGATGGAATGGATAGGGCATGAAGAAGAGCAAAGATTGCAGGGAAGAAGCTAGTACTGTTTCTTTCTAAGTGCCTCCCTGCAGTGCTGTGACCTGCAGCATGCTGAATGACTGCGTGCACAATAGGACCAGCTTGATCAACCACCTCCATTTCCTGTGCAGCAGCACAGAGCTAAGCTCCAACCTTCCATTCCCAAAGTTGGCTCCCTGCAGACATCTTGGGCAGCTCCAAACAGAGTCGTGTCTTTCCAGGTAACAAACAAGCTCTTGGCCCCCTGGACTTGAATCTATGAGTCGATGCCTCTCCCAGCTGAGGCTGTGGATGCAATGATTAATTCACCGCTGGCTGCCTGGGTAAGTGGCCACATAAATACCAAAGGAATGGTGCCTTGACAATCAGATGGAGCAATCTGGAGACATAAAGAAAAGCAGAGATATGTGGAGAAAGATGGATAGAGGGGTATAGGATTGTAAGAACTGTTTTGAATGGGTCACAGCAGAAGCTGTCCTGCATCACAGCCTTGACAAAGAGCAGGAGCAAGCGTTTCAGGAGGAGCAGAGTATGTTTAGAGAAATCCTGAACTTCTTTTAAAATTCCAGCACTCGTAGGCAGGCTGCCTTTATACCTTCATATTTTATCCTTTCTAGTGGACCTGTCTTCTGCGAACCACCTCATCCAGATAAAAGAAACAGATGGAGCCAAATCTTTGGCATTTTTTTTCATCATCTCCTGGCATTGCCTTATGCAAGTATTGGGGGTAGTGCCACCACCTAGCCAGAACATTGCACTGAAGGTGGGAGAGCCTGAGAACCTCTCTTGTGGAGTGGTTGCCACACAGTTTGTAGCTGGGAAATCTGGGTTCAGCAGTCAGCGTCACCTCTGACACAAGCAAGTCTCTTTGTGTCTCTCAGCCTTGATTTAGCCCTGTAAAATGAGTTTAACAGACTATTTCATGAAGTAGTCTCAATTAATTAGCATTTGTAAAATTGCTCTGAGATTCCCAGATGAAAGGCTGGCCTGGAATGGCAAATTGCTAATGATAATTAATAGTTATTCACGATCACTTTACAGAATTCCAAATTACCTTCTCAGGAGAAGAAAGCAGGGATCGAAGCTCTCAACAGAGATCACTAAAAAACCCATGACAGCTGTATCCCTGCCTCCTTCCCCAGCACTGATAGGGAGAGCTGACACCTCTCAGGAGCAGATGAGCTGCAATGCCACTGAGCCCCCAGTGCTCCTGCATTCCTTGCATGTTCCTCCTCCAGCACACAGTGCACCCAGGGAGGGGTAGGAAGGGGAGCAAGGCATCGTTGGGTGACAATGGTGGCACATCCCTCTCTCAAATTGATGCAAAAGCAGCCCTAATTAAACAGATGTTCCTAATAATACTCTGACAACTGTCCCTGCTTTAATTTGCTTCAGAGTAAAGATTAATATAACAGTGCAACAATACTTTACAAGGGGAGAAAAGGGAGCTGAGCTAATAAAACCAACAGCTTACATGGTATATTATTGCTTTTCATTCTGCTTGACTAGTGAATATTTACCTCCTCTGGGAGCAGTTCTCATATTTATTTGATCATTCCCCCAAGCTAAAGCTGACTTTGTGGTACATTGCAAAAGGATGAATGCCAGGGCCAAGAGGTGTGCTGGGTACAGTCACATAGTCACATCGGGGTCTCCATGGTGATTCTCCAGGAGGAAAGATCCCAGTGGCACTGAATTTAGCAGCTATTAACCACAGGCCACAGCTAGCACAGGATAAACCCTGCATTCACGTAACAAGGAACTTCTGAAGCAGCAGCAGGTGAGACACAGGACAAAGGACACAGCTCTCAGGCCAGTCCTCAGACCAGAGAAGGGCTTTCTCCACAGTGCACAGCCTCAGCATCACAGACTGACAGAAGAGCAGAAGTAGAGAGCCCAGGCAAGAAGGCTGTGTGCAGAATGCTCCTGAGCTCTTTGGAAGCAGTAATCCATTCCCAGCACTGCATCACATCTCACCCTTCGTGCACACACTGATGTCAATGTCCCAGAGCAAGATATTTAAACATGTACTCCTAAGTTACTCCTTCCTTTGATTATCTGGGTAGTCTTGTTAAATAACAAAACAATCCTTATTGTCACATTGACTTTTGCCTGGTTTGAATTTCTGAGAATTTAGCAGCAAGAAAGAAACTCTCCAAAGTGGGAGAGCTGTCTCTCGTCTCCACAGATGAGCCTGAAGCTTTTTTGGTTCAGGTCATTCAAAAAGGGACCTGTCCTGCCTGAATACGATGCTTCCTATCTAACAATGCAGCATCTCCTTTTATTGTGTGTGGGACAGCAGGCTGGCCCTGTGAAAAGAGAGAGCATCCTTGGCTGAATTGTCATCCCTTCCAATGCTCCTCAGCACGGTGTGTTATTAGGAGGAAGCGTGATTTTCTACCCCATGCCTGAACTGAAACATCCTGCAGAACCGATTTGGCACCTCTGCAAATAATGTCTATCACTGCTGCGTGTGCTCTTCAGCATCAGCTGCTTCCTCAAGCTGCTTTCCTCCGTTTGCCAGGCTCCCTGCTTCTGTATCTTGGCAGCTTTATGCAAGGCATAGCCCAGGGTAAGGCTTAGCTTGCCCTCAGGGCTAGAGCTTTGCATCCCAACTCAGACATGAGCGCAAGTATGTGAAAGCCTGCACGAGCCACGGAGCTGGGCTGGCACCTTGTCCTGCAGTTTGCCAAGTGGATGTACTAATTATCTCCTTCCAGCAAGAAGCAAACACAAATAGGAAACAGCTGGCTTGTGGATCACCTCATTAAATTTTCCACCCCAAATCTCTTCCTTCACAACAGCCAGGAGAATAACTGAGCTGGAGGCTTTGGGAAGGCGTGCGTGTTGTGTGCATGTTGCATGGCAGAGTGGGAAGCTGCAGAAGGACGAGAGAGGGGCAGAAGCAGCAAGCAGGGAAGACATCAGGGGAACTGAGACAAAGTGACGTGGGAGGAGTAGAAAAGGAGGGATGTATGGCAGTGGTGTGAAGGAAGGAAGAAAAGGACGCGCTCGCTCCATGGAATATGTGTTACTGTTCAACTATTCTTTAAATATTTTAAAACTCTATTTGTTATGAAATTGTGAAGCTGTTTATGACAGTGAAGTTCTCAGACAGTAAGGGGGAAAGCTAAAGAAAAGAGCAGAATCTGGCGGCTAAGTACATTGCCCTTTGCTGGAATTAATGAGGCTTGTTTACTTTCTGGCTTTTATGGCTCTGTGAAATGTCAGGTGCCAGGCAGCCCAACTTGACAGGAGTGTGCTGTCAGTCTCTCCCTCCCATCCTATATTCTCTCCTATACCTCAGTCCCCATCTTTCTCCTGTCTTTTCCCTCCAAACCACCATCCACCAACGGGCATCTGAATGTAGTCTTGAGATGTTTTTGACACCAGGGGCTGTGATTTCCACACATGGGCTCCTTATTAGGAGCAACACATCTGTAGCATTCCTGGAGCTGTTACACTTGGGCACACAAACATTCACCACTGCTGAAGTGATTGCTGTCCAGACTTCTGCAGCTCAGAGGTTCCGTGGGTCTATGCTCTCAAGCAGGGACAAAGTTGTGCATGTCTGCTGGAATTACTGTGGCTAAATTGACAAATGCTCCAGGCTTGGATTGACCTAGTCTTGTCCTTGGCAATTATCTTGCATTGCTCTGGGCTCCCTGTTCATCCAAGAACTATTCCTGGATCGTTTGCAGATCCTGCAAGAATTTTGTTGGCTGAAAAGTTGCTTGGACTCATATCTCTCACATGACCCTCATCCACTGGAGTTGTTCTTCAAGGAAGTCTTCAAAGAGTCTTCAAGAGATTTGGGACAGAATGTGTAGGGCAGTAGAACCCTGTGCTCTGAAATTAAAACATATTCAATTAGTGTCTTCAGACAGAAGATGAGCGCGACTTTTGACTCACAGCAGCTGGCCCTGATTTAAAGCATTCTTTGTCTCTTCCTTTGCCAGAAGAAAAATATCAGCCAAAGGATCTCAATAGCAACCAATCAGTCAATCAGTCAATGGGTAAGATGGAGCATAAGGTAATGAAATGTGAAATAGCCTCAAGCACCAAACAAACTGAGCACTGACTGGGTTTGGTGGAGGCAAAAGTCAGACAGGAAAAAGGAAGGTTCTAGAAAAAGATACTTGTAGGCAACATTATCTATGCTAACTGCAAGGTGGCAAATCCCACCCCCAAACTCCATTCTTATCAACATCACGCTCTGAGTGTGCTCTCCAGACATAGTTTTATCACTAAGATATGATAACAAGTCAGGCAAGCATAGCTGCCCTGACACAGACCTGCTGACAGGCAGAGCTAAGCTCTTATGGACAGGATGCTGAGCAAGAGCGGACGAGGATGGTGAACCTTTCCATTTCTACCTGCAATTTCCCAACACTCCCAGCAGCAGCACCTTGCTTCTGCTGCTCACGGTTGCCCCTTTGTCCTGTACTCACCCACCTGGTTCTGGTCTACTGTCCCAGTTGCAGTGAGGAAGACGAGCTTGTCTGTTCTAAGCCCATGTTCCCCAGGCAACCCTCAGCCCCAGTGACAGAAAGAATTAATACAGCGCTGCAGAGGCAGGCTGAATTATTTAGTTGCCCCATAAATCAGTGGGCTGCAATGCTGTACAGTGACATCACTGGCCACTGCTCATTACTTTTCTCCTTGCCAAAGAGAGTCTCAGAAGTTAATGACAGGAAGCCAACGCCTCTTCCCATTCACAGACAGGTAATTTTCCAGTTGCAATCATTGCTTTCCATTGTGGCTGCTTGGCCCTGTAAACTAACGGAAAGTCCCAAAAAGGCATTTATGCTTCTCTGATCATGAGAGACATGTCTTCAGGTGTGGGAGCAGAAAGGAGAATGTGAAATTCACTCAACATCTTTACATTACATGGAATTTCTGCAGGGTCTAACAGAGTTCTGCAAAGTGCCGATTTTAACTCAGCATTATTCAATTAGACCATTTTGCTGATTACCATCTGGGTCAGTGTTGTCAGGGTTACAGCTGGCTCAGCATCCACCTATAGATCATATTTGAAAATACACCTGGGGAAATGGGATATTAAAAAATAACAGACCTTCAGTGTAACACAGTTTTAAGACATTCCCACAGCTGCTTTAGTGATGCTAAAGTGAAGCCCAGTTTATTAATTTGGTCCACCTGAGGTAAAGCAAAAATAAAATCATTTTTACATGCGCTCTGCACTGGCAGCAGATGTGTGATGCAGAGGATGCTCCACATATCCATAAGAAAGAAGGTATGAATGTTCTTGAGTAATGCTGCTTGTGGACTTGGGATTGTGTGCCTGGCTGCATGTTCAAGCAGGGAAGCATAAGCCCATGACACTTTATGCTTTGGTAAGATTTAACCTGCATGATTCTGGCTGCCAGGCTGAAAAGGTGTATGCAAGTGCACTGGAAGAGTAAGGGCACAGAGAGAAGGGACGAGCACGTGTGACTTTGGGGTTGTGTGACTGCATGCCCATGTCTCACCGTGTGCACACAACTGTGCATTTGTTAAGCAGCAGCTAAAGGAGGTCAGTCTGGGACAAAGGAGTTGTAAAAATAGGATCATCGGGAGGATGGAGCTCCAGGTGACAAGAGCACTGACATCACTGCACTTCAAGCCCAAATAAACCCGTGTCACAGCAGCACAAAATGCTTGCAGCTGAGCCCAGCCTTGCTTTATTCTCCAGCCTGTGGTCACAGGGAGAGCATGCAGCAGTTGTGTGAGCACTGATTGCGTTATACCCCAGAGAGAGAGTGAACTTCCAGACAAGTCATTTGTTTTCTAAAAAGGCTAAATCCTTATTTCCTCTGAGATGTACCACTGGCCTGAAGTTCCCAAGGTCTTAGCAAAGCCATCAGTCACAGTCAACTGGCCTGGATTGCAGGAAAGCAGTGGTTTATATCTTTTAGAGACAAGGAAGTAAACGGGGACAGAATGCTGACCTGGTAGAAAGGCAATTGCTCTAAACAAATGTGTAATGGAAAGATGTAAACTGCCTCTATTTCATTTTCAAGGAGAGGACAAGCCAGCTGTGTGCTGCATGAGGAGAGAGAGAACCTTCTTCTGCACTGCCTCTTGGTGCAAGAGTCAAGGATGTAACAGAAGACACAGTGGGGGTAACAAATGCAGATTTGATGGCATCCAGTGCTGCTGGGGAAATACAACCAGCTATTTGCCTGGAGGTGCTCAAGAAAAGGTAGATGTGGCTGTGAGGGACATGGTTTGGTGGGTATGTGATGATAGATTGATGGTTGGACTGAATGATCTTAGAGGTCTTTTCCAGCCCTAGTAATTCTATGATTCTGTGTCAGCTGTGTGTGATTCTGGGAATCTGTCTGCACATGGATAATCCAGTTTCCCACAGAAACTGCCACTGAAGCAGTGTAATTTGCTGCAGCATGGCCCACAGTTTAGCTCAGCTTTCACGTCGTATCCTATACCTTGGTATCCACTGTTTAAAGGCAGCAATTCCCATCGTGGGTGGAGTATGACAGCTATTTAAGGATGATGCTACAGTCTGAAATAGGAAGTGAAAGGAGCTCAAAGTTGTGCACATCCAGGGGGAATACAGATAGGAAGAATATTAGTCTGCAAATGGGAAGGCAACACAGATCACTGGTACTCAGGCATTTGGTTTTATATCTAATTCAATGGCAGTGGCTGCTGTCACCCTCTGTGACCATACTCCTTGCCAAAGACCTCATTAGCAGTACTTCATTCACTGATGTCCTTGTTGAAAACCCTTGCTAGCAATACAGAAATGTTTTCTGGAGATCAAACCCAACCTGCTGAGTTCGATAACAGCAGCACCATTTAGGAATCTGTCTCAGGCACAGATTCTGCCTTTTTCCATCCTCCACCATGAGCTCATCAGTAAACAGCTAAGCAGAAACTTGATTATAAATGCAAAAAAAAAAAAAAAAAAAAAAGATTTTCTTCTCTAGAGGAAGATTTAATGCAGAGCAATTTTAAGCTCCTTCCCACAGCAGGTTTTCACAACTTGCTGCTTGAAATCACTCGCATAGAAACCTGTCAATCCAAACCCAAGCTGTGCTGCCCAGTCCAATTTCTGTTCTCACCAACACATGAGCTTATCTCGGCGTTTCAGCATCTTTTCAATGGTTTTGATGACCTGGCACAGATTATGCAGAGAATGGTCACATATCAGGCAGTGTTTCAAAGAGGTTTTCGGAGGGGGCAGAGGTCTCAGCTCAAGACATGAGAGTTTGATCACTGCCCTCTCACCATGATCCCATCAAACCAAAGCTGGCCATTCAGCTGGCAGCAGAATAGCTCAAGGGTGGCTGAAAACAGCAGAGAACTGCTGGCCACCAAAATCTTTGTGAAGAAGGACTGACCCCTCTCTCTGTGCACAAACATCTTCATAAGAGGGCATCTACTGGAATTATTTTGCTTTTTCTTACTACTTCTGCCAAAGCCTCATCAGTCACTTCTTGTTCTGAGCATGCAACACTAACACACGTTATCTTTGGCAGCCCTCAGGAATCTTGTGATCAGACTCCTGCACCAAACATGCTCTATCCTACTACAGACTTTAATGAAATTTACTGGGATGCAGTAGTTTTGAGACCAGCATTACAAGGGGTTGACATCGTCTTGAAAACGATAAAAGAAATCATGCACATATTGGGTTTTCTCTTTGAAAAGTAATCCTGGGGCTGTGTGTGAAGAAGTAATTTTATTTGAAAAAGAGAAATGGGACCTCGTAGAGTCAAGCTTCAGCAGAGGCAGAGAAGATTCAAATTGGAGTCTGAGAAGCAGACAAGGATGGATAGTGAGAGACAGAAGTCAAAAGGTGAGCTGGAGAAAGGGTTGCACGGGTCACAGAAATTGCATTGTGGATGGAGTGATGAAAGGACAGAATGAGAAAAACGTATTCAGCGATGAATGCGTTCCCCAACATGCATGTATTTCTCCTGATTGCCCGGCCAGCACTTTGTCTTGTTTCCATACATTCATCTGACACTGTGACAAAACTGCTTCTCTATTTTTTTCTTCTTTCTTGCTTCCTCCTCCCTTTGCTTCTCTTGAAAAATGGAGCTCCCTCCTCTCACCCACTGATTTGTCACAAGCCGCACTTGTAGCTCTCTGCACACAACAAAATCCCAGGTCTCTGGCACACAAACAATCACTTCTCATGTAATCTCACTGATTGAAATGATTATTCATTTCAAAGAGAGGGAAATAAAATCTAATGAATTTTTATAAATGCTGAGATCTTAAAAAGAAATGACCAGGGTGCAACAGGACTTTATTAAAATACAAAGAGATTAGCAAGGTCTCAATGGCTTCAATTATTAACAATGTACTTGTTCTCCAGAAAAGTACCCATGAAAATTTAAAATAGATGAAAATGGTTGTTCGCTTAAAACTGCTCAGTTAATCTGTGAGAAATGTTTTATTCAAAGGCATTAAATGAATACTGCAAGGTTTGATATGCAATAATCCATCATTCATGGGGCACAAACATGCAGATCGATATAGTATGTCGAGAGCAGAGGTGAGCAGGGTATCTTTGCAGGATTTCTGCACAGGAGGTTTCTTTCAATTTGTGGAAAGTCCAAAATCAATATTAAACCATAGATTTTAGAAGCAGGATGGCCTTTTATTAATTTTTTTCCTTAATAACTCCACATTCTCAGCTGAGATTTGGAGGGTGAAATGGCATGAGTTCAATGGAGAAAACTGTCCCAAAAACATAGGTATGCACTTTCACCACGGGCAAGGAGATTGTGGCAATGAGTTTGGCACAGCCATGTGGTGGGGAATTTGGGATGTCTGCTGCAAAGTCAGCCAAGAAGGAAATTTGGATCTGGCTTATGGGTCACATTGGATTTCTTTCCAAAAAACCACAAGCTCAAAGTAAAATTAAAAGCTCTGGTTCAGATCATGGTGAGAATGGAAACCCATCTAAGAAACAAGCACCTGGATCTGTCTGTTGTCTCCAAATGCAGAATCTGGGGCAGGATTTCCCTTGCAAGCTATGTGTTCTGTTAGCAGGATTGTACACATGCTTGACCCCAGTTGGGTTATAGCTTGAACCCCAACTTGAACCACCCTGTTCTTATTGCTTTCAGTGTTTGCAGCAGAGTAGGGTCAAAAGACAATCAGCTGACACCGAGGCTGCCAGAGAATAGGGATGTTGCTTTTGTTCTAAGAAAACACTAAAGAGAGTCAAAGCAGGGAAAATACAGGAAATCTAGTCGAAAAGAAGAGTGGTGTGTACATGGTGCCTATTGTACCAGCAAAGCTTTGAGCACAAGAGGTTCTTTTACCCAGTGTGATTATTCTTGCGGCTAGGCATAAGGTTTATTTCTGCTTTGATTTGAACAAAAGAATTCTTGTAAAGGACTGTTTCCTTACAATGCTCACTGTAAATGCTCAATACTTAGAAAGGATGTGGCTGGGAAGCAGTGAAAGCTCACAAGTTCAGAGGGTAGAATTAGAAGCATTCACCAGGTTCTCACCCCCCTACTCTTCCTTTCTACGTTTCTGCAATTACTGTGCTTTCCAAGGTGAGATTAGGCAAGAAGAAGGCTGCTGATCTAAGCACACAGATAAGTCTTATCTCTTAAGGATAAGGCTACCCCGCTCATGATAGTCTGTTATCTGTACTCATAATGAGCAGAGATGTAATGGAGAATCACCAGACTGCAGTGAGGAGCCGAAGTGAATTGCAAGCAGTGTCTGTGCCTCTTTGTTTAGTTTGCTCTGTGGTCTGATGATACCAGGCTGGGCACAGAGTTGCCAAGTAACTTCCAGCACAGCTCAGCCATAGAACCACACATTTGCACCACTGCAGCCAGAGATGACGCAGCTGTAAGAATCAAATGGTGAGGAGAGTGTCCTTCTTTATTGAAATAACAGGACTGGGAACAAAGGGTACTGAAATAGAGATGAGCAACCACTAGGTGAAATGCATGAAAAGGCCGTGCGTGGTCATATATTCATGGAGCTAAGGATGGAAACCATAACTACTATGTCAAAGGGGCCTTGGGACTGAGAGCCAAGAAAGAAAATGGCAGTAGAAGTCACTTTCTTTCTTTCTTTCTTTAGCACAATATGCACAAGAGCGAAAGGTACAGAATTATTTTAGAGGAAGATGATTCTCTTCCACTCTTTTCAGATCCAGCATTGAAAATGCTCCCAAAGCTCCAAACTGCTTCACACTGCCATATAGAGATTGCAGATTGTCTGCCCTCTTGTAAATCTAGATAGAGAAGCAACACGGAGAGAGGAACAGCTAGAAGAGCACAAGACTTTTAAGTGTCTGTAACAGCATCTTTGGTTGATTAAAGAAGTGCTCACGTAAATCATATCTTGTGCTTAATGAACTAACACAAATTGCATCAAGCAGTGACTCTTATGTAATGTGCTTAGCCATGGTACAAACCTCTGCAGGAAAAACAAAGTGAAACAAGCACCCGAGGCATCTCCATCCTTCACGTGAATGAGGGATCTTGGAAGGTTAAAAGTAATTGTGTTGGAAATCTACCAGGGAAAGATGCGTTACTGAGGGCTGTATACCTTCTGATGAGAAGAAAGACAGAAACATAGATGGGGAAATGAATAGACAAGAGTTACAGACAAGAGTTGCATAAGAAGTGCAAGAGAACTGATTTTATCAGTTTTTGTTTGTGCACATCGTGAGCCCTAGAGAATGCCTTACCTTGAAAAGAGGCAGCTCCATCCTGCTAGTGACGCTGGGTTTTGTCCTGACCTTTCATCATCTCTACTATGTTCATTGCCAGCCTATTTCTGGCTCTGTTTCTGACTCACAGCGTGAATTTGGATACATTTATTTCATTTCTCCATGCCTCAGCTTCCATTTCAGTGACATTTAACAAGCTGAAATCACTGATATGTGTGGAACACTTTGAAATTCCTCGATGAAAGCAAGAGACCAGCTCCTGCTAAAGAGATGACCAAATCTGTGAATAAACCTTGGGTCAGATAACATATTGAAAATATATCTGTAAGAGATAATGGACCATTTACTCATACAGCCATCAAAAAGCCAGACGCGGTCTTGTTGTAAATGGAAGCAACAGTCCGTATCTTTGGGCTCAGGGCCAGTTTGTACAAAAGTTGAGATGTTATTAAGAACAGAAAAGGTCTATTTTCCATTTCTTGAGGCCGTTTTTTTCTTTTCCATTGCTGCATGCTTCTGCTTTTCTGGTGAACTTTCCCAATGATCTGAGACAGACCTGTAATCTATTAGCATGTTCTCCAGCTAAAGCACCCGATCCTAAAGGATCAGAGAGAATTCCCAGTGCTTCTTGCTGCCTTTACTCATGCCTTTCTTGCCAATCTTACCTCTAGCAACTTGGACATTGATGGCATCCATTTTTTTGTTCGCTTATTTTGCCTGTGACAAGGGACCACCTGGTTTTCTGAGGTCTAAAAGAACTGGGCTCCTTGTGAAGCCAGTTGGGTGACATGTAGGGGACTGTGACCTGCAAGGTCTGGCCAGTCCACCTCAAGTTATCCAGGGTCTAAAAACTCCCATCAAGGGCCCTTTCTCATGGACAATCCAAGTGCCCAGCCTCAGTCCAAAGACCTCACCTTCCAAGTAGAAGTGAACAAGGGGAAGGCCAGTATTCCTATACAGCATGGATGCTCATGTAGCTCGTTTGGGGATAAGCTACAAAGAAAGAAGGTGCACGGATCGTTTTAGTTGCAAAAGGAGCAGGAACCCATAAGCTACTTGCTCCTACAGCTTGTGCAGTTTTGCTGAAGCCCTCCTATTTTTTTCCAAGCATTTCTGCTGCAGTGCAGCTATTTCAGCCCGGCCATTGGCTAACAGATCACCTGATGGCAACATATTGAGGTCCCTTTGTTTGTTTCAGGGAGGATTTTTTCTTACACTCTTACTGAAAACAAATGATATTGTACAACATTCCTAGACACAGAGAACCTTTGCCCATTCAGTTCAGTCTAAGCCAATCCAATCTACCCATCCATATGTAGAGATATGCAGGAACTCATCTGAGAGCTGCAAAGTGAGCAAGTAATGATTTTCTAACCTGCAAAGATGTAGCTGTGAACAAGGTCAGGTGAAAAGATTCATCTTCTGAATGAAAACTGAGCAATGTTTTACTCACGGGGTTTTCAAGGTTGGGTGCTGGGCTGCATGGACCCTGCATCATTTTTATCACAGCACTTCATTTTTCGTCTTACTTTTAGCACTTGCTTCTTTCCCCTCCCTTTCTTTCAATTTTCAACCTTTTCGTAAATGATACTGATTTATTTGGTCTCTCCATACCTTTCTCCCTCCCCTCCACTCCGCTTAACTCTCCATAAGAAGAAGGAATTTAAAGTAGTGGAAATGCTTCCATCCAGGACAGGAGGGCTCAGCAGTCCAAATTGGTTAGTGATTCGGAAGAGCTCAGATGCTATGGCAACAGGCCACAGAGGTATTCAAGCAGATATGAAAGCTGCCATTTCCTTTTCGCTGCCTGTTTCCTACACCTCCTTTGGCCAGGGCTGCCTTTGAATTTCGGTTTCAGGAAACTCCAATTTTAAGTGTAAATGGTTTCATATTATGGGGGGAGAGAGGAGAGGGCGTTAGTTATTTGTTGCTACAAGCTTGCATGTCCAAATTATCAGTTATTACAAATACCGTAAGGTTTAATTTTCTTCTAAATAAGCAAGACTCACAATGTGATCAATTTCAGTGATTTCCACATAAAGTAATGCCCTTCAAAATTTAGTCTAATAGCTAAGTTCCACCTACTCTGGGGCTCCACTGGGAGCCTGCTGTGCAGCTACTGTATGCATCAACACCCCTCATCCTGTCTGAAACACACTCCCAGACTTAAAACAGTTTTACTGCATGCTCACACAGCTTTACTGAGGGCCTTCCCTCAGTTTCCCTCATTCTTTGCCTCTGACGTTGTACTCATCCTGGATCTTGCTGGAATCCATTTAAAGTCGGATAGGTTTAGCAACTCAGTGCCACGTGAGTGGAAATCAAATGCCAGGCTCAAAATTCCCCATGCTCTCTGCAGCCAAACGGCGTGTAAATCCCCAGAGCTCTGTGCTAAGCATTCTCCTGTAGGTTTTTGACAAGAGGGAGTTAAAATAAACAAATAAATCAACAGCTGAAATTCCAGTCTTGCATGTCTGCCATTGGAGCAGATTCACTGCTTGGGATAATTCCTCTGAATTGAACAGCACTAACCCAGGGATGAACCTCGCCTACAAGCCATATGATGCTATGCACTGTAAATCCCCTTCTCATTTCTTGCTCTGCCTCCGCAATATTTATCGTCTGGCCTAGCGAAGCAAGGAGCAGCATCACATGTTTTCAGCCCAAATATGCTGTCAGGAAGCCTTACAGTCTGATGGCCTGGTTGACTAGAACTGGGACTCAAATATTAGCAGCTTTTATCTAAAAGGTAAGGGAAAACTCCATTTCCAGGGTAGAAGACAAAGTATTGAAATGATGCATCACAGCTGATGTACCCAGATGGCTTTATGAATGAGGGGGACAGGAAATGCATTGCCCAGTTCACCATGTTTAAAGCAACAAAGCTGAACAGGAGAGAGACCATACTTGTGCTGCCTGGCAATGAATAATTGAATAAAAATTAAAATGGAGGATTATACAGTAGACTTCCTCATGTAACTTTAATCATAGTATAGTGCACTACCAATGAGCAAGACAAAGACCAAACAGATAGATGGGCAAGGAAAAAGAAAAGAATTAATCTTTGATGCTTTAAATGTAATAGAAAAACTTTCAACCAGTGAACTGTGTGTGGGTTTCCTTAATAACATCATAGAACGTTTGGGTTGGAAGGGACTTAAAGCCCAACCAGTTCCATCCCCTGCCAAGGGTTGGTCACCACCCATTGGACCAGGCTGCTGATAGTCAATAAAACTAAACTGAGATCCACTGCAAGGTCACTCTAACTGATACGTTTAATTCTTCACATTAAAATTCCTCATCTGCCATGTTTGTTGATTGGTTTGACTGTTGAATCAGTTACAGTGAACTGTCTGAGTCGGGACTCTGTTGTCGGTCAGCATAACAAATAAGCGTATCCACAGACTAGATGACAACCTCTCATGCTTTAGGACACCCATCACATCACTAATGTTAAGTGACAGACCCCTCACTGCATGGAAGTGCTGCCTCCCTCCTTGTGGGTCCCCACTCTACATACTCCTATCTTGAGCCATATCATTTCAATTTCTGATTTTGATCTATTCTAGCTGTTCCAACCACAGAAAGTTTTCAACTACCTGTCAGACCTCATTAAAGTTCAGTGCATCACAGGTTATGACCAGGTTATGAATGTGAGCATTGCCATATGAACTGGATCATGACTACCTACCTCAAATCTCCTTGCTGACAATGGCCAGGATTCAGAAGACAATAATAACAAGAAGTTACAGAACAATGTGACCACAGGATAAGCAGCTTCCTGAGCTCTGCTGTTTGGATGCTGGCTGATAACCTGAGGCACCATACTGATACAGGGACAATAAACTCTGAAAGAAGTCCTATTCTCTCCACAGGGAGCAATGAAGCATCTGCCAGGACTGGTGTGAAATGGCTGGGACTGTAGGCTATGTCGATAACATCTGAAAACCACTATTGGCTAACTCTCAGCAAAGAGATGCTCTTTAGTGTAACTGGGAATTGTTAGCTCGGTATTATAGTCATCATTTATCTAGCAGGGGAAAAGAATCACTTGGTTGTATGAAGGAGGCTGCTCCCTTCTGGCTTTAAATCACACACTTTTAATAGCTATGTCTCCATTGGGTTTGGTACCTTCTGGTTAGAGACTCAGATGCTATGTCAGAAATGGTACGGCCTGTTAACAGAACCATGCTTTAGATCTCTACATCCATGTGAAAAAACGAGGGCAATGCTTATCTTGGTTACAGGATGCTGATGAAGACTCTTTATTTAGCTAAAGGACTAAGCCTGTTTCATAGAATCATAGATTGGTTTGGGCTGGAAGGGACCTTAAAGGCCTTTTGGTCCTCCCTGCATTGAACAAGGACACCCAGCGCTCCATCAGCTGCTCAGAGCCCCATCCAGCCTGACCCTGGGTGCATGCAGGAATGGGGCACCCACCAGCTCTCTGGGCAACCCCATCTCTATACAGACCATGTGCAGACCACCCTGAGCTGCCTGCAGTGAGGCTCTGTACAAAGGAGCTGCTCTCCCTACAGTTGCCTTTGGTGCCCCACTATTTTTGCTCATTTCTGCCTTTTCTACTTTATCATAGAGCAAGTGTTAAAGGAAAGAAATGTACTGTAGACCTCCAGTGCTTTCCAAGCTGCCCAAACTCCCCCAGCACTGAGGTGTGCAGATAGATGGCCATGTTTCCCCAGTGCTCCCCTCACTGACTCCGCTCAGCATTTTTCTAGCATGGAGCCAAGGATTATTCTAGTGAAATTACAAGAGATGAAGCAACTCTGTCTCTGCAGAGAAAACAATTTCACAGAAGACTAAACTAAGTTAGGACAAGAAGCAGGGACACAAAGGCAGTGAAAAAGAGGCTGCTCTCTTTGGCTTGCCAGAATGAAGAGCCAATTAGGGCAAACCAGAATCCAGAGTATTTTTTAAAGGACAGAAAGGCATGGAAGCACAAGGTGATTTGGTTCCATGCAACTTTCTTTGCCAGCTTAATTACCACTGTGCCTCCACCCATCCTTATCCCATTCCCTTTATTCTTAGTTTGCTTTCCAGATCTCCCAGTGAAAGCTAGCAGGAATGGGACGTGACTCAGAGCATGGAACATCAGTACCTGAGCACCTCAGCTATTCATTCCCCACCTGATTTGGGACCAAATACACACTGCTTGTACTCCAGAAGCCTGCTGATGGAAAGGATGACTTTTGCAGTCATTTGCAGAATTGAGATCTGCAGGAAACCAGGCCAACAAAGGTGGGAAACATTTGGGTAACAGGTACCAATTATTTGGCCAACACAAAAAGCCAGCCTGATGAGGTGCCTTGCTTCCACGTTGCACAAAGGACTGCTCAGAGCACAAGTTTTGGAAAGACTAAAAAATGTGCTCCCTCCTGTATTTCCAGCTCAAGACAGTATATGTAACTTCAACATAGATATGCATGCAAACCACTTACTTTGGCCTAATTTAGCATCTGTGATTCACAGGGTCAGACAGAAGCACTCTGCTCTTTATCATCATCCTCTGCCCATACTCCAGCTCTGAGCTGTCTATCATTTACGCCTTGCAAATACAGGCAGCTGGTTAGCTGCAGGCTCCCTTCATTTTCCAGAAAATTCCAGAAGCAAAACTCAGATCTGAGCACAACACCCAGCACAGCTCCGTGCAAGCAGGTTGCATCAGCCTGACCAGGGGCAGCCAGCTCACAGCATGGTAATGCTGATGGTAAACGTGGGCACTGCACTTCTCCTTAAACCAAGGAGCTGTGTTTCAGCTGGGGATGCAGCCTCAGCCTGGTTTCTTCAAGGAGTTAATGCAGTCAGGTAGGAACACCCAGAGATCACATTGTCAGCATCTGAGAAAGGAAACCTCAAGTGAATGAACTCCCCCAGTGCCTGGAAGGGGAACCAAGAGTGTGATAGACATAAGGCAGAAAGACACTCAGTTGTCTGTCTCCCTTGCAGACCTTACAGGCATGATTTGCTGACAAAGTCTGCAAAAATGGCTGGAAATCTACACCCAGGAGACTGCATCTTACTCTTCATTTGTGTAAATTAGGAACACCTCACGTGAACTCAGTGAAGTAAAACAAACATAAATAAATTGGTAGTCTGGTTTTGTTTTTTCCTTCTTTCCTCAGCATTATGAACTGAATGACACTGGGAAAGGCTTCTCTGGGCTGCACACCACAGCGATGGGTGCATGAAGCACAGAATAAAACTGAGATGGAAACCATATGACAAAGGATGACCTACACTGACAGAGGGCACTCAGGAAATGGGAAGAATGCTGGCACTGCTGGGACGGCTGTTTTCTTCCTGTATTGATCTCAGACTCATCCTCTCCTAGAGAGGGAAGGCAAGGCTACACGGGGACACTGCTGTTCTAACTCTCAAGAAACTCGAGCTCCTTCCTTCCCATCTGCACTCTGCTTGCTTTGCACAACTTAAACCTTCCTCAGTGTCTCCATTTAGAAAATGAGGATAAGGATCCTGACTTTCAGAAAGGTGTTGGATTTTGGGTTTGGTTTTTTTTTTGCAGTAGGAGGACAGAATGTGCAAACTAAGAGGTTGTAGTTCTTCTCTAATACAAATAATGGTAGTAAAACCAAGACATTTTGTTTTCCTCCCTCTCTGACCTGCCTCCTACACACCGTTCATGCCAAGCTCTCCCTGTGTTCTCAGTCCTGCAGCTTCTTAGTCTCTAGCCAGAGATGCTGACAACAAAGATAAAACAATTTAACACGTGATCCCCCTTTCTCTTCTCTCCTCCCATCATCCTTCCTCTGTAGGAGAGAATGATCGATGTTGGAAACACGCATCTCCACCTCTCTCCCCAAGCTGTGAGGTTTGCTAGCAAAGGAAAAGCAGCGCTGGGGCTCTGGCACCATTGCTTATATGTTTGATTGATGATGGCTGTGCTGGAGGCTGGGAGGAGATTGGTTTCTGGGGCTGATGGATAAAGTCTATCATGCAGCATGAAACACTCGGAAAGAAAAATAATGGGCCATCTGATTCTTTCTAACAGCGAATACTTAGCAAGGAAAGATTACTGAGAGCTTTTCCCTGATTAATTTGTAATTATAGAAACTTGGTTTTAGATATGAACATCACTGGGTCTTCCCTTTGTTAAGCAAGATTACCTGACCAGCTAATTAAGGCAAAGGAATACTCATGGGATGTCATAGGAAGCCACAAACATTCCATTCAGCTGGAGTGATGAGTGGGACTGCTCTGGCAGTTCTGCTTACCAAAGGGAAGACCCACGGAAAGAACCCATTTGAGGAGCTCACTTTCCCTGATAGCAAAACCCCATGAATTAATGATTCAATAGGAGACAGATAACGCTGGGATTGAGGGGTTTTGTGTGTTTTCATGTATATTTCATTGACCTGTTTGCTTTTTGATGCTTAAAGCTCTTTGATTTTCCTTTAAAATCCCTTTTCCTAGATTTTCATTAGCGCCAACGCAGTCCTGATTTTAACTTGCAGGTTGGAGCAGGCGAGCTGTTCCTCTGCACGTCATGAAGACACACTGCACAGAGGACAACTGATGATCTTCAGACGTTCTTTGGGTTTGGGGCAGCAGCACATAAGGTTCTTTGATCTGGCAGTGGAGGTGGCTCCACTCTCCGCTGAAAGGGCCCAGTTTCTTCATGCAGACGGGAAGCACAAGCCGCCACAAAGAAAAACAGCAAACGCTGATCTCCCTTTGAAATTTACTTTCCTAACATTCTGCAGAAAGATCCGAACTGCACCCCAAAATGTACAATTAACACTGCATGTGCCACGATGCAAGCGATCACTCACCTAATGACATTCCCTAAAGGCCATCCGTTGCTTTAGCAGCATCCCATCTGCTGCAGCTGCCTGCAGCTCAGGCGAGAACTTGGCAATCATAGACAGAAACAGCATTTCCATTTTGCCCCTGACCAGGGCGAACTCTGAGCAAACAGGAATGCAGAAGCTGTGTTACGCTCGTAGCCTCAGAGATGCAAAAGCAGAAGGAATTACCAAAATCAACAAGAAACTAATCTCTTTAATCCTGGAAATTTCTTCAACCAGTTTTAATAATTGATACAGTGTCAGAAGCCGCCTGAATCCGCAGAGGGGAGATTAATATTAAATGAGAATGCTTCTCCTTCTCTCTACGGGAAAGAATGGCAGAGTCATAAAACAAGTCATTTGCACACCACGGTTGGCATAAATGAGGTAAAATGCTGGTAAAACTGCTGCAGTTGCTTCTTCCCTCCAGGTTTCACACAAAATCTGACCAGCGGTGTGATGAGGAGGCCTGCCAGCCCTGCCAGCTTTGCTCTTACAGAGGATGGGAACTAGAAAATATCAGAAACCAAAGAAGAGAAGAAAGAGGAAAGAAACTAAGAAACTATCTGTATCAACAGTCCTTCCCCATGACCTGAGCTTCGTGGGCATTAAGGCTTGGCAGCCTCCCGCTGCCATCTCTCCCTCACTGCCCTGCTTCCAGCTGGCAATTTTTGGCTCCCCTGTTCTATTCAGCACTTTGCCATGTGTTTGGCTGGGTCACCAGCCACAATGGCACCCCTGTGTTGCAAATCTGTTGATGGAAGCTGTTGGCCAAACACCGAGAGACCATCAAAGTCAGCGGCCCCGGGTTGCTGTGCAAAATTTCCTGGTGATGCTCCTGCAGTAAGACACGGTGCAGTTCTTTGCAGCTGGGCACATCAGAGCAAGATGCAGTGCGTTAACCTTGCCTGGGGCAAGGCTGGCAACAAGTGCTACTCATAACACAGAGTGGCAGTTACAGTGAAAAGTGGAGACACAACTTCAGATAGAGCGTGTTCTACTGTGCTAATGCTTCACTTTTCCAGTCATGTTAACTCATATTCAGTAAGGCATTCATGTTCATATCTACAAAGGTATTTAGATACTTCAGTGCTGCTGAGTTCAGCATCACTTTGTCACCGTGGTGAGTTCGGGTCTTAAGCTTCATCCCTGCAACGTCACACTGTATGCTTAGTACTGAGAAGGTCACTGTTCACAGCATAGTTGCTAAATTGCTCACTCTCCTACATGTCACGGCACAGCTCTATCTTCCTCTACAGCCCTCATCACTGAATCTTGTCACGCAAGTTAAAAGCCAGCAGCTCTGTCTTTGTCTTTCACTTATCTTCCATTCAGAAGCAGGATCACTGTCTTCAGTATACCTATAAAAATAAGCACTGTGAGATTACTTGGGAAAGAAACAACCTCTCTTTATGATGGGTAGCAATGCCAGGTCAGACTTGCAGTTACAAAAAGCAGCAGAAGAAAAAGAAAGGAAGCATCTATCACTACAGAACTCTAGCTCGATGCTTGGGAGACGTGCTGGACTGGTGCCTTGGAGCCCTGTGCCAAGCTGATGGGTCTTTTGTTAGGACAGCAAGTGGGACTGTACTGAGGGTAACACTTCCTTAATGTAAGCAGACAGTTTTATTAACCTGCCCCCTGAGGTATCTAATAAAGATCATGTCAGAGAAGAGAAGCAATAAGGAAATGAATAACAACTTACTGTATTACATATGCATGATGATAATCAATATTACTTAGCACTAAAATAGCAGTTGGCATCCAAAGATCTCAAACAAATGCAGTAAGAACTCATTCATCAACGGGCCGGTCTCTGTAAGCACCTCAGTATCATTCCATGCTTTGTGCAGTGGGGAGTGAGGGCAGTCCCAGAGAAAAGAGAAGGCTTGCCCAAGGGCACATTGCTCACCATTGACAGGATTCTGAAAAATAGCCCAAGATCCCGCGTTCAAAGTCTCATGGTGATTAATACCCAGTGGAGGCCATTATGCTCGTACCACTTAACAAAGGCCATCAGCTTTCAGTCTGTGATTCCTAGATCAAACCCAGTAATTGTGCTTTCCTTAGTGCTGGTCTCTTGAAGAGCTGAAGATGAATTAGACGGCAGAACAAGCCATGTGTTAGGTCTAATGGTTGTGACCAATCACTCCGAAAAGCGTCCCTCAAAATGGGATTTCTCTTGGGTTGGGAAGCAGCATCATATATTGCCTTTATATCCACAAAAGGCACGCGGCTCAGACAACACAATAACAGCAGCAGAGAGCAAGGCTGTTAGTGAGTGATCTGGCAAAATGCAATTGATACCCAGTGGCAATTTACAAGTATAGTCAGTCACTCCTGTGTATTTGATTTAAAATAACAGTGATGCTGCTGACTGTTGATTGACAGCCTCCTCCATCACGCATGGCAATTGCTGGGAGACTCTGCAGCCGTTTGGTTCTCACTGCTAACCATCCATCTCTGCTGCAGGAGCCTCGCAGGACCCGCACAAGGTACGTTGGTGCCAACAGAGCCAACAGCTCTCAGTTCAGAAAGGAAGCTAAGCAGAACCTGCTGCAGGTAACAGAGACCGACATCGCTGGGAAAGTCACCAAACTGGCACTGAAAAACTGGGAAGAGTTTTGAATCCTCTGGGAACAGCTGAGGGACTCTGCCTTCACACAGCAGTGCACTTCCCTGAGGGCTCCTGAGGGCCCATCCTGCACACGCACCCATTAAACACACTGTTATTGCAGATGGCAGGGAGATGGAGGATGCTTGGCCCTGGGTTGAGAACGTTATTATTTCCTGATCATTAACGCGTTGAGTGGCTTCTTACAGGCTGAAATATTGCAGAACAATGTGAAATGCATAAGGAGCAGGGCACAAGTTCACTGCAAAAAAATTTGTCAGCCGGGGACTGATTCCAGGCCATGTGGTTTATGGGATGTCTTAAAGATACATGGGCTGTTTGGGACGCATACGTCGTCTGACCAAGTCTCTCTCCTGCACACAGACACCAAGTGCACACTTCATACCAGAGATCAACTGAAGCTCTGAAATAGCTCCTCTGGGACAGCTTTTTGACTGCAGTTTCTAGATGTACTGTCTCTGGCAATATCTGGTGCTTCATCTAAAAAGCTTCAGCTTCCAGTCATTTGATCAGCTAGAAAGTTCAGCTTTCAGGCAGAATACCTTGCAGACCTTTAATTTTAGGATAAGAGGCATCAGATAGAGCTTGACTCATGATTTTTTAATGCTTCAGGTTAGCAGTTCCAGTCACCTGCAAAGGTTCTTCCCACGCAGACCAACACGTGCTCCTTAAGTGCATCAATTAATTGCAGCTCATGGGCACCGTGCAGGGAAAAATGTGGGCTCTGAACCAGCCATGGCCCTGCTCACTTCCAGCCCAACCCCAATGCCCAGCTGTCCTGAAGTGGCACTGAGGTCACACGCACTGCAAACCTTGTGACTCTGAGAGAAGAATAATTGCCTGCTCTCTCAGTATTAATACATTTTCAGTTTCTGGTTGACTGCATTTGCATCTGGCTTTGCAGACTGCCTTTCCCTGCAGCATCTTTATTGGATTGGCTGGGTTTCACAACACACTGTGTTTTTCTAAACTAAGTTCTAAATAACTAAAATACAGCCTGAGAAGGTTTAGTTTGCCATAGCAAACCAAGGTATGGACAAAAGTCAGGCAGAAATCCAGGCAGCCCAGGTGTGACAAAGAGAATCTGGAATGCAACCCAGGCTGAGATATGCCACTGAAAGGGTTAGATTTGTTCTTCCCTTCCTTGCAAACCAGCAACGGGCCTTGAGCACAAGCAAAGCCCAAGGCACAAACACTATAAATAACGTTAATGGGGCCACTGCTGGTGACAGCAGAGAAGAAATCTGTGAGACTGGCAACTGCAAAGAAGCAGAAAACAGAAATATTTTCACCACGAGAGCTTTCTGGAAATGGTCTTTTATCTCAGGCCAAGTCAGAGGCAAGTAGGGGGCAAATGCCTGAGCCCTGTGCTGGGGAACAGCCACTGCTGCCCCACTGCAGGACAGGAGGAACTCCTGGGAGCGATTTTTGACCCCCTCCCCCACCTCAGTCTACACTGGTTCTCATCTTAGGACAACGTGAGCTTTCAGGTGCCACAGGAAAATAGGTTTCTGTGGGTGTTTTTCACTACCCTGTGATTCACACTGTGGGGTGCGTGGGAAGAAAACAGCACCAGGTCTTTAAACGCTGCAGTGTCACCGTAATCCCTGCAGTGACTGAGGTAAGCACAGCAATGCTGCCCCAGGAGCTTCTTTCTTTCCAGCAGCATCTCTTGGGAAGATCCAAGCCTCATGGTTGCTGCTCCAAAATTAGGACACCTCATCCTGCATCTTCTCGTGTCATGAGGAGCTGCAATGGGCTGTTCAGGGCTTCTCCCCCTTCCTCAGCAGATGCCTCCAACAGATCCTTGTTGGCAAAACCATTTTGCTGCCAAGGTGTCATTCTGCTGGGATTAAAACTACTCCTTACCTTTGCATGGGCCCTCCAGAATAAAGAAGCTGCTGTAATAAAACTGTCTGTTAATTTTACAGCTGGAGTAGAAGTATGAATTGCACAAGAAATCTCTTGGAAGCAAACCAGACTTTTCTGAAGTGCCCACAAGTGCCTTCAGCGCAGCCATGAACCATCCAGGAAGCAAAGAAAGTGCAAAGCAGGCAAGGATTGCCCCAGCAGCTTCATGCTGACTGCGCTGATGACTGAAGCTGCAGTTTTGATTTTCAGTTGCCCTAACTCTCTAGCATAAAGATAGCTCAAGTGCATCCAGATGTGCTGCACACGCAGACCCCAGCTGCAATATCAGCATGGCTTTTAATAGCCCTGTGTGGAAGATGGAAGTGCTGACGTGCAACCTGCTCCATCATCTGAGTTCCTCTAGGTGAGGGTGACTCGGGGAACCTGAGCCCCATGCTGGTTCCTACACCCAGCAACCAGTGCAGCCCAGATGGTGCTACCCCATGATACAACACAGGGCCCAACTGTGCACAAACACTCTGCTCTACGCTGGCTCTGCATTGGCATGCAGCAAAATCCCCTATCAACCATCACCATCTAAATTCACTGTGTCCCAATGCTCTCCTGTTTTGCATTTCCCAGGTTAGGTTATGGAGGTTCTGCAGCCAGCCCAAGCACTCTGTTCACAAGTTTAAACAGACTTGCTTTAATTTATTTTTATTTTTTATACTTTCATCCGCCTGCTGTTGCCCTTAATGCAGGATTAATGGATGCAATGCTTTGTGGTCGGTTTATGTAAATTACTGGCAGCAAACAACAGTCATAATGCACTTTGTTGCAATGAAATGCAGTTTGTAGTGAAATCTATTATAGCTCAAATATAAATTAATTATAATCCCTTCTGCTGTAGTGAAACTTCATGTATAATTAACGTTTACTGTAGGGGGAATAGAAAAGGAAAATCCCCATCTGAGTGTTTCAATGTCAGTAATAATTTCCACTTCCCTAACGTCTCTCACAGGAAGTTACATTACAGCTCACCTGTCCCCCCCACAACACGAGTCACAGCTGTCTGCAGCTGCTGCCAGAAGAAGCTGCTGCAGCATGAAGAAAACATGAGATCATGCAAGGACAGGCAAAACCACTGCTAAGCCAGACTTAGAGCCCTTCTATACGTTTAGCAAGGTATTGAGGTGCAGTATTCCCACTTTTCATAGGAAGAGAAAGTCTTATCCATACATCTGATCCAAAGATAAGAGAATTGTGGGTCATCCTTTGCCTGGATAGGGGAGATAACTCCTGATTCAATCCCACCTCCTGGAACAAGAAGGAATGCAAACTGCAGTGCTAGTCCTGAAACAGCCCATGTCCTGCAGGCACAGATCCCTTTGCCCTGACTCATGGGCCCAGCAAGGAGCTCTGCATCACCTAAACATCGTATTCCTACCAGAGCTGAGTTTGATCAACGTGGCAAAACTCAGTGCTCACACTCTAATAATGGCTCAGCGACTTACAGGCACTTCATTCAGCTCCTAACAGACGTTACTTCCTGCTACAGGACTTCCAAAACCAGACCTGAGGGAGGTGAGGACAGGAAAAAACAGGGATGGTTCTGTGTCCAACTGTGTTCAGGACAAGGGTCAGCAGGACCACTGGGAAACTGAGGCTGAAATGAAAATTTGGAGCATCGTTCCCCCTCACGATGAAACCTCTTATTCCCCATCTCTAATGAGAGCCAATTGCTGCTGATAAATTTTACATAATAGCTTTTTGCTTGTTCTGCAAATTAAGCAGAAAAATTGCCTATTAGAAGGAAAACTGGGGCACATCTTAAAACTCAGTGTAACCCATTTAGCTGGTTAGGTCAGACGCAGGGCGGAAACCAAAGTCTCCTTATTAATTTTGTGCAGGGAGCAGCAGTTTGCACTGCTGCAATGTCTTGCTTCAGAGCCCCAGCAAGGGCTGATTTCAGATCCACATCAAAGCTGGCCGGGACCACAGGGGCTGCTGCATGAGCTGCACTGCTGATGCTTAGGTGAGCGTCCTCCAGCACAGCACATTGATTTCTTCTAGCTGCTCTTCCAGCTGTTTGACTGTGACCCACACAAGCTGTATCTATTTAAACCACCACCAAAGACATAAAGTGCCAAATTTGAGCTTTAGAGCTTCTTTTCTCTGCTTTCAGCCTTGCTGAACCAAGCCTGCCCTCCTGCAGTCCTTTCCATAGTGACATAGAGTGCATCAGGCTTATTTAACCCTGAAGCTAAAAGCCACCACGTCTGGTAGAAGTAATGTTTTGGGGGATGTGAGTGCCAGCTTCTGACTCATTTCTCTCTGGGGCATAGGATGGCACCAAATTCACTTAATGCTGAGCTTGGCTGCAATCTGAAAGTGACAGAATGCAGGTTCAGCCCCACAGTCAGATAGTTAGGCCTTATTAAAATATCTCCCCCAAATCTTTCTTGCAAAGCATGGTTGTATGGTTGTATATTCACTTTTCACATCTTTCTTTCTGTGAATGTCTTCATCCACTGCATGCTGGCTCTGTACAACTCCCCCTAGCTGCGTTTGCCTTACAATCATCTCTGCATATCCATCCTTCCTCATATCCACTTTTGCTCTGCATGGGCTCCACTATTTCCTGACCATTCCTCTTCCCTCACAAAGCAGGGTCACAGCTCACTGCAGACCCCCTTGGAGGACCTTTCATCCTCTGCCAGGACCCGTTCCCTCCTTTCCATTATCCTACCTTTGTCACTGGGGTTTTTGTTTGCTCTCATATTGGCTCCAGACTGCAGACATTTATTTGTAGTAACACTCAGAGAGCTGAAGCTACAAAGAAAAGGCAAGATGCACGAGCAGTTTGTTGGTCGGGCTCAGCTGGAGAGAACCTGTTGGAGGTTCAGAACAGCTAAGAAGCAGCTGGTCACTTGAACTGCCCTTTTCATCCACGGCTATTAAAGGTGGCACCTTCCTGTGGTTTTGCTTTTAAACCATCTGCTTCACTCATCCCCTGCCCTTCTCTTAGATAAGGCAGACTGCAGACTTACAGAAGGCTCCAAATGACGAGCTTGGCCATAAGTCCTTGTTACTTTCTCCTAACTGGCTCATTTGTCTTTCCCCACCCAGAGCATCACAAGGCAGCCTCGGCTCCCCGCACATTTAAGAGGCCATAAAACGCCCTGGCATGCAGGGATCTCCTCCAACTCCATAAGCTGTGACCACTGAACAGTCAGCATTACCCACCAGTAAGGTCAGCAGCTGAGAGCTCCTTATTTTTCCTCCACTGGTTTTGCCAATAATTGGACTTTGTAGATGTCCTGTCTCTCTGCTGGACCTCACGCACAGCACTGCCAGCCCAGCCACAAACACAAACCTTGCTCCACTGTATTCCTCTATTTGCATCCATCTTGCCTGCAGTCTGCCTTCGCAGCCCAGCCCCTCCCTCTCATCCATATGAATCAGCAAACACACAGAGATGCAACAGAACGCAGCGCAGTTGATTCTGTCTGCTCCCCAACTTACTGGCTGCAAGGCTTAATAGCTCATTTATTCCCTTTTGATCCGGGTCCTTTAGACTTTAATTGCTTCATGGAATCCCCACTTAATCCCAGGGTGTGCTTTTCTTCCTGCTCTCTCCCTGGACGTCAGAGCTGCTGAAATCAATGCAAGTCTCTGGGCACACCAGAGGCATCTCCCAATCTGATGCTCCTGATGTGTGTGGGCTCCTTGCTCACCTTTACCAGCTGGGAGGGAATTCACTGGAGATCTGCACACCTATGGAGGGCCTCCAAGAAACACAGAAGCAATGAAAATGAATAAATAAATAAAGGAGGGGGTGGGGTGAGGTGGTCAGGGAAGGGGATAAAAAAGGGGGGAAAAAAATATCAGTAAAGGTCACCAAATCCAACCTCAATCTGCACCCCCAGCAACTCCTTATCTTTCAGGAGTAGCATCCAACAAGCCCAAAAAATGAGTGCTATGTGGACCTGCATAATAACACAACGCTCAGCACGAGCAGCAGTGCAGCTGTGAGGTCCCCCAGGGACATACAGTGTTTATTCCTTTTGATTTAGGCTGAGTCTCTGCCGGCGCTCTGAAGAATCTCTTTGCTTTGCATGCACAAATTAACTAACTAACCTCTGTTGGCTCTAAATTATCACTGCCCCTTGGAGAAACCATTCCTAATAGATAAGGAGAGGCGTAACAGTTTGTAATGGGATGGATGACTTCTCCCTCTTTCACCAATATTAACATTTCATTCTATCTGAAACATGCACGTCCCTCTTCGTTGCCCCCACCCCAAACCCCCCTCTTCCCCAAATATGGAAAGCAACAAACATTTCCCTTACCCCAGAAGCACGCTTTCTTCACTTGATTTCTTCAGCTTCGTATCACTCTATGAATGAATTTTATCTGCAACAGATCCACAGACACAAAACATGGGCATAAAGCAGGAACCAGAGCTGTGGGCCCAACAACAAGAAGGAGACAGTTCTTTCACCCCGAGTTTTAATTAAAACAGGCTCGGCCACTTCATTTTATTTCTTTCTTTCTTTTTGACAGCTGCCTTCCACTCTCCTCCCGAATCCCATCTTGCTCCCATTTGTCAGCGCCATGGTGAGGTCAATGGCCAAAGTACAGAAATAAAAATCACACGCCTGAATTACGACGTTTTCCAAACACTTTGGATTTTATCGCCGGTCGCTAACTGCGTTCATGGAACATCTGCCTGCAGTTTGCAGCACCATCTCCATCTCAAGCTGCAGCTGTAACTGCTCCTAAGGAGCCCAGGGACAGGCCATAGCGTTACAGCCTGACCTACTTCCATCAAAGAACTAATCACCTCCTTTTCTTTCTATTTGCTTTGCCATTTGCCACCTTCCCTTTCCAAAGCAGCCTCATGCCTTTAGCCAAAATGATTCCCATCTTCATTTTCTGAAGTGTATGGATATGTGTACAAAGAAAAGCAGAATTCTCTTCCAGTGCTGGAAGAGCGTCCCAATGATTCCATTCCTTGGTCTTCTGCTCTGTGTTATCAACTAACATCCAAGAATCAACTAAAACTGAGACAGGAGAGGATTAGGCTGGATATTAGAAGGAAGTTTTCATTCACAGGGTGGTGAGGCACAGGAACAGGTTGCACAGAGGCTGTGGATGCCCCATCCCTGCAGGCATTCAAGGCCAGGCTGGATGTGGCTCTGGGCAGCCTGGGCTGCTGGTTGGTGACCTGCACACAGCAGGGGTTGGAGCTGGATGAGCGCTGTGCTCCTTTGCAACTCAGGCCATTCTATGATTCTATGAAAATGAATCTGAGAGTAACAAAGCCTTTTCTTTATTTTAAGGTTGTGAACGCAGAAGACAGAGAGGCATTTTGGTATAGGATTGCTGGCAGAGAGGACCGGCAGTAAATAAAAGACAAAACTCAATAGGGTGGAAGGGAAAAAAGAGAACATAAAAGGAAAAGCAAGAATCCAGAGAGGAGAAAAGGTAAAAAACAAAGAAAAAAAACATTATTTTCTTATAGAAATTAATTTTGTAGGGCTTGGGGCTTAATCCAAGGTGGCAGAAAACCACAGCACAGCTATCACTCATTTCCCCACCCTTCGGTCCCCTATTTTTTGTTTTAATTTACACTTCCTGCTCTTCCACGTGAAATAACACACAGGATGCATTAGGAGAGGTCCAACAGTAAATCCCCCGCTCTCCCAAGGTAACAGTACAGCAAAGCCAGGCTGAGCAGGCTCAGCTATGCCACTCAGACAACCCCATTCACACACAGCAGCTCTGGGCTCTCCTCTTATCCTACAACCTGTAGCACAGAGCAGGGCCCCTTCTTTGCAGCTCAGCGATAATTGCAATTAAATGGAAGGTTTGCAATGAAAGCAAACACAGCGATGGAGTTAATTTTAGCAAACCACTAATGAGCAACACACCAGCCTCCTTTTTTACCCTCACGGCCAACCTCCTAATGTGCCTTCTCCTGCTTTATTGAAATCATTAGCAACGAACCCGCTGTCCTCCTTTCGAAAAGCACGTTCCTTCCAGATTCTGCTCCGCAGGGATCCAAAGGAGCTTTTCCAATCAACAGTTCATCGAATGGAGTCTCCAGAAGTCTGCTGTTGTCCTTTCCATCCTGAGCTGACCTTGAGCTATTTAAACCTAGATGGATTTCAACTCCATAGTCCCAGCAGCCCGCAGCCTCTCCTCCCCGCTCTCCACCTGGGATAAGAGAGGCTTTTCAGAACATGTTAGAGGAGGTCTGCTAAATGATGCATTGAAAAGAGCTGGAGGGAAAAACAATTTTATCGTCATCCCGTGGCTCAAGCAGAAGGGGACGGGGCTCCTCAGTGCTTTTAAAGATAATGAAAAATAAAAATCTGCGCGGAGAGCGATGCAAAAAGGAAAATTAGTACTTTCTGATGGATGAATGAAAATGGGTTCAGCAAGAGCAAGGTCCCACGAGAGTCCTAGGCATGGTGTGTTCAGATTAATGCAGAGCACAACTTTTCCTTGGAATATGGAAGGGCAAAGGGGTTCCAGAGAAAAGCTCTGGAAGAGAGCAGGTGTGGTAGGAAAGAGCACGGAGTGAAGGCGCTGTGAGAAGTTCCTGTTCAGAACTTAGATGCAGCAACTTAAATTGCAGAAGCACAACTCGACCACCAGCGCTGTTGGTCCCTCACCTCTGATAAGGGTCCTGCTGCAGGTGTTTGTAGTAGATGTGGGATAGAACAAATAGCTCCTGAGTGCTGTACATCCTCACAGCTGCCTGGAGCTTCCAAGCTGTGGCAGGAACTCCAGTACAAGCATTGCTGCACAGCTTTGGGAAGGGGCTGCATCATGTCTTCATTCGGTCTGAACCAACAAGCAACTTTCACAAGCACTACTGCATCCTTCCAAAGGCACTGTCTCTGCTGAAACACTGCTACAAGAGCAATTTATGCAAAACCATCAATAGAAAATGTGCTAATTGCCCCATGCAAGGTCATGCTGTCAATTGGGCTCATGCTGCAGGACTAAAGGTCACAGAGAGCAGCAGAAACCAGAAAAGCTGTTCCATTTGCTTGCATTAAGGACTGTGATTTGCCTAACCCTGCATGATGGATCAGTGAAGGAGACACTACTGAAAGAAAAGGAAATAAAGAAGATTAAAACAACAGAACCCTGCCAGCAGCAGCATCCTCCCCTGCTGAGCAGTTGACCCCTCTGGTCTTGGAAACACAAAGTCACATTACTTAACAGAATCAGATCAAGATTTCTCAGTGGGGAAAGACCCTTCAGTTCAGATCTTTCTCAAGCACTCATTTATTTATTTTTTTTTACCCCGCTGGAAGGAAAATCAGCCAAAATAACAGGTTCTGCTCCTGTGCCACCCTGCATCTGGGGCTTTCTGTTGCTTTAGGAGTCTCAGGAATCGCATGCAAATATTCCAAGATCACAGCCCTCCTTCAGGAGATGCTGCGTCCCATCCTTTGGGACTGGCATACTTCTCTATTTGATGAATATTTATGTAATAACATATGAAAACCCTAAGGTAATAACTGTGCAAAAAACGATGAAAACATAATGCTGAGTACAGAAAATCAAGCAAGCAATGCCATCGCACACCCACCCTCTTGTTCCCCTCCTAAAAAGCTAAGTACTTTAAATCTTTCCTAGCAGGGGTGAAATTGGAGGAACAAACAAGTTTCTGGAGCTAGCACAGGCAGGAGCAGAGACAACTCCTATCATACAACTGAACACTGCTAGTGCTCAGCAGGATGACAGGTTACAAATCCCCATACAGCTGTGCCAGTGCCTCTGACTCATATCCTGCCACGGTGTGGTTACTCCACAAAGCTTTGCCCACGTATGAGAACTTGTGCCTGCAATTGGCCTGCTGGCTCTGAAGCCCTTTCAAAGCTCTGCCCACACCTTCACACCGCTGTATTTTGTGGCTCTTGGTGGCTGTTATATCCCCTGTTACCTTGCTATTAAGTCCCTCTCCATCCAAGTTTCCTCCATTCTAGCACACAGCATCACATTCAGGCAAGGAGGAGCAGCATTCTCCAGGTTTCCCAGTCTTTTCCTGTGCTGTGAATATACACACATTCACCAGGTTTTCCTTCTATCACACAGCCTTTAGAATCACATAGCAGCCATTGCCCAATGGGCCAATCTTCACATCTTTTCACCTCACATAAAAGCTTTTCTCTGCTACTTGCACAGACAAGCCTCCTCTGTAGACATTTCACAAAACTGAAGGCTCTGAGACAGAGGTGTTGTTTAGAAAGCGAGAAACAGCACTCCTCACTCAATGACACTGCTGCACACAGACCAAGGAGCAAAGCACAGCGCCTCAGTCTGGTCTGAGGGCGCATCTGTCCCACCGCACAGCCTGATGAGCTCTGCTAGCAGTGATAGAAACCGCACTGCTTCCCAAAAACGACCACAGGCTGTGCACACCTCACACCACATCCACCAGCAGAACCTGACCCCAACAGGCCAGTGCTCTTAACAAGGTCCTCCAATGGCTGACCCAGCTACATTTCAGTGCTATCACCCTATCCCCAAAGGTGACAATTTCTGAGAGAAAACAAAGGCAGAGAGGAGCTGCTCTACAACACATCTCCATTTGCAGCAAACAAACAAACAAACAAACGAAAGCCACCCCCAAAACTCAAGAAGATGCAAACATTTATTTCCCCGAAAGCCTTGTCCTTTCCAGACCGGTGAGGATCACTACCCTTCGGGATGCACAAACAACACCGCAGCTCCCAGGAGCAAAGCTGCGCACTACAAACCATTGAAACAGCCGCCACGCGCTCCGCGCTCGCGGCTTTGCGCATGCGCAGCAGCTCTCCGCGCATGCACACACCCTGCGCTGCTGCGCGCCACGTGTGAAATGGCCGCGCTGTGATGAGGGAGTTGTGGTAGCTGCAGAGCTGGGCGAGGAAAGCGGGCAGCGGCAGTTGAAGGAGCAGCCGTGTTCGATTGGAAAGGTGCAGGTATGCTGCTGAGCGTTGGGGGGTTTCTCTCAGCTGCGTGCTTTCGGGCTCCTTGGTTGCTTCGGGTCTTTGTGTGCTCCTCCTTGAGATGGAGCCGCCTTTCCCTTCTGGGGCCTCGCGGTGTGTGGGTGCCGCACAGAGGTAACGGCCCAAAGCAGAGGTGGATGCCGGTTTCTCATCAGCAGCGCATTTGCAAAGCTTTCGCTTTGTCCTCTCGTTAGCATAAGTCTTGTTTTTCTGTTGTTCGTGATGATTCACTTTAAACTGTTGCAAATTCGTCTCAACCATCTGAGGAAAGGGCAGCTGCAAGTTCTCTCGGTGCCTGTTTGCCCTTCTCCTAGCAGGCGGTGTGTGGGCATTGCCTGGGAGGGCAGTTTGGGCCTTGGCTGTGTCTGTCTGCCGTGTGAAATTGGAACTTCAAGATATTGATATAGATAATATCAGTAATTCTGGCTTTGAAAGCAACGTGGGCTTTTACTGCAGTTCCTTGGCACGTGATTAATGGTGGCTTTTATCCTTACCTTGGTGTGAAGTGACAGTTTGCCCAATAGCTTGAAATCTGCTGCTATTTACGGTTAGCTTGGATGATGAGAAGAGAGGGGTGGGACTCCTGGGTGTCTTCTCATATTCGATTAGTCAAAGGAAGGAGGTATCTATGGGCTGAGCTCTGTCATTCACATGCTTTGTGGACATCAGGTTTCACGTAATGCTTTTGCAGCTGCAGGAGTCTTGTCCTGGAGAAAGGATCTCCATTTTTGGGTTGTGCTCTTGCACAAAACTTCTCTTAGTTTTACACAGTAATCCTTTGGGCTCCTCCCAGGACAGCTGCATTTGTTGCTATCATCCTCTTGGCAGTGTTTGCCTGCCGGTGTTGTAGAATATCCCCATTCTTTCTCTAGAAAGAGAGACTTAAAATCAGGGCTGTGCTACATCAAATGATGAGAGATCCTTCCAGAAAATTCCTGTTGAAATAAAGTTATGGGTTCATACTGTGCCATGGGGAGAAGCTGATGGAGTTGCCTGATGCTTCTCCTTCTGGATGCTCTGAATCACATGGGATGGGACTATAGAATAAATAGAGTTCAGAAAGTACTTTCCTTTGCCACAGCCACCCAGGCTATAATTCAACAGGGTGCACACTCTATAAATTCCCTTTCACTGCTGGCATGTTAATGGCACTTGGGGAGATGTCACTTCAAAACTAAAATGAGCAATGACACACCGAGCAGCAGAAGGTAAATGGCTTTTAACTGGATAACATGTCATTTAAAGGCTAAATTATTTCCCTGCTGTCACTTCCCCTTACTGTTTCAGCGGGTGTTATTGGCCGTTACTGACAGTGGTTGAGAGAAGGGACGCCCTTGGCCCTGGGACAGGCTGATTACCTTTGTAGGTATCTGTTCATGGGGAAATGGCAGGCAAATAGAGCCAGAATCATCTTCACTTCTCTAGGGTATGTAAAATGACCTGCACAAGAGGACACCACCAGTTGCACAGCAGTGTTTTTTTCCACTGATGCTCAGATGCTTGTGTTGCCTCTTAGATTTGCTGTGAAGCAAAGTGTGCTGGGTTTGCTCCAAGGTCGTTGTTTGCGTCTTCCAGCCACGAGGAATAAGGTTTAAATGTACTTAGATCCTACAGCAGTTGTACTCTGACAAGATGTATCCTTAGGCATCCCTGTAAGACAACAGAATGGAGAAGGGACCCTGAGACTTGTTTTCTTTAGGGCTTCTGGATGTTTTCGGGTGATGGTGATTGGAATTGGGTTTTTTTTTAGGTGCTGTGCTAAAATATCTAATGTCTGCAAGTCAAACCAGACCTCTTATATGTTGTCATCCTCAGTAGGTGGTGCAGGGCAAATATGGGTTTTGGCTACACAGCTATGCAGCTAAACTGCTTTTGCATTTACTGCTGTGAACTGGTCTGAGCTACTTGAAAAGATCCAGCTTAGTAACTAACAGCTCTCCTCTATCTGGGCAAAGCCTATAGTGACCTTACTTAAAGGTACCAGAATCAGTTTGCTTTTCCTTGAAGCTTTGGTGGAGCTTCAAGGAAGAGTTGGACAAGAGTTAGGAGTTTGACTAGACAGTGATGACTGTTTTTTTCACGGAGTAGGACTTGGGTCTGTGTTTTAAATGCCTTTGCGGGAGGTGGGTGAGATGAAGCTCAGAGAATTGGTGCTGTTGTGTAGTGAAGCCATTCAAAATGCTTTGTGTTCCTTGTGCCTCTGGAGTTCCAAAGGTGCTTGGGTTAGAGTCATGCTTTGAATCTGAATCAAACAGGAGGGATTCAGGGTTCCATCAGACACGTGGAATGTGGTAAGAGGCTTTTAAGCTCTGTAGCAAACACTTGGAAAACCAGATGGTTTCTTTGCAACAGAATCCTGAACGTAACAGGAATATAGAAGATATTCCCCCTCCTTCTCTTAGCCGGAGCAAAGAATCTTTAAAATGCCTTGCATGTGTGCTAAATAAATAAATTTAAAAATGAACCTTCTGGCCAATCACAGTTTAGCTACCCTGCAATTAAACAAATCCACAAACTGGCAACACATTTACATCTCATTAGGAGGAGGCAAATGCTGCAACTGCATGAAAATTTAGAAATTAGACACAATTACCATGTTGGCTGGAGGCAGGAGGGGGGAGCATTGTTGAGGGAGGCTTTTAAGAGAAGTTTGATGGTTCCTTAATTGGCTGCTGCCTCCCCGGTCCCACCCAGCTCTGCTGTTTAAATGAATTACAAATAAAAAAAGCCACACAACAAAATCACTGATGTTCTGCCTGTCTTTGCAGCACGGCAGCCCTGAGGAGCTCATGAAGCGAGACCTGCATGAGCTGCAAGCCTTGGGGTGCTTCCCTGACGTGGCACTGGGCAACCTGCCTGTTGCTGGGGGGCACTGAGGGCCTTTCACAGGATGAGATGTGGCTCAGGCATGCTGACCCTTCTGCTCTGGCTGTGCTCTGCAGCTGTGTCCATTCACGCTCACACGAATGGTGGTTTTGAAGGGCTGGGATGCTCAGAATTGTAGTGCAGTCCTTGCTGAACTTGATGGCTGTCTTTCTGTTGAGTGTTTTTCTGACCCCAGTGTGAGGTGTGCTGGTATGGAGTTACTTGTGTTGTTCAGCACCTTTCCTCTTGCCTTTATGTCCAGCAGTTGCTTTGTTCCTTTGCTTCTGAAGAGGTAAGAAGTGCCTTCATGCTGAGGTGGCTGTATTTCTAGGAGCTCATGTATGGGAATGGGTGAAGCGAGGAGGTTGATTTCTTGAAACAGGTGCAGATATTAATAAGATAAATATTGCAGATAAAAAAAAAACCAAAAATAAATGCTGAGCTACAATTATGTGGAGCAGTTGAGGATAAGAATGGCCTCAAATGTGCATCACTTCCAGGAGTAGAACCCCAGTTTTCTTGTTGAGTGTCTAGAGCACAGGATTTGCTTACAGCAGGGCAGTTGGAAGTAGATGACCTTAAAGCTGCCTTCCAACCCAAACCACTGTGTGATTCAGGTGCCTTTCCACAATAACACTATTTTGCAGGAGTGGAGGTAGAAATGCCCTTTGGAAGGTACAAACTCTTCAGAAAACGTAACTGAGGATTTTCAAAAGGAGCAGCTCTTCTGTTCTTTTCATCTTATGCTGCGCCAGCAGTGAGTTTGTCCATGGCAGCTGCTCCATGCTGCAGTGATGTTCCAAATCTGTGAACGAAAGGCTGCTGACAATCAGTTCCATTTGCTGCAGGGAATCACAAAGAGGTGAGGAATTGAGGAATGGGAAACCTGACTTTTGCCAATCACCAGCTCCACTTTGTCATCTGCTTAATAGCCATGTTAAATGTAGCAAGTGTAAATCTTAGAAACTTCCTTGAAAAGGATGCAACTGCTTTCAAAATGAAGGTATATTTTAGGTATATGACTTCTGCTTCAGATCCATAAATAAAAGTTAGTATGTTACTTCCCTGCCTTCTTGGCACAGCAATGAAAGCAGCAGCCAAATTATGAAATGATTCCGAAAGGCTGTAAATATTAAAAAGGAGGAAAAGAAAGAAACAACAAAAAGCCACCGCAAATGTGAGGGCTGGGTGCGTTTCCCAAAGCTGTAGCCCATTACACACTGGTGCAGTGAGGGAGATAATTGATAGGACAAAGGGGAATGGGTTTAAACTGAGACAGGAGAGGATTAGGCTGGATATTAGAAGGAAGTTTTCATTCACAGGGTGGTGAGGCACTGGAACAGATTGCACAGAGGCTGTGGATGCCCCATCCCTGCAGGCATTCAAGGCCAGGCTGGATGTGGCTCTGGGCAGCCTGGGCTGCTGGTTGGTGACCTGCACACAGCAGGGGTTGGAACTGGATGAGCATTGTGGTCCTTTTCAACCCAGGCCATTCTGTGACTTGTGATAATGTTGGTTTTGTGGTCTATCATAGAGTGAGAACTAAGCTCAGGCAGCACGTCCTGTAGAAAAAAAATAGCACATGCACAGCAACACATAAGCCCAAAAAAACTCCAACTTGTTCATTGTTATAGGTTAGGAAAGGTGATGGTGGTTGCCCTCTTATCCGTGTGCAAGGACCTTCTGTCTCAAAGCAGAATATTCAGTTACAGGTAAATAGTGCTTAGGTGTTCTTTGTATTTTCAGAAGATCTGAGGCTGTTTTTTGGGGAGAGCACCAGTTTAGTTTTCTTCACGTCTTCAGCAGCAGAATCCAAGTTGGCACAACTGAAACAAGTTAATTGGGGAATGAATAGAAAGTCCTACAGGCTGCATTGTACCCTGCCTACAAATTGATGCAGTCTGTCTGGTGCAGAGGAAGAAAGAGGAGGAAAAGAGGTTTTCCACATGTCCTCATCTGCTCCCTTGGAGAAAATGGGAGCAGAACAAATGTAAAAAAATAATAAAAACCAAACAACAGGAAAGGAAACAACCCAGAGCAAAACCCCTTAACTTTGAACTAGAAGCATTAAAAATACTGGCATGTTTCTGTTAGTACAGCCTGGACCTTCACTGCCTGTGGTGCTCAACTGACTTCAAGCAGCTTTATGTTTCACCAGCATTAATACACAGCCTGCACAGTGCTTGGTGTTGTTTTCCCCACTCAGTATTTCCTTGGACATCTTGTTGTGTTTTTTCCCTTGGAGGTAGGTGGCTTTGAGATGGTCAGTCTCATGGTAGCTCATGTCTCTGTGAGCCATTAGATCAGTCATTCTGTTGGGCTCATGGTGACCCCAAGGAGAGGCTTCCTCATCCATCTGAGGAGTGATGAGCAGTGTTGATGAGTGAATGGGTAAGCAATTAAGTACATTGTGTCAAAGAACTGATTGAAGGTGTGAGAGTGCATAAGGGCTTTATATGGCCTGCTGTAGAAGAGAAATGATGTTGTCAGTGATGGAGGGGGCTGTGTGGTCAGCAGTGGACGAGTTCAGAGTTGTAAACAGTTCCTGTGGCATTTATTGTCATCCTGTCATTGAGGTCAGCAGGGTTTTGCCCCCGATGTGAGCACAGCCTTGGTGTGAAGAGTTAATGTTGGTGAGCTGCATGGTTAACGCCATGCTTTGGCTGACATTCAGGGGGCTGCAGAACCTCTCTGGAACTCGTTGCTATCCTTGCAGTATTGCTCTGTAGCACACAGGAATATATCATGCTTAAAGGAACGGTGCACAGCCGAGCAGAAAACCCCTTTGGCCCAATGCTGGTGCACTCTGTATCCTGGCCAACTGCCGTGGTCACTTTCCTTATTTTTTTATTCATAAGGTAACTGTAGGAAGAGTTAATACAGATGGTGCTTCAGTGTGTGGCTTCTGGTTTTGGCTGATTTGGATTGGCTTCATTTTCATTTTATTATGAAGATATCTTGCTTAGGAGATCAAAAGTGGGCTCCAGCTGTGCTCATCATGCTAATTCATCCTTTCTTCCCTGAATGTGGCTCATAGGGATCTCAGGAGTAATTAACACAAGTGTATCCTGGTTTGGCCAACAGAAGAATTTTTGACTGGAACAGAATAAAATCTTTTTCACCTTGGCATTGAAGTAAGGAGGGAGACTTGCTGTTATTTGGATTGGTATTTTTGCAGACACAACAATGATGTCTGGACAGATTAAATCTGAAGGTGGATATGAAAAGTGAAAACTCAAAACCTGGTTATAGGGATTTGCAGGTCCCATGGAAACTGGATTTGCTGTCATCAGCAGGAGTTGCAGGTACACAAATTTGGGCAACTGTAAGAATGAAATCATGTTTTAACCTTTTGTTTCATATGCCTCAGTGCAAGTGGATTATAAGCCTTGAGATCTTGGCTTTTGCAGCAACAGCTTTTGCTGGAGATGGACCATCATCTTGGTCTTTTCTGAGTGCTCCAGTGCTCCACTCTTAGCAAGAAAATAGCTGTTATCTCCTTGCCACCTAATTCTTTGTGTAGTCAAACAAATGTTATGAGATGAGTGTAAGTAGGTGTAATTCTCTTGTGGATTCCATCTTCTACCTGCATGCATGTGTTGCCTCAGTGTGCTGGCATGAGATCTGGAAAGCACTGGTTAAGAAATGCATGCTGCTCTGGGTTATATGAAGAGTAGGGGAGGAATTGAGAACAAATTAAAACGAATCTCATCTCCTAAAATGTTTGATGACACGTACTCAATTTGTTATGCAGAGCTGCCCTTTCAAGCATGTGCAGGCTGGTAGGGTGAGCAGGGCTATGGGGGGGGAGGATGAGAAGCAGCCCCAGATTGGTTCTGGGAGAGAACAACCACTTTCTGTAATCTGCAGTAGCAATAGCTTGGAAGGCAGCCCTGATTTTGCTGTGAGTTAGCATGGGATGTGCAGCACGCTCAGTGGGAAGGAAGCTCTTAAATCAGGGTCCTCATGAGGTGTGTTTTGTGGTGTCTTATGGCCTGAGAATCTGTGAGGTTACCTGTTCGCCTTACCTTGGATTGAGTGGCAAGTTGTCTGTGTGTTTGGACTGGAATCCCTGAGTGGTGGATTTCTCATTCAGAGAGACCCTGATGTGTGTCTCAGGAAGAAGGAGGTGATTTTGAAGCGTTTTTTTCTTGTAAAACTTCATTGCCATATGCATTCTTCTTTCAGTTCATCTTAGAACCTCTTTTGGTAGCACAGAACCAATGAAGACTCACTGGAGGCTGTGATCCTTTTCCCTCCCAGATGCTGCTTTATTATGAGGGGCGATGGGGGTTCTCCAGTTGTTTTCCAATGAGTGAAGGCTTTTTGTGCTGTCTTTCATCTCCCAGTTTGAGCAAGGGTGAGAGGTTCTGTTTGGTAAAGCTGTACAGGAGCTGCTTGAGAACAACAGGGAAATAAATTCCACGCTGGAATTCAGCAGCCCCTCCAATCAATGTTCTTTCCAATTAATTTCTTTGTATAAGGAGGACTTCTGAAAACAGTGTGCTGCTGTTAGCTCTGGCTTTAATTTATTTTGAAAAATGCATAATTATCAAGCTGTGAGCAAATTGCCATGCGTTTCACCTAGCTCCTTCTGAACTCATTCGCATTCAGAGCCGTTGATTAATGAACAGAGCAACAGAGGACAAGGATGATCCAACACAGCTATGAGCTGCATACAGCAGGAGTATTGCCTCCAGAGGAAAGTGTATTTGGGTCTGTGTTGCGATTCACTTGGTAAGGCAATGCTGCCCCTTGTTGCACTGAAAGGCAAAAACTGTGTCCTGTGAGATGGACTTGTCCAGTTCCTTCCCTTGGGCTGTGAATGGGCAGAAGTGAGTCTTGTTTCTTACACTTTCCCTGTGTTGTGTTTATGCATAAGCTGTTCAAGTATATGAGCAAATACGGATGCTGAGCCCATGTTAAATTCCTGTATTCTAAAGGGAGAAAAACAGCAAAATTCTGCAGGTCTTGTAGAGCAGAGCCATCTGGTGCAATGAAATGATGAGCTGAACAGTGGTATTTTCTCCTGTATTCACAAGAACTGAAGGATTCTTCAAACACGTGCTTGTAGAACCTTTTTTATGTCTTTTTCCTTTGTGGGACAAAGTAGCTGACTGACAGCCTTCTATGTTAGTATGCATAGTGATGTTCCTTGCCTTCCAGGGACATTCACGTGCCTGTGAGGCTCACTCCTTGTTCCCACTTTGGGTCAGTTGTGCTATTGTGTGATTTCCTTTGGTCTCATAATGGTAACTTCAGAGGTGGCTGTGGAAGGTGGTGCATTTCATCGCTCTCCAATACACAGATTACACATCTCTCACTTCCAATAAGTTCTTGGTGACTCTTTTTCTTCTTTCCTCAGCTTCTGTTCCTGCACTCCTTAGAGCAACCACCAGTCAGTCTGGGTGTCAGCTGCAGATGTGAATTTGCAGGAGTTGAGAAGAACAAAAGACTTTCTTCTGAGTGCAGGTCAGTGTCACTTCACCATTGACTCAAATTCTGGTTGGGTATGAGCTGTGTTACACCATCTGGTTTGTCATCCTTACCCTGGAACATCGGGGTCGTCATTCAATGTATGTTTGCACACTATTTCTAACAAATAGAAGTTGAGGTCAGTGTTGTTTCTTTGCTGCCACGTTTCCTCACAAGAGGAGCGATGTTCACTCATAAGTTCTGGCGATGGCTTCATGTGGTGTGGAAGCACCTGGCTGCTGTCAGTGTTACAGGTGACAGAACAGCCCTCTGGTTCTGGTTAAGTTCAGAATGTTATTAATCCAGGTTGGACTCAGTGGTTTAACAGGAGTGGAAAAAATAAGATGTGTATCTTTATTTAGGCCTCCCATGCCATGTTTTTGCTTTGTTTTGGGATATTTGGGGTGGTTTGATTTGTTTGAGAGGGAGCAGGAGTGTATTTTTTTTGTGTTGTTTTTTAACTCCTGCAAGCTGAACTGCAGAAGCACTGATAATTCCAAGCCTTAGGTGAGACTTTGCCAGGATTCAGGGCTTTGTAGGATTGGGCTGTGATCCCTCTTATTTGCTGGAGCTTTGTGGCTTCCTGTTTCTGCAAGAGTTAAGAACTGTGTGTTAATATAATCAGGTTCGAACTTAATAACCCTCTAGGCTGCACAAGCTGCAAGCTGATACCATGGGAAGTAGGATATCAGCATGAAAAGGGGAGGAATAGCTTACTCTTTCAAATTTTCACTCAAGGATCAAAAAAAAAAAAAAGGGCCTAGCATCTGAGACCAGCAGTTTCTCAGAACCCTGCTGCAATCCATTTATAAATTGCTTCTCCTCTATCTTCACCCTGGTTGTTGTTGTTATGCTTGTTATCTGATGGTTATTTAATCTATACTTTGTAATTACTTCCCTTCTGTCTTTCACTCCAACATACATTCATTTTCTTGTTGCACTAACGCAGTGACCTCCATTATTCAAGCTGTAAAAGTCAATTATGACTTACAAATGCTGCCTGTGATTTTCAAGTGGCATTTAGTAAATGGGTTCGTGTATTACCCACCTGTTAACCTGGTTCAAGTCAGGAACCACTTTTTCTCAGGCATCTCTTAAAAGCCTCTCTAGAAATACAGCTTTCCTTCCAACATTGCTGTGAAGGAGCACAGACTGTCTTACCCCCAATGGACAATGATGTGTGTGATGCTTTGGGAGCAAACCATTGCATGTTTCCTATTTCTCACTGTGAAGTGGGAGCACATTTTTTCATCTTGCTGTATCGTGTTCTCATTGCACTCCTGTGTGGATTTTTGGATCTCTGATATTAAACATCAAGATTTAAGCTACCTTTGTACTATCTTATAAGTAAGAGGTATTACTGTTACCAAATGGATTACAAAATCATCTGTACCCAGCAGACAAACAGTTCCCAAGGGGCTGGTGGGTGGGGAGGGTTGTTTGTTTTTTAATCAAGCCTTGCTCATTAATGCTTGAAGCTTCTCTGCATATAGATTTTCACCTTTCATGCCTTTTCCTGGCTTCCTGTTGCAGTATTGAGATGTGAGCACATTACCAATGAAGTTAAGAGCCCATGCTAATAAGCTCTCTAGGCCCGTGCTAATTTTGTAGTAGAAGAAAAGGATGTATCAGAGGGGATTTGTTAGATAGAGGTGCAATCATTCTAAAAACTCCTTGCTCTTCCTTGGTATGAAGGCTGATTGCTTTATTACTTGACATCACAAGGCAGCTTGCAGCAGCAGCTGGGTAGCATTGCTTTTCCAAGGACTCACCACAGCTTTTACACTCCCATGTACACACGTCTTGATGGAGGTACCTGGGGAATATCTATGCCTGTCACATAAGCTCTCAGACATGCCTATCTCCATACATGTTCTTACCTGGATGTGCTTCCACAGGGGAGAGACCTGCAAAGGTAGAAATTCAAACGCGTGCCCTGCGTTTGAATGTGCATCAGAGACATTGGTTTATGTGTTTGTTAACTGACATACCAGGAATCTGCACAGTTGACACGTAGACATGCAGTTGTAGATGCACATTAAACACATGTACATGCTTTCAAGCTGATGAACATAGGCGGAAGGCTACCGTGGTGCTGCATTGCCTGTAGTTACCTGAGCAAAAGTGGCATTTAGCAATTGGTTCTGAGGCTAATTGCAGAAAAGTAGGCAACAGTTGTTTGTTGCTGCCATATGATGCTGGTGTCCTGTGCTCTCAGTTCATTAGAGTTGGATTGTATTGGAATGAGCTTCCTCTAGGAAACAAGGCTGTCTGTACCTGTAGTCACTCTTCATTAGATTACACTGTGGCATTTTCAGTTTCTCTACTGTGATTGCTGTATTTGCAGTGACACCTTTTACATGAGCTATGTCCACATCCAGTTTATTCTGCCTCTCAGCATTAGCTTCAGGCTGTAGGGACTGTAATGTTATCTCTCACAAGCATCATCCTAGACTTCTTAAAGTTAAATGCTCAAATTCTCTTGGGAGAACTCGTCCTTTCCCCATCTTCTCTTTCTGTGCTATTTGAACGTGGTCCCATTAAAAAAAAAAATTAAAATGAAAGGGATGTCTGCAGGCAGACAAATACCTCATAATGGGGTTTTTAAGGAGGGAGATGCGTGGCAGTTTCTCTAAAGCATTTAGGTATGGGTTAGTTGTCAGTGTGCCGCCGTGTTCTGCATCAGTACCATATTTGAGCAAAGCTGAAGTACTGACTGATATAGCTTCCTTTTTTTTTCCCCATTAGAATTCGTTCTGCTAAAAGCAGCTGTTACTCCTTCATTTAAGATAGAGAATTAAGGCAGAGAAAAATGAGATGGCTTGCCTGGGGTCACTGGCAGAACTAGGAGCAGAGTGGAGGTCTTGCAAATTGAAGCTCAATGCTTTAATTACATGCTCAGATTTAAAGGCTGACATTTGAGAGAAACTGAGGGAAAAGGAGAAGTACAGTCAGTAGAAGCAGGGCTGTGTGGCCTGGGAAGAATACAAGGATGTCATTTGGACATGCTTCAGGATCAGGAAAGCCAAGGTATGCATAGAACTAAACTTGGTGAAGGATGTGAAAAGTAGCAAGAGGGGATTCTGTAGGTATGATGGTCAGAAGAGATGATCCAAAGAGAGTGTACCTCATCTGATACATGGGAATGGAGAACTGGCTTTGACAGAAATGAAGACTGAGATATGCTCAATGAGTTCTTTACTCTTCATCATATTTGAAAAGACATGGATGTCAGGTGAAGTCCCTGGTGACTGGAGAAAGGGAAACATCACGCTCCTTTCCAAGAAAAAGAGAAATGAAGGCCCAGGGAATTACAGCTGATGAGCCTCACCTCTGTGAAGTCCTGGTTCCATTTGGATAGCTGGCTTTTTGATTATAATGGCTTCTAGATTGGTTTGAAAGCGTGATTATTATAGGAAGTTGCAAATGAATAACTAGAAGGCTCCTATAAAATCATGCATATAGCCAAAGAGTAAAGATGAATTAATACATCTTAGCATCATTCCTGAGCTTGTGCTGTCTTATGTAGCCCTGTCAGTGCATGAACACGTGCCTGGGGTTGGCTGGCTGCTGGCAGCAAGGGGAGAAGTTTAATAGCTCTGCTGCAAGTGTGAGAGCATTTCTTCACTGCATTCCCCTAGATTGGTTTGGATGGCTATAAATGTCTGAATTTTGTGTGTGCTCATTGAGAGATCAGTGTCCTCAGTGCTGTAAGCCCAGCTGGGAAGAAAGGCCTGTACAGGAACTGATGATAAAGAGAAAAGGTCTTTATTTCAAGAACCATAATAGCAAATTTGATTTCCACCAGCCTAGTGTTTATAGACTGGTTTTCTCTCCTCTGCAGGAAGCCAATCTTTGCTTTCACGGGGCCCCTGCTGGAAAAAAAAAAAAATCAAATAGCAAATTCATGCAGGGGTTGCAGTAGCAAGAGGGCACGTAAGGATGTAACTGGTTGTGTTTGTGGGAGGTGAGGGAAATGAGAGATGTAGGAGAATGGCTCGGTAGGGGAGGAAGAAGTTGCTGTCAGCCTCATTGCGCTTTGAATAGTTTGTGGAAAATGCTGCTATCTGCTCTGAGTCACCTCACCTAAACCAGGTCGTCTCAGATGGAGAGTGGGCCTTCTGTCTACCAGTGACAAAAGAGAAAGCAATGGGAAGGCAGTGCCAGAGTGTTTGTGGAAGTTACGTTTCTCAAGTCGTCATTTTGGCATTCTGCTAAACAGAGGAAATGTGTTTGTACCCAAAGGAAAGGCTTTTGTCAAAATAGCTTCATGCATGTACTTATTTGTGTTGATAGTGGGGAAAAGCAGACTTTCAGTGAAAAATACATAAAATTCCACTTTCAGTGGTGAGATGGGCAGCGTGCAATAAAGTCTGGGTCCTCGTGGACACTCCTGGCCACATCTGGACTGCAGAGCAGGTATATGCACTGTGCCTCGTATTCCTTTCCTCCTTGCATGTTGTTGCAATTTGCTGCCAAAGGAAACCAGGATGTGCAGAAGGAGGACAGCAGCCAAGTCTTATCTCAGCAGCAGCAGCCAAGTTGCTTCCAGACTGTGTTTTGGAAAAGGAGGATGCGTGTCCAATACCCCTGCTGTAGACAGCTTATATTCTGTCCCCTTTGTGCATTCCCAGAAAGCAAGTCATTTATTTTTATCTGGACCAAAATCCTTTGATGCCCTTTAACAGATTCAGGGATTTCACTTAGAACAGAACCTGAGCGCGGCCGGAGGCTTGTTCAATTCTGAATCATTTTGCAAATGCTGCAAGCTGATTTTGGGATGCTAGTTAAATGGAAGTTTTCAAATGAAACCTGAGGGCAGCGTACTTATCACAAGGTATTCAGCACATTAGCCTAAGCTTCTTTCTTTTTATGTAAGATGAATTTTTCAGAGGGGAGATGCCCACTGGCCCCACAGAATAATATTTCCTCAGAATGATTGTGTGGAAAAGGAGAGAAGAGAGAAATTGTAGCAGAAATAGATGCACAGTTACACCAGAGGAGAGCTGTCCTTTACAAAAAGTGGCCCTTCGATGCTGTATTTTGTGAAGATGAAGCTTGTGACTGTATGCATCTTCCATACTCCTTATTCTGAAACTGCAGCCCTTCAGAAGTCAAATCCAAACCTGCTTATTGGGTAACATATTCAGTGAAGGAATGAGAAGGTGTGTTAGTGCCTGGGGGGGGGGGCAGAAGGGTGAATGATTGCTGTTCTTGGAGCTACTGAATAAATAAATGGTTGGAAGTACTAAGGAGGTTTTCTCAGAACTACTGTGGCCTTCAGTGTATCTCAGTTTGAGGAGTTTGGCTTGGTTCAAACGTTCTTGCTTGTGCAGTGTCTGAGCATTAGGTGTTTGCACTGTGCTCTTGCTGGGCAGAGTTGTATTTGTACTTCCATCCATGCTGTTAGCACTAATACTGCGACAGCGCTTATCACACATTGGCTTCTAAAAGCTGTAGAGTATGGCAGGTGTGGGATGGAGGCCCAGGAAGATGAAATTTAAACACAGTGCATCTTTTTACACTGCAAAATGCAAAGTTTTACCCATCTGTCCTTGGTCTGGGACAGATGCTGAAGTACAAGACCTCATCCTTTATGGGATATTATATTAATACTATGTGCCACTGTTGCATTATTCAACTATTCCTTTGGCAAGCTGGAAGTTACGCTGGCCATCTTCCATCCACTCAATCTTGTGTTCCCTGTTTTCCCATGTAACGTGCTTTATCCTAGGAAAGAATAACAAGGAATTTCCAAAACTGGTAATAATAATTCTAAGGCTTTCTAGAAGTCAAGGCTGGCTTCTCTAGAGCATTCTCTCTCCTCTTCTGTAAGCAGTCTCTCTTCTACAAGTTCTCTTGAGCCCACACACAAAGTGAACTTGATGTGAGATGTGATGGATGTAGCTCTTAATTCATGTAATGTTCTGTAGTACCCTATGGACCTTGGCACTAGATGGGGAAGGAATTTCAGGATGCTAAATGGGATTCATTCTTGCATAGGCAATAATAAAATGACAGCCTTGCTTGTGATTACAGGGATCCTACTTGGCAAGAATCAGTGTGCTTCTACAAAAGCTGCCATCCAACGCCATCACTGCCATTGGTTTTTAGTAATGATAAAAAAGGAATAATTATGTGGACCTCTATTAAAACAAAACAAAAACACAACAGAAACTTCTACTACAGAAGCTAAGTGAGATAAATAACCCCTGACAGAGCAAGAAGGCGATCTCACTAAATTGAATCCAGTCAATTTTAACATTTGCAGCACTGGAGGCAATTTCAGACAGTATAAACGTAATGGAAAAAAACATATTCCTGAAGCTGACTTACAGAACTGTGTATCTGGGCCCTTGATGATGATAAATCAATGATCTAGAAAATAAAATCCCTTTCCTATTAACCAGATGGGCACACAAATTCTTCTCAGACTGAGATGTAAGCACCCAAAGTTTTCAATTAGTGTTTCACGTCTCACTACCTTATAATTATAAGTAATTAGATTGGAATGCAGTGCAGACACACATATATAAACTGTCTTTCTCTTGCTTTCTCTCTATGTAAAGTGTCTGTCTCCTGATTGATACGATTCCTTAATTCTGTTGAGAGATTCTTTGCTAACATCATAAGAGATGCACTGGAGCAGAACTCTGAAATTGAATTACAACCTTTGTACTGAAAGGGAAGTTGTGATTACAGAGTCCTGCCTCTGCTATTTCTTCCTTCTGAACTCGACTTTCTGAGGCTTTTCTGATGTTTCTTATCTCTGATACCACAGGGTGTCCTGTTAGCTGCCCGGTGTGCTCTGCTTTCAGTTGTCTCTGTGGTTGCAGGTGGTAATTAATGAATAGCTGGGCTCAACAGGAGGGCTGGGCAGGGAGGTCTTGGGCCAGAGCGGGAGTTCTGACTGCTTTTCTTGGTGTGCACTGAGTGAGAGGTAGCCTGAACTTCATGCCAGTCTGGAAAAACCAGCCTCCATCTGGTTGCTCTGTGAAGGCTGGCAGCATGGTTTTGCTGTAAGAGTCAGATAGGATTTCAGCATCTTCAGAAGAGCAGGTGGCAAACACACAACATGTTAATGCTGTGGAGCATCCACCAGCACTGTGAGAGCTTGCAGGTTTAAGCTGTTCTGGTCTTAATCATACTGAAACTTGAGAGAGAGAGATTGGAATTTGCCAAGTTAGGTGGTTGGAATTTGCTGTGGTGCAGTGGTTGCTCCCTGGGTGTATCATTGCACCTGTGTTTGATGCAGTGTGCAGGAGAAGATGTTTGCCTATTGAACACACTGCATGCATAGAACCAAGCTGAACATACAGAGGAGGCACTGCTTCCAAAACAGCGGTGCAGGCAGCAGTGTTGAGGTCTTCGTTTAAAACTTGAAAGAAAATGAAAACTTGGTGATACTTTTCCCATAGTTTCATTCTCCTGAAGCGAGAGGCACAGCTCTGCTATGTGGGCTCTGTGCAGTTTCATACTACGTCAAAGTTTCTCCATCTTTGACAGGGTGAATGATTCAGTCTTTATATCTTTGTGGTCACTTCCTTTCATTGACTGTTGTAACAGAGGTTTCTTGAATGTAATTACGCTGTCATTACTCCAGTTTTGTTTCCAAATGTGTAAATAATGCCTATTCCTATGACAGGGAGGTTAACTTCATGACAACATAACAGCCTTGGATATTACTCTTAATGAAGAGCTATTAAACTCCAGATATCTAACTACATCATATTTATGTTGTAATTATTGCTACTTGCTTGGTGCATTTCCAGTTAAACAAATTAGTGGCAATTTCAAAAAGGCTAAAACAAATGCCTTGTGTAAATGTACTGTGGTTGTTGGCTAATTACAGAGTAATTATGTGGTTATGAAATATGGGCTAATACAACTTTGCTCCTAGTTTGCACTCTTCTTTTCCCCCACTGTCACTCAGCTTTCCTCATGGCCATGCCCCACACCTTTAATGCAGAGGGCCTTGCATCCCAAGAGCATTAAATCATGGCTTTCCATGGGTGTATTCATCGTGATAAACTGACTTCAGCACCCAAAAAATAACAGAACTGATGAAAGCCTTTCTAGGCATGGGATTTTTATGGCTTCCTTTCTAACAAAATGCTCTAATCTTCCTTATCTCAGGACACTGACTGCATGCATTGTATTTATTTACCTGTTTAGGAGATCTGCGGTGGTTTTGTTATCTGCCTCCTGTCCCTCCATCACATTTGACCAAAATGGCTCAAATCAATTTGCAAACTCAAAGACACAGATGGGAAGCAAGGCTAAAAATCTGTGTCTGTGCAGTAAAGCTGAGGCAGAACAGCCCACACAGAGGTTTTGTTGCCCTTTCTCAAACTCTAATTTCATGCAACTTCATTCTTAAAGATGTGTTCCACTTGTTACCCATTAGGATAACGGGGTTAATAGGAAGTCCTAGTTCTTGTGCTCACAACACACGTTCACAGGTACACACTTTGCCTTTCTTTAAGCTGTCATCTGTGGCTACTCGACAGAATTTCAATAAACATCCTTTGTTTCCCTCAGTTATTAAAATAACTGGGTGTAAAGCAGTGTCCCCAGAACCTTCACATTGTCCTTTCAAGCAGCCCTTCTCTTTTTGCTCATTGTTAAAAGGAAACATTCTGTTCAGTGTACCCTGTGGCATTCAAAAACCTGTTGAGGAACCTGGTGCAATCAGCTGTTTTCCAAATCCAGACTGGAATAGTCATAGTCACATTTTTAGAGGGCTGTCAGTCCAAGCTTCGATGTTCTAATTCTGTGCATGCAAAATCCTAGGGAAAAAAAAAGATATATATTGTTTCAGAAGCAGTCAGGCATGAAAAGCAAAAGGTTTTTATCAAAGCTTGTAGGAGAGACCTGACACACAGAGCTGATAGTTCAGGGTGTTAACGTACAATGCTGCACACAGAAACACATCCTGAATTTCTCTCCCCCAATATGTTTCTACATATGGTTGCAATTCACATGACATTTTGGAAAATGCTTTGCACGCTGCTGCTTGAGGTTTATCATCTATGTATTTAGATGTATTTTTTCCTTCTGTCCTCTGGAAGGCAATTGTTGAGACATCTCTGTTCTCCAAGCTCTGTTTGACACAGGTGAGGTGGGAAACTTACCTCTTCTTCCAGGAACAAGTGAACGTGTGCTAAAACTGATAGCTCCAGAGCAGAAACCTCAACCATAATTCCAGGTTTTCAGCGCTGATCTGATGCTGGGACTCTTTTGGAGCCAGCACAATCCTTTTTATGACGGGGGAGTTGATGAGACGGAGAGAAATGGTGCTTTCAAACCAGTGATTCTGACTATTTGAGAAGAAACCCTTTTCACAATTAATCCTGAATTTTTGCTCTTGGAGCTTTTATGATATGAAAGAAATGCAGGAGCTTTGAAGTCCATTTCAGCAAAAGCAAGAAAATTTCCACTCCATCTGTAATTCCAAACCTGCCTTCTGAAATAGCCATTAGTGGTATTTTTACAGTAGCATTTCCCCATCGTGTGAATGTCCAGGTGGGCAGGCTTGTTCTCCTCCTGCTCTGTGTAAATTAGAGCAGGGAACGGGCAGGCAGGGCTCCTGGGTTTCATTTCCAACTTTACCACTTATTCCCTGTGTGTCTTATGAGTAACGTTTTATTTTAGCTTATGCTTTGTTTGTGAAATCGAGATAATTACACTTTTCCTCAGGGAGAAGGAGGAAAGGCACTGAGGCATAAGTCAGAAAACAGCACAGGAGAAACTTCTAAAAACTTTGGCTACTACTGGTTCCCCCAGTGATTTCTGATGCTGTTATATTCTGAGCAGGGTGTTGCACAAAACCAATTGCCCGTGCAAGTTTATAATCTAAGCTGTAATCATAGAAAAATTTAGGTGTTTATTGGGAAAGCATATAGTTTGTGCTAAGCTTGTTCCTAAGCCTTTGCAGATTGGAGTGCAAATAAGCAGTGGGAAGAATGGTTTGTAAAGAGTGAAGCAGTTGGGTAGGTAATAATGGACTTGTGACAGTGTAAGCATGCATCTTGGTGCTTTTAATGTGATTTGAATGCACACCACCTTAAGTGGTGTCCAAATTTATCACACATTGTCATAAACTGAAGTATGTAGATAAGGAATCTGGTGCCTTTAGCTTTCTCTGAAGTTCAGTTTAAATAGAGATTTGTGTGCAGAGCACAGCTGATGCCATTTGAAATCTCAGCTTTGGTTATGGAAGGAGCCTGGAGTAAGTAGGATGCTAATGTGGTTACCATAGGGAATGGCTTTAAAGTAAGGAGTGATAAATGCAAGGCAGTATCTGTAAAATAACAGACTTTGTTCATCACGTCAGTAAAGGCAGGTGACTGTTAGAAGCCAAAAACATCTAGGAAGAAAATATGCATGAGGTCAGAGGCGGGCACACGCTGTTAGTTGGAGTCACATCATGTTTCATAGTCAGGCTACAATTCCCCTCCTTGTCACAAGGAGAAAATAATGGGGGAAGCTTTTCAATGGCACAAAGGCAGTTTTGTACAATTTGTATTGCAAGCCAGTGACCTTAGAGTGACTGCTGGCCTATCAGAAGGGTTTTGAAACGAAACCCTTCCTTTAGTCCTTGAGTTAGAGGCAGACAAACAATGCTTTACGTACACACTCCATCTGCTAACCTTGGGTGGAGTCCTTTGCATCTTTTGATAAGCTTTTTAAAACGTACCAGAGCTGCTTTGTTTCCTTGGCCTCAAAAGGGTGGAAGCCAAGAGAGATTTCATCGTTCAGGTGCCATGAATACAATGACCATGGAAGTGGAATCCTTTATTAAAAAAAACCAACAACATTCTGTGCATCAGCAGAGCTGGACACACTGCATACAAGTGTGAAGTGATGGCTGTAACAGCAGCATGGGACTATTGCAAAGGCGTGTGTTACAGCCCCTGGCTTTTCTGCACATCTGTCTGCTGGGTTTTCATCTCCATCTGAAACTCCTCCCTGCAGGACGTTGAGCTGCACGATGCAGGGATCCCTTGCTGGTGGTTTCCTGCTGCTCACTTGCACACAGAGGAGTGGATTCTGTCTCCCACTGAAGCAGCTGTTTTCCTACAGGCTACAGCACTGCTGCCTTCCCTGCATCCTTGCCTGTCTTTCATGTTTTAAATTTGACACATTTAGCCACAGCGTGTGTGTTTATACAGTCAGTATATAAATATACTTTGACTTCCTTCCAGCCTCTCTTTATCTCCAGAGATCCAGGCCCCTTAAAGAAAATATTATTCTTTGCTAGCAGCACATAAGCATCAATTTACAGATTTTTTTTTCATAAATAGAGCCTTCCCGGGGGCTGTATTATTGATTTACTTCTCACCTAGCACAGCACTCACGTCTTGATCAGAAAAGGCTGCTCTCAAATTGTGCAGTTCTGGTTTTCCTTTAACTCCGTTATCAAAACATTCACTCTTTCCGAGGCCAGTAATAATGCAGCCTGGCTTTGCCACAGAGAAATATTGCTTATGGTCCAAGCTGTGTCTCTGATAATTGAGACCTGAATGCCAGAAAGTCATAAAAAAAGTTCCTTCTGGTCATGGAGTTCCACCCAGTTTGTTTTTTTTTGCACTAATAATCATTTCTTTCCCATGTTTTCTTCTTGTAAACCACCACACATTGAATTATCCAGACGCTGCAAGAAGCTCTGACAATCCTCCTGTGTCTTATGAGCTGTTAGGGCTGCATTTCATTACCCATAATATACAAACATGCAGCATTTATGGGGATGACAACGCATTGTACAGGCAGAGATAAGCTCCTGTCAGGAAGTGTCTATAAAGCACGAGCAATTCCAGCACTTGTTTTTTGTGTTCCTGATACTGTCAGTGGAATTTCAATTTTGCATCCTGCAAATGCAAGTCTGTGTTGGTGAGAGTTATGTGCTATGGAGATAGCAGCTGGGGGCTTCAGGGTGAGGAAACATCCATCTTTGGATTTCCTTGGATGTAATGACTGCGAGAACAGCTCTGCTTTGCAAGGTGCTGCATGAAATAAAGCCAAAGCAAAGAGCTGCAGCCAAAGGTGAGAGTGGAGTAACAAAGGGGATAAGATGAAGAAGGGGCAATAAGAGATAAACTGAGAGCTGTGTGTGCTGAGCAAAGCACTGCGTTCACTCTTCTCGGGTCCCCTAAGTGAGAGTAATGTTTTTCGGTAGAGATTCATCCTGCAACGAGCACAGAATTACTTCTGAGATTTGGAAAAGGGCAAACATTTGGCAGTGCTGAAATTCAAGGCGCAGCTTTCTTAACTCTGACTGTTAGCTGTGTTATTTGAACTGACAGAGGCCACTCAGGTGAGTTACAGTGTGGTTCTCTTCCAGTTCACGTTGGGGGGAGGGAAGCACAGCCTGCTAAATACTGCTCTGGAATAAGTTTCCCTTTGGCTGCAGCTTCCTGCTACTTCTGCTGTTGTTTTTACTACCTGTTAGAGTAGAATACAACACAGTTTTAGCACAGAAGAAAGACTCAGTGTTAATGCTGCTGGGCAAAACCCAAACAAGTGCACAGTTGTTGCCCCAAAGCCTTTTTGTGTCACTTCTGTAGTCATCCCTGAAGATACAGACATTTACAGTGGGACCATTTAAACTGTTATCTTTGGGATTTGCATACGTTGGGTAGAGATTACATTCATTCATTCCTTAATTTGCTACAGAAACAATCAAACAAGTCTTACTTCTGTCTCAGAGCCTGGAAAATCATATGAGTCTTAGGGATTCTTCAGGAAACGAGAGAAAAAGATGATGGAAAACCCAAGCTTAAGGTTTCCTTTCTGCCTGCACCATCTCAGATGTTACATGGAGCATTAGAACTGCTGGCAGAAACTTCATGTCAGATCAGGATTTGACAGTGCAAACTCTTCCACCAAAATGTTCCTGAGATTTGCTGCTGCCATCTCCCAAGCCTTCAGGCCTTCTGCCTGTTCCTATGCAGCAGTGATTACCCACAGCATTAATGGTGTTTCGAGGACAAGACTGATACTACCCTTTTCTTTCTCCCCCCATATTCCAGCCATGTAACCAGCTGGAGCTCTGCTTCAAAGGAGAAAACTACTGAAGTCTCAGCTGGTTGCTTTGCTGTCAGCCCCTCTCGATCAGGATGTTTTATGCTGTTTGTCAGCATGGTTTCTAAACACCCGTGGCCTCAGGCTTTGAAAGGAGTTCAGCCTTTCCTAAAATTGCTGATGTTCCTTGTTGTGGAGTTTGCATAATTTTTGCAGTGGGCTTTTCCTTAAGATTGAGAGTCCTCAGTGGTTCAAACATATGGGGATCTCCAATTTTCATCCTCCCCATCAGCATTCTGTTCGTAGAGGCAGAGCATCTCTCTATCAATCTTCCTCACAGCTCCCCTTTGCTTTGCTCCTTGGACTATACACTGGGGCATAAAACAGCGTGGAACGTTTCCTATTTTGTGTGCTAATAAGCCAAAACAGGAAAAAAAAACAAACCAAACCAGCAACCTGTGCATTAGTTTGCTCCAGCATGTGCTGTAACATTATTAGCTGATTCTTTTGGAAAATTACCACCAGTACAGCTTTGCTGACTTGCACATGTATAATGTATAAATAGAGCCATCAAAGTTTAATGCACCTTTAGCAGTGTATTTCCTAACACTGCCTGTGACAGGGGTTTCATTTTTTTTGTTTAGATCCCAACAGTTTTATCACCCTCAGTGTGACATCAGTGCAATACAACCGAGTGCAGCCCAGCGATGCCATCCACAGAGGTACATTATTCCTTGTGTTCACCTTTCCACCATGACATGCAATACTCACTGATGGCTTTTCCAGCCATACGACGTAGCCAGGCAGCCTCTCTGGCTTTATCCTTAGTCCCACAGCAGTGCCCACAGACCCTAACCAAGATCCAGGCTATGTGCACACACAGAGCAGTCTTTGCCCCCAGGGCATTACAGTTTAAACAGACCAAACTAAGCAACGTGAAAACAGATCAACTGTATGAAACAAGAACAGATGAACCAAAAAAAAAAAGAGTGAGCCTGGGTGTTTTATACATGTGGTCTTCTGTGGCCACTAGATCATACTTGAAGTTTTTCTCAGTATGAATATAAGGGAGAATGAGTGTGAACAGATGGTACATAGAGAGAAAGGAGGAGATGAATGTTAAAATAGAAAGTCACCTGGGTGAGAGAAATACAAAGTTGGACTCCATAAAAAGAAAGTGCTGCTGCTTCTAATTTAGATTTTTGATAGATTTCTGCATTTGCAGAAATCTGAATACTGTGATTTAGAGATGCTTGCCTTGCCATTAGAAGCCTGTGTGGCCCATGAATTCTCAGAGCCACAGCCTTCACGTTTCAGGAATACATCCACACATCTCTGGAGAGCAGCTGGAATAAAGTTGTGCCTCCAGCAAAGACACAGAGAGAACACTGAAAAAGGAAAAGACGCAGAAGTTTCAGCTTTGGGAGTCCACAGGTGGGCAGTGGAAAATGATAGGATATGGATACAACCTCAGGAGAACCTGGGTCTGCTGCTTAAATAACAGATCTGTGGTTTATGCACACTTTTCAGCATGGAAGTCTGCAGCTGTATGGCTTTACCTGAGAGCCGAAACTCGAGGAGGAAAGAAAGCAAGTGGGTGTGTGGAAGAAATCAACAACTCAACCTTGCAGCATCCAGGAGGCTGTGCTGCTGAGCTGTGATCAGCTAGGCTAATTACAAAGGGAGAGTGCAGTCATTTGTGGGCTCTGTTGGTTTCAAAACCACCGCTTTTGGCAAAGCCATCAGGGGCCAACAATAGATGGCTGCATATATTTTGATATTAATTTGTGAATTAAATGCTTTGCATTTAGCATCTTTAAAAAAAACAAAACAAAAAAAACAAACAACCCCAGGAACACCAGACACAGTGATGATTGCTTTGCTCTTTGAGCCATGTCTTTTTGAACCAAACTGGTTCTTGGATTTATAGGTTTTATTGTTATTATATGTTCTTCTCTCCTGCAAAGAATTCTGTTCTGTTGCAGTTCAAGAGCTCTTTCCATAGCATCAAGCTCCCTTATATTTCAGCCCCCAGGAGAGTTCACAGTGCTACTTATTTTCTCTATAAGCTAGCAGGTGTTGATTTAATAAGGAGTAATAATGTTCTCCAATATGGATTTATTCCAGGGTAATCCAATGGCTTCTCAAAATGGAACTGCATCATTTCCTTAAGGCTCTGGTGCAGCATGGCTTTGTGCCTTTCATTGTTTCTCTGCTGCTGGCTGGAATCTCACTGCTTTGTGCCACAGGTTTGAGATTATTTGCCTTCTCATAGCCTGATTTTGGAAGCAAGAAGGTCTGAGTTCCCTTCCTGCTGCTCTCATGAAGTTATGAGCACAAGCAGTAGGTAGCCCTCATTGCTGACAAGTGCAACATTTCATGCTGCATTTCCTAAATGCATGTGAGCTATTAGTTTAAAGAGCTGTGAAGAACGTAGTCCTTCAGCTTACCCTCCTCTGCTTACTTCATTCCTTTGAATCCACTGATAAATCCCAAACAGGAGGAATATTTGCACAGACTCCAAACTTGTGAAACTATTGCATGAGCTGAGAGAAGGGCAAGCAGGAAAATCTTTCAGCTTCTCTTCCCACCCCCAACTGCCCATGATTCATTTTAAACATCAACCTTCTGGGGAAATAGAAAACAATCACATATACCAGGAAAAAAATTGGTTTTGTCTTTTCTGTAATGGTTTTCTCCTCTTTCAAAACCATGAAAAGTTAATTTTTTGATACAAAGCCAGAACAAAGAGAGGCTGCGGGGGTAGGAAGAGCATGAGATGGATTTTCTTGTTGCCTTCATCACTTACCCAGCTGCAGAAGCACCTGTAAGATCAGATCAAATTCAGAAGCACAAAGCACTTGGTGAAGGTGGGGAGAAGAGTAAACTTTTCCCTGTGGGGAGAAGTGACAGACAACTGTTACTTCATTTCCAGGATGCTTTTTATTGAGGTAACTGATAGACGTGCTTTTTTCTTTCAGTGTTTTCAGAGCACCACATCAGTCATCTCTTCCATATTTATTAGCAGAAAGGAAAAGGAGAAAGAGGTGAAATTTATAGAACATGGCATTAATTACTGCTTACCTTTCTGTTTTGATGGCAGCAAGTGATGTATTTCTAACAGGCGTGCACCACAGGCATGGTAAACAGGCAACAAGCCTGAATCAGAACCAGTGCTGGAGCAAAAACTGTCCCAACAAAACCCCCAGAAGGAGTTGCATTAGAAGTCAAATTCAGTTTATTACCCACCATCTTTGCTCACCTTCACTGCTAAGGTCACCAGTTTACCTTCAGCTGAGGGAAGCTGGTGGTATTGAGGTCCTGAGAGATGCTCACAGAAGCAATAGCTGAGTTATGCTGGGAGAATTAAATGCCATCACAGAAGTGATCAAGCAGGGAGAGGAAAATACAGGTAGCTGAAATCTGGGCCATGCATTTTTCAAGAGATGAAAGTTCAAATTTAAATGGATCCATTTAAAGGACCATTTGAGGACCATTTTTCCTCACCTTTTCAGCATCCCAGCCACTGAAACAGAACTGATAAGTTCACCATCTTCACTTGGAGAATCCAGATAAATGGGAAACTTCTTTTGGGCTCTTCTGAAGAAGTAATCCCAGTTCATTGCTCTCAGAAGGCACAGAGGACTGTTGGAGTTGCTTATGCCAAGAGAGGTGGCTGCAGCACTGGCTCAGTACTGCAGAACCTTAAATACACTCAGACAAAGGGAGCATTTGTCCAAGGCTCAGCAGTGGGATCTGGGTTAAGCTGCTATAGGTATTATTGCCACAGCAAGCACTCAACAGGCCAACCCGCTACATATTCACTAAACACTGGAAATAAATACCTTCTTTGGCAAGTGTAACTAACTTAAGACTGTTCTATCTATTGTAGCAACACAGTTGGGTGCCACTTCTCCAAGGCAGCTAACAGCTATTATAAGCAAGTAATACCAGTGTTAGCCTCCTTCTCAGTGCCTGGTTTCACTGGGATCTTTGGCAGGACAAGATAAGCCTGTCAGCATACCACTCTTCTGTTAACTCTGCACAATTTGTAATTGACAACTCCCTGGTTGTCTAGGTGAGTGTTTCTGCTGCCTCTTATTGGTGCTTTATGAATGTTGTAAGGTATTGTAATGCTATAATGCGATAGAAAGCACAGCAATGATAGCAAGGTAGCAAAGTCCTAGGCTTTAGCAGATGAGGATAAGCCCAAATGGAGCAGCCATAGACACAGAAACAAAGAAAGAAAGAAAAACCCCACTTACCCTTAGAAAGCCTCAGGTAGGCAGGGACCTCCAGTGAGATCCCCTCACCTTCACTGCCAGGCCTTAAATGAGGGCTGGGAAGGGGTGGATCCTGGCTCCATCCCTTCCATCACTCAGTACATTGCATGCACCTGAGCTCCCCAGGGCTGGCCCTGCCTTCCCACCAGGTGCTCAGTCACTGTTTCAAGCTGTGTCTTAGCATTTCCCCTATAGATATTTAACAAAGATGTCACGCTCGTCCCTTTTGTACACATTCTGTAGTTCTGTTTTCACTTCAGCTGTGCAGCAGGAGGTGGTGCAGTATGGGATGGAGTCAGAGACATTTAGAACAAGGATTTCTTTGAGATGAGACGCTTGCTTGGTTCTCTCCCTCATTCTTTTCTCCTGAATTCCCCAGAGATCTGTACCTACAAGCATGGAGTAGCTGAATTTGAGTTTCTGTGCTTCGTTTTTGGCATGCCCTCACTTTGTGTAAAATGTTATGTTGCTTTTGCACTCTCATTGATATACTTAGAAAGCCTGTGCTCTGCTTGGTGCCCTGTGCCAAACATCTCTCGTGGATCAGGACCTTGAGAGAGCCAGGTAAGGACTGTAAGCATGAGAAGCTAGGTGTAATAAATGGGTTTTTTTGTTTCCCTGCAGAGGTTTTCCCCTTGCTGATTGTAGACCTGTGCAGCAAGTTACTGTACATACAGGTTGCTTGTACAAGTTACCAGCCAACTCTGGCATAACTCTGAAAATCTATTGGAGAATGGGAGCATGTGCTTTGCCCGGTGCTTTAAGCAACTCCATATTACACTGGGATGAGCTTCATTGCTTTTTGGTAGTATAAAAACTGATCTTTTTCCTAACAGTCGGCTCTTAGACTTTATTATCTTTGTTTTCCCTGAAAACTGTGCATTTGAGTGGTGTGAAATGCCATTTCTGGCACTTTGGTGTCTATGCTCAGGCAGCCCAAATTGTCTGGGCTTTTCCCTCTTGCTTCTTGTCCCATTATTTTTCACATTTTTGGTTCCATACCCTCTGCAATAGGCTCTGATTTCCTTTAGCAGAATCTTTCTGTCTCAGCCTCCAGTCCTTTAGAGTTCTTAGCATCTGTGGTTTCTTGCTCAGTCTTCAGGAAAGCCAGCAAAACCTGGCATTTGTTATTTTATGTATCAATACACTGAAAGAAAAAAAGTGAAGTACTTTGCAGCTGCAATACAGCAGAGCTCAGTTAAATAGACACATTGTATTCATAACTATTAGCTTTTTGCAGTCACCGTTGTGCTGACCTACTGCATCTCTAAGAACCATTTCTGGTTTATGTAGGCAGCTTCGGCAACTGGATTTTTTCCAGATGTCTCTTCTCAGAGATTCTGTTCACAAAGCAGGCTGGTGCTACAGGCAGAAGAAAGGGATCACGTTGGGTCTTCCTTCTATCTGCATATTTTCATGCAGTTATGTAGATTAATTTTTAAAGTTTAATATCTTGCTTCAGCGGTGAGGCAGCATGAATGGATGCAGGCTGGCATGGCCAGACTGCCCTGTGTGATGGGTGAGTTTAAGGGGTGCTGCTTGTTGGCAGGACTTTATCCTTCTATGAAGCATCTTTTGAACCTCCAGCAGCTTGTTAGTTATGGGTTAGGCATACCCACAGTTACACGGTGGACATTTTTCTTCTTCTGTGCTGATGCTGAAAGTAAGATAAATACTTTTAAAGGGTGGGTAATTAGGAGATGTATTGATGCAAACAGCAAGAAAATGTTCTTTGAGACAACAGGTATTTTTTATTGTCCAGGTGAAGGTGCAATCAGAAGTGAGACCTTCAGATGCAAATAGGAAGGTACTCCCATGGTCAGCTTTCTGTTTTTTGTTTTGGGGTGTACCTTGTTAAACTCTGTTTAAAAACTCCCTACAACATTTTCTTCGGGGACCTGGAGATTACAGCAGGCAAATGTTATCCTTATAGGTCATTAACAACCAAGGAACTCATTTTGCATCAGAAAAGGCAGCACACCAGATGGTGCTTCTAAGCACATGGTGAAAAACAGCTGCTTTGCTACTTATATATTTCTTTCCTTGCACAGCTAGCTGCTTTTGATTAAGGTATAGAAATATATATGCTGAAGCTATTTCAGTTCGTATTCTGTTGCAAGAGAAGCATTGAGGTGCACCCCAAGCTTGTTAAACATGGCATTAGCAACGTCAGTACAGCAACTGATGCTATTAAAGCATGCTGCTGCCCCTGCTGTCCATGGGTAAGCTGGTGGTGCATCTGTCAAGATGAGAGACAGCTGGGCAGAACGTTGAACTGTATCTTACATAAAGGAAAGTGGTGAATAATAAAGACTAGAGTGAGCAGTTTACTCATTCCATTCTTTATGTGTCCAGCTAGAAATAGGATGAATTGTCTCATCCATGCTCAGTAGCAGTGTTTTTATTTCATAAACAGCAATTGGAGGGTTACACTCAGAGAACAGCAGCATAGCTACCTCAGGCATGGGAAGCTGACATTAAGTTTCAGGAGCACAGGCTGTTTGCTCATTAGCTTTCCTGGAAGATGGATTAGCCCTCCCTGCTTTTTGAAGGCAGGCTGGGATGCTTCTAGCACAGCCCCTGCAGCCCACTCACTGTCTTCGCCTAGAAGTCAGCTACTTGGTGGTTGTTTGCTCTAAATCTCCCAGAAGAATTTTTACCAGCTGGTTTCTCTAACAGAACAACACATTTCTAGGTGATTCACTCTTCAGTAGTGCAGACACACGCAGGTCAGTCTGTGACATGACCCACAGAGATGGCACACTGCTGCAGGAATCAAGTTGAAGGCCATTGGGCAGACTGTACATCCTTACCTTTTTTATTTTTTGGAGGCAGCCCCACAGTAGCCAGACTGTAACCTGTTGGCTTCCTTGCTTCTCCTGCTCAGCAGGGAGCCCTCCTTCTTGTGTCATCACCTGCAGCTGAAGATAGGCTATAGCATCCCATTTCTCCTCCCTCCCTTAATGCCCTTTTGCTTGTAGTCAACACTTCATTTGAGGCAATAAAACTAGCTTTTATTGACTTGCAGACATTAAAAATACACACAAAGCAATCAATTCTAGTAGCAAAACAAGAGCCCCTTGTTTACCAACCCTCCCACATCACACCCACTATTAACGTGCATTTGTAAACATTTAGTGTTCTTACAAGGCATTTATTTAGTTTGATAATACTAATGCACTAAGTTTGGTCTATCAGACAGAGCAAGTTATTAAAAGCAGGTGAAAGGAAGTCGAATAGTGGTGGGAAGCACCACAAAGATAGAAGTTTGTACACTGCACTTTTACATAGGTTCAGAAAGCAAGCTGTTAAAGACAAAGCCCAGTGAGCAACAGAAAAAGGCAAGCTCACAAGTTGGAGAGTTCCTTCCCAGGGGAACAGAGCCATCGGTTTTCCCTTTCTCTTACATGCAGATGGGATGCTCTCTGTGCTGCACCCAGGCCTGTACAACAGCCAGAACTACACAGCAGACATACAGCTTGAAGATGACAAAATATTTTCTTTCTTCTTTAATTCTTAGGCTTTTTTTCCTCCCAGGAGACACTCAATAATCCTTTCATAGTTCATAGGAAGCCTCACGCTTGAGGAGGTAATTGCTTCAGTCCTGGCCTTACTTTTTCTCAGCAGAGGACTTGAGTTTCTTCAGCCACCTGCAGAGAGGACTTGGCTTGCACAGCCTACGGCTTGGTCTCTTGCACACTGCTGAGTGTTTTTCCACTGCTGCCTGGTTGATCACCACATCTTCTGCCTCTCCATCTCCTACCTCTCCAGCAGCCTGCAGAGCCAAGTCAGTTTTTGTCAGTCCTACATCTCCTGCAGCTGGCTGAGCTGTTGCAGCTCTCTCCTGAGTTGCAGCACACTTTAGCACGTCAGGGCTCACAGTAGCAGGCTCACTTTCAGCCTTTTGTGGCTCCTGCACAGAGGGCTGAGTCTCACCATGGTCTTGAAGCTCCATGCTTTGCACTGCTGTCTGTGGCACAGACTTCTGCATGTGTTGCAGAGAAGATGAGGCTGGTTCACTTTCTTTGTCTTTGTTCTGCACCCCCACAGCAGCATCCTGTGATTTCTCCTTTAGAAGAGGATTCTCACTACTCCCCAGCAGAGACTCCTGGGCAGTAAAAAGATCACCTTCTGCCTTTTCTTGCTCAGCTGCTTGCCTTTCAGGCTTCCCAGACCTTCTGCAATACCTCTCGTGGCTGATTTCATTTCCCATGATCAAGGTGTACAGCAATCCTGCTGGCAGCCTTCTCCAGAGAGCTGGTGGGCTTTAGGATACTGAGGAACTTCAGCAAAGCCTTCACTCAGAGACAGAGAACCAGGCTTCTTCCCTGTTGCTAAGCTGAGTGGTATATAACTCAAAGGGCAATTATCCACCTGCAAATTAGAAATTAATTAGGACCACACCCCATCCCTCTGTAAGGGCTTGATTGATTCTGTGACCCAGTTTTCTGAGGAGCAGGTGGATAAGAAAGAGTGCAAAACTTGCTGTGAGCTCTCTGGAAGTTCCCCAGGATTGGGCTGGACACAAGATTTATAGTTTTAAAGCCTGTTTTAGTTCTAGGGCCAGTCATTTTTTTGGGTCTTTTGATATCGCTAGCAGCACTTGAGAAGTCAGTTGCTCACCACGACTCCCAGCCAATACTGCACTTTACAGCTATTAGTTTGTATTACCAAGATGAATAGTATTTAGGTCTCTTCTTGTTTCCTAGCCCATTAGTTAATTGTAGAAAGAAATTCACACTTAGCAGCTGTATATAAGCCTAGTAGGAATTGGAAGGGAGGAGGAATGAAAGGTAAAATGCCTCTTTGTTGGGAGATCAGAAATAGGTGGATTTCAGGCCCTTAGGTCATTATTTTATCAACCATTTACTCGGTTTTTAGAAAGCACAGCAGCGTTATCACTTCAAACTAAGGCAATAATAAGGAACAGTACATTTCAAATGCAGAGAAAATTTTACCTCAAGTCACATTTATAGCATTGTTGTAAAACCACAGGATCATTAGAAAACAGATTAAGTGCTTCGCAGAGAAAGAGGAGAGGAAAATGGTGTTGAAAAGGGAGAGAAGAACCCACATACAGCTTTGTCTATTAATTCCTTTTGAAATTTATCTCGTGCAGATTAGCTGCAGTTGCTAGAAAGAAGCAAACACAATTTGAACTCATGTTATAATTAAACAACAATGAAACTGCCCCATTTCTGGCAGAGAAACTACAAAATAAGCATTTCTATTCAACCATTTCCAGCATCGCAGTTTCTTGGCCTTTATTTCTTATTCAGGTTGATAAGGTATTGCTCTTGAGCAGGGTAGCTGATGACAGCAAACCATTTCCCCGCGAGTCCCACATCATTAGTCCTCTTAAACTGCTGTTCCACTGCAAATCCTGTGGTATTTTCTGTAGCTAAATATTTAAAGTAAAACAGAGCTGCTGTGCAGCACGATATCATTACTGATGGTTGGGCAGAAGGTTTAGAATAACAGCAACCACAGAAAAACAGATCTATAATTTAGGGATGACGATTTCTAAAGTGAAGCTAATGGGTCCAGAGCAGTTTTGATGCACTGTTTGAGCTGCTCTTATGGATAGAATCTGTAGAAGTGAGTGATTCCATGCTAGTTAGGCACTCTGCATGAACATAGCTGTAAGGATGGGAAAGCAGGAAAGACTAAGCAGCCGCTTTCATTATGGGAGAAAACAAAATATCAGAGGACAAAGAGATGCTATTTGATGCCAAAGGTAGACAGAGGACAAGATAGAAATGAATTAATATTTTGTGAGATTGACTGTTCAGAGAAAGCAATTGCTGTAACAACATCAGCGATTTGGTGTGAATGCTTATAGCAGCCAAGTGCTTCATGTGATTTTGGAAGGACAGCATAATGCTTAGCCAGGAAAAGAAAGTAACAGTTTGTTCTGTGGTGTGTTTTTGTTGGTGGGGTGTTGCCATCACTACAGGAGCACTTAAAAATCTGAAGATTGCCAAATTCCACTGCTGTTGTCTCAAGAGAGGCATTATTTATAGAAAGTCATAGATCTATATTCATTACCGTATGTGCAAAGGCACCGCTTATTTTTCACATGTAGTAAAATTGTTTTTCCTTCCTGATCCTAATTTGGCCATTTCCTGTTGTGAATGTTCATTCACTTTTCTGTTGCTAAGAGCAGGACCTTCCTCAGAGGAGGTGTCAGGAGGAAAACCATCAGAACAGACATCAGCATCCCTGAGTCCCTGTCCTGTGTGATCCCTGTCCTGAGCTCCAGCCCTGATGTGCATCCTCCATGACTTGTGAACTGAGGGTGACGATGTCCCCAAACTCCCTCGGGTGCACTGGAGGATGAGTTCTCAGATAGCAGCAAGCCAGAGGACAAGACCATTGCTGAGGATGAGAATAGTTAACTTATCCCATCCTTGCTCTGCTTTGAAAGGCAGAGATGGAAATCCTTTTTTTTTTTTTTTCTTTTTTGTTTTCTTTTCTTCTGCAAATAATCAGAAAATGAGAGCAGTGTTTAAGGCATTACAGTCCTGCTGGTAGAAAGAAAGCATACAGAATTACTAGGTCAAAAAATTCCTATTCACCACTTTATGTCACTGTTTGGGATGTGTTTGAATTAAGGGAGCCAACCAATCTTTGATCACTGAAGGAGGTATCCACGCCACAGTCCCAAATATCAGAACTGTTTTCTGTATTTCTTGTTTGTTTGGACATTCCCCTGATTCGCTTTGTAAGTTTCTGCACATTTTTTCTTTTTTCTTCTCATAATGTTCATACAAAACTGAAGAGAAATGCAATGGGGTTTTCCACCTGCAAGTTGACAGTAATAACCAGTATCACGGGCTGAGCAACAGCAACACAGCAGGCTTTAGAGCTCAGGTGTTACACTTTGGTTCATAGGCACAATGCATCTTCCTGACACACAGGAACAGCAAATCTCAGGTGCTTTTCATCAGTTCCAACATGTTGCTGGCTGCTTATTCTGCACCTGCAGCAGAGGAGGCAGAGCTGGTTGGGATTCTGCAATGGTGTTTCTTCCTCTGGAGGAGTGCTTTCCTTCAGTGAGTGCAGGAAGGTTTTGAGTTGTTTGAGCTGGCTTTTGTTTGTGAACTTGTTACGATTCCCATCCTGCTGTCAGATTGCTGACAGGTCTTGCAGCTTTAAACCTGGGCTCGCACCTTACCAAGGGAAAAGCGTGCAGAGAAGCAAGCAGAATGTTCTGCTGCTGATGGCCAGGAGGAGATGTGCTATTTAAGTGAAACAGAAGCGTTTGGTGTTAACAAAAAACCAGCAAAAAGCAGCGATAGCTTTGGTTAAGGGAGGTGTTATTATTTTGGCCAGCTGTTTTCAGAACTCTCCACCAAGTTGTGTCAGTAGTTCAGTCAGTTTAAGAGAAACAGACCTATTAATGTACTGGGAATTGAGTGCTTCAGAAGGAAGGGAAACACGTTTTGCAGCTCCTGATAGCATGAGCAGATAGCAGATATTAAGCTCCTAAACATTCATTCCCGAGTTGTTGATTTCTTGGGTGTTGCAAAGTTGTATTTTTAGTGTTTCCTCTTGAATCACAATAAAGCTTTGTTAAGTGCAGATTCTTAACAGTGCAAGCCAAGATTTTCAGGGAGCAAAAGGTTATAACAGGACAGTTGTGTGAATTGGTGATGATGCTTCCGCTGCTCATTTGCAGTGATTCAATTTGCTAGTCAAAGAATTTGCTGCTAATCATCTTAAGAGGGCAGCCTAGAGCCTGGGAACAGAACTGACCTGTGCTCACACTGCTGGTTTATGAATGGATCCTGCCGTTGGAACTTGCCTAAAAAAGAAGAGGCAAACTGCAGTGAAAGGTACAGCTTGCATTCACACAGCAGTGACAGTGGAGTTCAGTGCTCATGGAGCACAGGCATGGAAGGCATATAGAGGGGCTGCTCTGGATGGTACAACTGTTCTGCTGATGCTGAACGGTCTGTCCTTTCTTTTCAAAGGGCAGGAACAGGATTTTAAAAGCATTAAAGTGTTTTTGTAACTTCAGTCCTATTCTTCTCATAGGAATCATATTAGAAAGTTTGGAATCACATCTTTATTTTCAGCAGTTCAAAGTCAGTGAGCCCAATTATTTGCTTACCAGAAGACGAGCATCTTTCATTCGGAGGCCAGCAACATCAATACTCAGCATTTTAGCCAAATAACGTGCAAAATGAAAAGGGCAAAAACATAAAGTGTTGTCATTAGAGGCAGTGCAGGTATCAGAAATGTCAGGGTCCCTTCCATCACACAGTTCAAGCCATTAGAATTGCAAGAGCAAAATCTTCCCAAGTGTAATTTTGGGTAGGCTAAACCAGGACAACACAATGGTTGGTGTCCAAGAGTAAAGCTTGGCTTTACAGTACTTTGTGGCACATCTGAAGCAACCAAAGAGGCTGACAAAAACTGAAGGAAAACATCTGAACTGGAACAGATCTATGGTAAGCCAGTCTGATGTAGGCTTGGAGTTTGGAATAGTGTTTGTGAAACTGTAGCCTGCAGTGTTATTCTATATGTTGGCATTGAAATTGACCCCAACCACCGGTTTGTTTTAGAATGTCAGCAACAGTGTCATGTAATCACAGCTTATGCTGTGATTCTAGATTAGACTGATACCTTCAGTCTCAGCTGGGTAACAAAAAACAGTCATAATGGGAATGAATTGATGAATCACTGTTACGTGGTTCCTTGTTGAGTGGTGAGATGCAAGCATTAATTAAATCACAACCATAAAATACAGTGACAAGCTTAGCTTGAAAATGAGTAATTGTTTAATGCAAGAAGGCAAACGTATTCTTCCCATACCAGAGGTCTTGTCTTCATGTTCTCTGAAATGCTTGCCCAAAGCCAGTGATGAAAGTCACCCAAGGAATCCTACATCACCATCACTTCCATTATCCTTTGCCAGCAGTACATGCAAGCATGCCATCTACTTCACATTTTAATCTGTCCCTCTTAACTTCTTTCTTCCTGGTGCTTTGCATTTGCCCACCACAAGAAAAAAAAAAAAAACAACAACCTTTCTCTCTTAAAGCTGTGATTCTCATCCTGAACATTTCATTGCTTTCAACATTTCTTTGCACTGCACTGTCAAACACATTGCTGCGAGTTCTCTCAGCAACCGCAAAACAGAAGATGATTAATACCAACCTCTGACAATACTTGGCAGTTAATTATAGTTATGATCTAAGTGCGTAAGACACAGGCAGAACAACGCAGAGAAGCTTCTGTGGCTCTTTGCTTTGTTTCTTTTTCAGCATCAGCAAGGAGAAGCCTCCAGACCCACACATGTGTTGTTTAATTCTAAGTACAGGGGGCACATCCATTCTTTCAGACCAACCTAAGCAGCATTTTGTTAGATGTAACCAACCCAGGGCAGCTTGTAATGAACTGACATAGGGGCCTTCAGGATTTCACACAGCAGCCAAGGGGGGGAACATGCTGTGTGTTAAGTGAGAGTAAACTGACATTTCCATGAACATTGTCTCCATTCTGCTTTGGTCATAAGGGAAAATATTTTAAGGAAGGTTGGCTTAAATCAGTAGGCTTATGACTTACCAGCCTGGTCCCTTGATTTAAAAGAAATGCATAAAGATACACTATATTCTTGATGTGATTATGCACATGAAGACAGTAAAACCAGTCATCCTTTAAATAGATGCATGCCTTTCAAAACCCTCATATCCTGACTTGCCTTTAACTATTTTTCTCCCCCTTTATGAATACAGCTATTATGGGAAGCACACAAGAACACAATAGCTGGAAATGGTTTCCTTAGGGAAGATTAATCTCACTCTCCTATACATTCTGCCTCTCCAGCTTTCTGTCTAAGTACACTTACAATTCCCCATAAGCTGTAGCAGAATGATTTGGCACAGTCCTGTTATTTTTTGGTTGAAATTAAAGGAAATGATCTAGGCTGTGTTCTTTTTCCAGTTCTTTTCAGCACTGCATTGCTTTTGAAGTTCAGTAACAGCTGCCCAACTAATCACGTTTTACAAGAAGACTCCCTACATTTAAGAACTACATTATTAGAGATCAGCATCATGCATGTGGAACCTGACATTTATTGCAGCAAAGCCACCATCAGAATTCTCTCTTACTGCATTTTGGAAGCAACCACTTTCACTGAGCTCTTTTCCTGACTCTCACCTGCACTCAACTAACACAAACCATGGAGCAGCTGGACATGAAGAAACTCTCAACAAGCATTAAAACATGCCCATTTATTGCTTGCAGTTGCATTGCAGACCACACAGCAGTTCAACATGCTTCAAACAGTGATGATCAGGGTGAGGTGCACAGACAAGTAGAATTAATATGCCTTTGTAGTTACACAGAGGGATAGAATTACAAACTCCATAACCCTAGCTCAGGTATACATGCATGTGGAAAAAAAAGTAATTACATAAAATATACTTCTTGTACTGAAAAAATAAGTGTGTCCCTTCACCACCCCCCTGCTAGGGAAAGAAGGGGGTTGGTGCCACCTATGGAAAGCTGTGCACCAACTTGCTGTTCAGTCCCACTTTCTAAAGCAGGCTCCATAAACAACCTGCCCACTGTGCCCTTTAGGATACAGACTCCCACTGGTTATTTGTTCATCCTGGCTCCTTGCAGGATCAAGGCAGCAGACTCTTCGCTTTCCTGCAGACAAACCCTCAGCCTGCTCAGTGGTTGCTGCACCAGGCTCCATGTGCTCTTTCAGCACTCCTCATCAGCAGGCTGTTTTCCCCCATTGCTAGCTTTGATCTCTTCCTTATCCTGCAGAGCAGCCTGGGTTCCTAGCGGGCAGCATGGTATCTCATTTGACATTTGTCCATCATCACCAACCTCAATCTGTTCTTCAGCTTGCTCCAATTCAAAAGCATTTTCTTTCATATACTCATAAAGAGGAACCTCTTTATCATGTTCCAACTGGGGATCAGGTGAGGCTTTAGCAGCAAAGTGTGCTTTCTCTTCTGCAGATTTCTGCACACTTGTGATGTCTTCTCTTGTCTCCATGGTCTTCAGAAGCAGCTCTGTCTCCTGCATTGTACACAAAGCAGCTGGGGACTCAGCTGCCTTCTCCACAGGCACTTCCTGATGATCCTTTCCCTCACAGGTTTCCTCTGAATCACACAGAGCTGTTGCATCTTCTTCTGCAGTAATTGACAGCCTGGACTCCATTCCAGCAGGCTGAACCTCACCTTGGGCTTCAGCACACACGTGGACTTCAGCCTTCACAGTTGTCTCTGTAAGAGGCCTCACTTCATCATCCCTGCAGCCGAGTTGCTCGTGGGGTATCCATCCACCAGCAGGATGCTCATCAGCTTGAGCTTTACCCATCTCTTGTAGATTGCCTCTGGCAGATTGGGCTTCTTGTTTTGGCTGTTCAGCAAGTTCCTGGCTCTTCATCCCCTCTGTGCTGGGTTTGGTTTCAGGGTCTTGTGGCCCCTCACTATTGCCTGCATCACTAGAAGAGGCACAAAGTGGGGCCTCAGTATGTTGTATGTGCAGAGATGCAGCTCCTGTGTCCTTTTTAGCTTGGGCAGCAGATTCAGCTTCAGGGGTGTTTAAGGAATCTGACTCTGCAGGAAAAGGTTTGGGGGCTCTGGGGGTCCTCCCTATGCGTGCTGAATAAAAATGGTTCTCCCCAGTCCACGTTGAAGCATCACAGGACGTACCTGCAGCCCCAGATGCCCTTTTCCTCTTGGTCTTACAAAAAGTGACTTTCTTAGGGAACACACAGAGCCTCTTGTTCTTGCCAAGACGACCACCCATTGCCAGAATGGAAAGGAACAGCCCAATTAATGCCTGCCTCCTGGAGCTGTAGGATGCACACAGACAGCAGATGAGCAGGAAACTCTCTTAAAGCAGCAGCTTCACACCTGGAAGACATGGATCCATTTGTAGGCATTAGTTATCATGTTTTCACATAACATCCTCCAGCTAATGTTATCAGAAGCTACAGAAGATAAATACAGGTGGAGCTGCTGTACAGAAATGATTTTTAAATAAATAACAGTCTGGGGAGAAAGAAAACAAGCTACCTATCAGTCAAACCAGATCACTCTTAAAAATAGTTCCTCCTAAGCTTCTAGAAGCCATGCAGGCACCGCTGTTAGTTATCTTTCAGCAGATTGTAGTAGTGCCAGTAGGATTCCATTATGTTGCAGACTCATGTAGTAAAGCTGCAATTAGTTAAATTGAGCACATCTAAAGTGCCTAGACTACTAGTAAGGACAACTGCTAGTAGTGGCAGAAGCAAGGCAGACAGGAAGAAGAGGGGGAAAAAAAAAGGATATAGCATGACTTATTCCTTAACATTGAGAGAAGATGAGTCACCTCCAAGAGGCACAAAGCAAACCAAGAAAGCAACACCTCCCAGCACAAAGTAAATCTTGAGAACTGAATTGCAGTCCCTTCCCTTATGCAAGGCAAGACCAAAAAACTGCTTGCACTCAAAGAGGCTCTGGCTATGAAAGAGAAGAAAGAACCCATATTAAAAAAATAAATAAACGTGGAGCTCATAGCACTCACTCCATAGCCACTTCCTTACCAATGCAATCATCCTAATGAGCACCTGGGAGAGGAAGGCACCAGCCTTCTCTTAAATAGGAGGAGGTGGTCACACTCAATTTCTCCCCCATTTGGCTCTCAGTGTTAGTTCCTGCAGGTTCTGAAGTTCCCCCCCTTCTTCTTCCTTGCTGTTTTCCCCAGTCATTTCATGGCCATTGTAAACAGCATATGGCTGCACACAGCAGGGGTTGGAAGTGGATGAGCATGGCTGATACAAGATTCGTTTGGTTATTGTTGTTTTGTAATGGTCATTGCCAATTAAAACTAAAGATTATAACAGTGCAGTCATGGACAATGAAAACTGACCTCAATTTATAACTTTAAGTCTGCAGAAACAGAAGAACAGATGTATGGAATGCAGTCAGTGCTTTAACTTACAAATCATAGAATCATAGAATGGCCTGGGTTGCAAAGGAGCACAGCGCTCATCCAGCTCCAACCCCTGCTGTGTGCAGGTCACCAACCAGCAGCCCAGGCTGCCCGGAGCCACATCCAGCCTGGCCTTGAATGCCTGCAGGGATGGGGCATCCACAGCCTCTGTGCAACCTGTTCCAGTGCCTCACCACCCTCTGGGTGAAAAAAAAACGATGTAAGTGAACCTGCAGTCTTTATATTATTTTATACTGGGCAGTTAGGAATGAAAAATTATCCCCCTTACTGCTTTTGTGCTGTCGTCAACTGACTGAGACAGGCAATGAGCTATTTTACAGTGGCTACAGATTGTTTTAATGTTTCCAGCCATAGCTGATCACCCTCTGTTGGCATTAATGTTACAGTATCACTCTGGTTGTGTTTACTTACTGGGAGTTGTAAAGTTAAAGAGATCACATAGGCAAAAAACAAAAGCAAATATCCAGTAAATGCAAACTAAACCCACAGACATGGGCGTAAAAGCAGATCCTAAATATGCACTGCCAGCAGCAATGGATCTGAACAGGAACAGGAGGGTCAGAGTAGCTGGATTCCAGGCTGTTTTTATATATTTTTAAGTGAACCTACTTTTGATGGCAAATCTGGTTCAGCATCCTACACTTAGTCTAGTTATTGTGGTTCCATTGATACAGAAATGCAGCAGGAGTTTGGGTGAGGTTACTCCATGCGTGCTGCCCATTGAACCATGAGGTACAGCGTCCATGTCTTGCTGTTTAAATGTGGAACTTTTGAGTTAATATTTTTACCACATGTGAGAAGAAGAATTACTCCTGGCTACAAGTGTTGTGGGTACTCATTTCTGTATTTCATACAAGGGAAAAATGCTCAGTTGTCACCATTTCAACAAGTGCTGGACATCTTTCTGAGAAGGAATTTTTCCTTACCATTGTATTGTATTGAAATGAGACAGCCCAGCCTGGCTTTGAAACAATGCTGGAAATTTCTTACATGTGAGACACTAAGGAAGATGGCATTGTAACCCATGGGGGAGGAAAGAATGGTCAGAGCAGTCAGGTCTCTCTTGGCTAGATTTCACTTTTCTCCCAAAAGCCTTTTCTGATCTCTGCTACTTTGATGCATTTAAAAGGCAGTTCTACAAAAGCACAGACCTGATCCTCTGACAAATACAAATAGCCATAGACCTTAAGAGGAGCTTGGCTCAGGTGTCAGCTCAGGGTTGGCTTGAATGACTGAATGCCATGGAATGGTTACAAAGCTGTTCAGATGGCACCATCACTTGTAAGGAGCGTGCTGCTGTCAGTGCAGAGCACTGATCTCTGTGTTGGGTTTTTCGAGTTCAAGCTGTTCCTTCTTCCTAGAACTGTCTCTTCCTTGCTCTGCACATGGCAGGGCCTCTCTGCACATTAACTGTGGCATTTAGATATACTGGATGATCTGCCCAGGGGCATCTCTCATTCATTCATCATTCATGCTGACATTACAACTGAATGACAAGCTCTGTTTGAAGGATTTTCTGTTCAAAGAGCGAGAAGGGCGTTCGGAGAGTGAGCTCTGCAGCACCATTTGGATGCCAGTGCTGAGCTTTTCCCAACAGTTCCCAAAGTTTGGACAATTTCTGCTTTCCCCTCGTTCCCAGGCTAAGAAGCCACGCTCTTAAACCCTCAAACAGTAAGGAAACTTCTCATACAGTGCAGTAACTTATTATCCCCCTGCTTAACAGAATTAACTTATCAGCCCATAGGCAGGCATGAATGTGATTGAGTTTAATTTCTCTTGGGATTACCTACTCAAGCCTCTCTCCTGCCTGAAGTTTTACGTTACTGGGGCATATTTGGGGGAGGTAGCAGTTATCTCACCCAGTTCCCTGCTCAGCAGCCCTTAGAAACAAGCTTTAGCAGTAAGGACTGCATGGCTTTAGCAGAACAAATCAAGACAAGCAAGTTGGAGAATTTGAAAAGTTGAGCTTGCAGCAGGCTTTGCAGAGGAGTGCTTTTTGTAATGGCTCCCTGCTTTTAGGTCTGAGAAACCTCTTGTTCATCATTGCTACAGAGATTGCCTACCTAAGCAAGAACTGCGGTTTATCAGCCTTTTAAGTAATAGAAAAACACTACAGGTGTCTCTCTCTTTGCAGCACACAGAATCTTAAGTAAGGGAGGATGTGTTTGGAAATCTGACTTACAGGGTGATTTGTCAGCTGTAGTGTGGTTGGAAGGAGGGAAGTCCAGGTGCTGAAGAAAGCTTATCCTACTCCCAAAGTACTTTCTTCAAAGTATGGAGTGGCATCCATCACGTGTCAACTCATTTAGCATATTCAGCTCTCAGCCCCTCAGCTACATGCAAGTAGAAATAAAATAAATCAGTGTGATATATTTTCTTTCAACTTTTTCCTCAGCATTCTTTAAAGTCCTGATCCTCAGGCACATTAGAAAACATGCAAGAGTTCCAGCATGCCTTCATAGCCCCCTCCCACGTATACATCTGTTAGTTCAGATGGTCATCAGGTTTTGTAAAAGGACTTCCTGAGAAGATTGTCACTGTTTATCACCTGAAGTGTGGACAGAAAAGTTCAGCATAGTTTGCCTTTTTTTTTCCTCAACTAAGGGCTCAACAATTAAAACACATTCAGCATGTTTTTGCCATGATCTTAAAACATTTTTATTGGTATTATGAAGTTATGAACATTAAAAGTCAGTAGATTTAAACTGCAATACACCGACTTATGCATTCTGATTAAGACTACATTTAAGTTCTGCACGAAGTACAGGTTGTATGAGCACTTCAACTATTACAAGAAATACAAAGAACAAACCAGAATATTATTTCATTGGCTTCAAATGAAAATTTGTTCAGTGCTTACAAAATAACAGTCACCAAATGTGTAAGTATAAAAGGAGGTAGTTGGAACATTTGATTTAGAGGTGGCAGTGAGCCACAGAAGGCGTTTGACTGTGCAAGGTTAGAGGAGCTTTTGTCTGTTCTGTTCCCAGACTCTCAAGACTTTGAGCTGAAACCTCATGTCATCATACTACATTGGGGGATGCAGTGCTCAGCATTTCTTCAGTGAAACCACTGTTGAAGCGAATCACTCCTCTCCCAGTAAAGCAAGATCTGAAAAAATCAGCCACTAGAAGTACAACCAACCTATAATCCAGGAGAATATCTAGAAACATCTATTGCACACCTCACACATCTCTTTAGCAAAGTCACTTTTTGAAGTCCAGAACACACTTGGAAAAAAAAAAAAAAAAAAACAAAAACCCACCAAAACACTGGGTCCAAAAGGCTGAGATAGCTCATTCCTTTTTGGCCAAGATTCCTAAAGGCACTGAACACCAATCCATTGATCCTCACATATCTCAAGCTTCAGCATTTTCAGCCTGTACATCTCCTTCACTCCCAGGCATGAAGTGCCCAGGCAGGAAGGGTGCCACACTAAGACACTCAGCTTCTTCCTCTGCAGGCACCTGGGCACAAAGCAGTTCTTCTGGAAGCTGCAGCATTTGTTGCACAACCCTCTCCTGTGGCTCTGCCTCATCTGCTGGAGTTTCTAGCTCACATTCCCTGCTCTCCTCACTTCCCACTGTATCACTGAGGACTTGCTGGTCTTCATCACTTAAAACCTCACTCAATTCAGCAGATTCTGCACAGCTTTGGCTCTGCACCCCTTGTGCAGCTGGCACACCAGACTGAGTCTCTTGCTGTAAGAAGTCAAGCAGCTGGTTGGCTGACCCTTCTGGATATAGGGTTTCTTGTGGCACTGCAGAAGTAGAGTGCATCTCTGCCACAGCATTCTCTATGGCTTCTGAAGGATCCACTATGTTCTCAGTCTCCTCTGCAGCCTGCACATTCATTAGAGAAGCAGCCTTTGCAGGAGATGCGATCTGGACACTCTCAGTGAGTTGAGTTCTTCCTTCAGCAAGGCCAGCCCTGCCTGCCTGCTCTGTGTGCCCAGCAGGAAGGTTGGTCTCAGCCTCTTTTGCCATCTTTTGCACAGCACAGAGTGGCGAGTTCCATCCTGTGAAACTCTCACCAGTCTCCATGGGAGGCTTGATCTCAAAGTCTTGAGCAGCTGCAGTTTTCCATGCGCTTTCCATGAGCTCAAGAATATTTATTTCTTGGGGAGTTATTCCAGCATACGGGCCATCCTCACTGCCAGCCCCAGCCTGTTCAGCAGGCTGTCCTACATCTGCAACAAGCTTCAGATCCTGAGCTGTGTGCATAGCCAGCTGGGCCTCATCATAAGGAGTAGGTTTTATTTTCTCTTCTGTATTACATGCTTTCTCTCTTTCTTGCTGATCCAGAACTTCAGCCTCTTCTTTGGTCTCCCTGTCTGAGGATGCCACCAAGAAATCCACAGAGCTCCAGGCTGCCTTCTGTTCCTCAGTCATTCCCACAGGATCTGCAGGACAGCAGGTCTCCATGCTCTCCTCTGCAATATCAGCTGACAGCTGTTGGTCCCGGCAGAATGACTGAGCTTCTTCAGAGATTTGTTCAGAGGCTTCCAGGGCTGGTGGGGAAGGCTGTGTATCAGTATGCATTGGTGTGTCCCCTGAGGTGTGCAGAATTGGCTTGGTCTCACTACTCTCCTCATTCACTTCCTCCTGCTTCTTATAACTCCCGCAGGTCCCACAGCAGGTCTGCATGCTGAAGTTGCTCCCCATGCTGTCGCTCGACAGAACCTGCAAGAAAAAAGAAAACCTGTTTATTTTAACTGTTCCACAGCAGCATTTGCTACACCAAAGGCTCCTTGGCTTAGCTCCTAGAGTGGTCTGTGTACACACTGTGAAGGCTATGAGGTTCTACGTGACAGACCAAAACTGCAGTGTTGCTACACATGAGGTCATCTCCATAGCACACCCTGAGCAAATACAGGTTTGATAGAAGGGCAGTGTTACTACATTTATTGAGGGTAACATCTGCAGTGCTAACTCAGTTCTGGTGCATCGTGCCTCTACTCTTAATCAGGGATTCATGTCACCCACATTTATTAGTTGTGAGGTGGCAGTCAACACCAAATAATTTCTGGTGCTAATCCCAGGAGTAATGCAGTTCAGATGGAGTTTGTTTGCAGCAGCAACTCCTTCAGCCCTAATGGGAAACTGAACTCATGCTTTCAGCTGGAGATCCTATAGAAGGAAAATAACAAGTCAGGGCCTTTGTTAAGGATGAGTGACTTTAACTGTGCACAGTTAGTCTCTGTCAACAAAAGTCTCTTGTTCTGATTGAAGCCATTTGGTCTTGTTTTATTTCTATAAAGGCAGCATCAGACTGTGGGCTAAGGCTGCAGCCACACTATAATTCCTCAGCTATATCTTGCAGTAAGGCCCATTATTTCAGAGCACCATATTTTAGCAGCCATCCAACCTTCCCACCAGAAGCACAGGATCACATTTACAAAAAACATTTGAAAAATAAGGATCTGCAAGATATTAAATTCAACAAAACACATTCAAGTACTAAAAGCTTTCTGAAGCCAAAGCTTATCTTTTGGCTCTTACTGGATCACACTGCTTTTCTTAGACTTCCATTAGTCAGGTGGTATCCTTCAACTCTCTGTACTTGTGCTCATTTAAAACGAAAGAAAAAACAGATAGCTTTCTCAATAAATAAGTCCAACCTCTAAGTACTCCATTGGAAGTTAAACCATTGCATTAGAAGGAGCTGCAGGTTTCAATAACACTTCCAGCATCTAAAAGCAAACTAAAAGCTACCAGCATAAAACCACGTGAGGACCTGCAGTTATCTAAAAGCCATCTAGGATGATCTCAACCTCTTCACATTTGCTTATATCCCCAGTACATTTCTTCTAACGGCAGATATCACAATTAACTCCTCTGAAATAGAGAGTTGAAGAAAAATACAAAGCTTAGATGAAATTGAGAACTTACCAGCCTCTAACAGGTAAAGAAACAACAGAACACAACACAAACCTCCTAATTATCTTTTGGGCCTCAAACTCAGCTTATATAGTACTAAGGGGCCACACAAAACCAATCCCCCCAACTCCATGGGCAGCAATTCCCTAAATATTTAGTTCCCTTCCACTCTCATTCCCTTCTGGGAACAGCTGTTGTGGTTGCCTGCTTTATTTTACAGCTGAAGGTACTTTATTGGCAATTTTGTGGTTTGTTTTGTTTTGTTTTTTTATCAGAGGGTAAAGTAAAACTAAAATGCAGTTTCTGTTTATTGCAAATGAGTGATCACTAGCAATATACTGTAACAACATGCTGTTGTAAAGCAAGGCAGGCAGAGGCATATTTGAGAGCGTTTTTCAAGGGTCAGGTTGTGTTGGGCGGTTAGGGTTAGGGTTAGGGTTGGGTTAGGGTTAGGGTTAGGGTTAGGGTTAGGGTTAGGGTTAGGGTTAGGGTTGGGTTAGGCTTTTCCTCAGCTCCACCTGCTATCTTCAAAGAAGGTGAGTTCAGATGTTCATTTGCTTTGCTGTAGTGGAAGTGGGGCTGGGCATCTTTGAGGCTGATCTCACTTGCATCATTAGTAGGCTCAGATGCAGCAGAATGATGTTGCCTGTGTGAAATGGAAAGGCCAACTCTTGGACAACAGAAAGATATAGGAGCAGTGGGAGTCTTCATCATACTCAAGGCCCAGCAGGTGATACAGGAAGAATAAAGCTTTGCTTCTGGGTGTTAATATTTCCTCAAGACTAAATGGGCAGAGGCTGGAAAGTACAGAGTTGATTCTTTCTTCTCCCCTCTTGTTTCTCAGAGCACTCTGACTCACTCAAAGTGTTGTGGATTTGCTCAGGCTGATGTCATTGCTGGAGGACCAGGAATTACCCAGGTCACAGTCAGCATGGGCCATGGACTGCCACTGCTGAGAGGTGCATTGAGAATAGAAGTGAAGTCAGTGTGTTGACAGATCTCCCTTCACACAAAATTGCAGCTAAAATAATGGATATAAAGAAGGCATTTTATTTATGTTTCATCCTCCATCTTCAATAAGAAGACCGGGATGTGTTAAACAAATAGGAGAAAAAAAAGTAAGATTTTCCTTATGAGATTTTGACTGTTTCTTACTATTTTAGTTCTCACTGCCTCTAAGGGAGTCCTTAGTCTGCCTTCACTAATTTTCCCATTACTTTTACCACCTGTAAGGATGACAGAAAGTGTTTGGGCCCATAGCTCAGTACATTAATGAAACCTGCCTCAGCAAGCCTAATCTGAGAAAAAGATTGAGTCAAAACTGGATGAACAAGCTACTAAGCTTAGGAAGATCAAAGTTGCCTGTTTTACAGCTGTTCTCCTGTTCTCCATCTCTGGTTGACTTTAGAGGGGTAACATCAGTCCTGCAAGTACATGCATCATTGATCACAGCATACGCCTGGTAGGGGTAGCTTACATCTTGCCCCACTTGACATTCAAAGCTGTGCCAGAGGCTGCACGTTTGATATGTAGTTTGCATATCTAAGTAAATACAAAATAGATACAAATCACTTTTATGCAGTGCTTTTCTAATAGGACAGCTTCAGTTGAAATTGAGCAGTGATGTAAACATGGTGTTTAAAACAGCAGGAGGAAACTCTGAAGTTACAGGATTGGAAAATCCTGTCCTTTGGTGAGGGCATCCCATTCTCAGTGTACAAGCTGATAGCATTGCCAGCCAGGAGAGCAGGTTTGAGTTGGATGTACCTGGAAAAGAGTACTGTAGAGCTGCCAGGGGATGGATATAGATGACAAAAGCTAGGTAATACTTTGTACTCAAAAACAACACCTGATCTAAAGTGTTAGGTTATGGCAAAGCTAGGGCGAGTAACTGAAGCACTTAAGTCATATTTCACTTGGAAATGAGGGCAAATAAAGGTTACTTGTGAGTAGAGGCATCAAGAGGATATGTGTCCTGTTTAATTGAAAAATAGCCAAGTGTGTATGTACCAGGTCTGATTACATATTTAGTAACATCTAAATGGTCATTGTCTTACAGGCACGTGTGTAAGCAGACAAAGATACATAGCTGCCAGTTTTGTGACAGTATTTTACTTCCTTATTGAATTCTGGATACGTGGAACATACGTATGTGTACACAGACACCAAAGCACATTTAGACATGTTTTTTTTTAATAAACTGCCATATTTTTGTTCCAGCATCAAGAACAAGGTTTAAGGCTTCTCAGTGCTGTTTTTGGTCTTGCAGCACACCTTCATCACGCTCTTCCTCATGCAGGGCAGCCTATCACGAGGCCCCTGGTGCTCATTTTCCCACTTCCTTGCACCCTGCAGCATCCTGGACTTCTGTAGTCTCCTCTTCAGCCACTCAGCTCATCTCTGATTTTTATATTGTTACAGTCAAAACATTGATTTTGAAAGGAAGAAGGAAGATTTAATATGAAGGATTATGTGTTTATTTATGTTTTGTTACACAAGAATAGAGCAAATGTTTCTGAGACAAAGCACGGACTTTCCCTTTGTAGGGTAAACAACAGCATGTGAACTCACCTCCTGTAAGATCAAAATTGCTTTAGCAGGCTTTGAGAGCTTTCTGATAGGTACTTAATCACAGCAATATATCAGTAGGTGTTTACATTGCCCCTTCATTTTTTTATTAACAGGTGGTACAGGAACATAAACCATTCACATCAAGGAGAACAACTCCACCACATCCTCCAGTAGAAGATAAGCACAGGGCAAAGCATTTAAGTATTACTGTTCCAATACTTCAGCATACATCAAGGCAAGCTACCAGCCCCATCCCCAAAGCTCCACATGGTGCTTCTTCACATGGCCATGAATATTAGTTCCATTACTCAGTTCCTCCTCACACCATTCTCTTTTGTATCACATGAAATGTTATTTAACACCACTTAAAATATTCTTAGATTGGTGCCTGTAACATTTTATTTGAATAACGTTGGTTTATGACTCTTGACAAAGCACATTAGAACAGGAAAAGGAACAGATGAGAAGCCTTATTTCGTGTGGATACTTTTGCATTTATAGCATTAGAAAAGAGCACACAGACCTACTATCAGAACGGCTGTTACACTTCTCTTGCAAAAGCTTACTTATTTGACTTGAGAGACCAACTTTAAAGGCATGCATGCACATGTCAGAGCACTCATAGCCCCACTCTGTTCATACAGCTACAGAAACCAAGTTGTTCTGCAGCTGGCCATAGGGAACAAGAGGGGCACAGCCCTGGTTACTGGTTGACAAGTACTCATCCTCTGCTTTGCCCACTGTCAAGTCGTGGTAAAATACAAGCTCACTGCCGCCTGGAAGCAAATCTGTTATAATAGCATCTTACAGCTGCAGATGGATTTGTGATCCGCAAGCAGGTCCCAGTCACCTACCAGTGAACTGCAGCTGAATCCCCCAGTATGGCAATCCACCAGGTTGCCTGTGGGCACTGTGAGGAAGATGCAGTGTATTTATCAGCTCCCAGTGCCCAAACCATTTCCCAGCCTCTTCATTCTATGTGTACGTGTGTACTGAATTTAATACTGTAACATCCCAGAGCCTGCCAAAAAAAAAAAAAAATGGGGCTATTTCTTTCCTTGTAGCTGCTCATCATATCGCACTGCTAGCCTTGGTTTGACCTGTCTGCCCATCATGAGCTTAGCACTTGAGCTGTCTATTCATGCTAATACAGAACAGGATTCTGGATTTTATATCAAATATAGTTTGTATCAACACAGGTAAGCAAAACTAGCTCACTTAAGGCTAAGCTAGCAGGTAATAAATCCTAGCATCTAGAGAAATGCCTTATGCTATCCCTATTCCTCATTATAGCAATGCACTCTAGAAGAGAAGCATTTTGTACAGGCATGCAGGACAGCTGAGTGTGTCTATAACTCACATTGAGCACCAGATGCTTGGAAGCCTACATTGACTGAAGGAAAAAGGCAGTGGTGAAAGGTGACCGTGTCTTTAGACCATAGACATGATATGAAAAAGATGCTTTTTGCTTCAGATACCTTAAATCACATTCCCCACCTTAATCTGTACTGGACTGAGTAAAAATGGGGTTAGCAAAAAGATAGATCAAACAGCTTGAGACAACAGCATCATAAGTGAAAGCAGATGAAAAAATAATGAAGCTGCTTTCAACCCAAGTGAAACTTCAGAGGGGAGAGAGCACAGGTTTAGAAATGCTTTGAAGAGTCATGTTACAAACATCTCAGTTTTCTTTTCAAGTGGGAATTTCAAAACAGTCTGAACCTCAATTAGAGAGCAAGGCATTTCCACCTTATTACAGTTATGGCCAAGGACTTTGTTCTGTTACTGCAGCCTCAGAGCACAGTAACTGCAGGAGAGCTACGCTACCTCTGCTTTTAGGCTGAGGTCTTTTTGCCCAGCACAACTCTTAATCCAAAGAGATCCCTCAAGTCTAGGTAGAGCATTACCAAAAAATTACTTCAGTGATAACTGGATGGCATCCAGGTTATAAACACTCAGGTTACAGAACACCCATTACAAAGCTCAGGTTTCTTCAGTTCCTGCATTTGCCTTCATTTTACTGAGACTACCTGCATCTCCCAAATAACTTCATTTGTGTTCAAGTTGCAAGACTGTAAATTATCTGCATCTTGAGCAAGTCTTGGTAGTACAGGGCTCAATGCATTCAGGAACCTCATTGATGCTATGTAATACTGCACGTGAAGAACTCATTTTAAGCTCAGTATGTCACTAGATCATAACAGACAGCTTCTAGCAGGGTAACAGTTTCCTAAGAGGGTGTTGTATCTGCTTTATATTTTGTACGTACAAGACCAGAGTCAGTATGGTTAAGATATGCACCTGCTAGGAGTAGGTATCTCAAGCCACAGGGGATCATCCAGCACAGGGAAAAGATGTCCATTTCCAAGTAAGGCTATTTCCTATGTTAAATACATGAGTATCTGCTGTTGTCCATTAACTAGTCCATGATGCAGTGTACAGAAGGACAGTTTTTATGAGCCGTTTCCTCCCCCACCTCCAGCACAGAGGACTTGCTGTTGGGTCACTCTTACAGTCTTTTGCTTGCATCTGGAGAATCCTGGCGGTGCTGCCAGGTTCCCTTAGGCATCTCTTTGGCAGCATCCTGGAAGTCCTCAGACTTTGGAGGATGTGTTGCAGCAGCCTCTGGAACTTCTTTCTCCACCCGCTTGGATGTTTTTTTGTAAACCACAATGAAGGGCTCCTTACTGAGTTGCACTCCCATGTTCACAGGTGTCCCTGCAGGGAAGCAGTGCACGTCTCCTGCTCAGCAGCAGTGAGCTTCTTGCTGCCTCAGGAGCAGCCAACAGGCCTGTATAAAAAGGGGGAGTTAAAAATCACATTAGATTCATTTATCCTTGGGGCACAGTGGACAACAGTTTTCACTCACTAACTGCTCAGAGATCCTATATTATCCTAATGATTGTATTGCATATAGCTGACTCAGTATAGCCAGGATAGCCCCATAATTGAGAAGAAAAGCCACCTCTGGAGGACAATTGTAAATACCTATCAAGATCATCCTAATAGAAGTGAGTGATGTTGGCAGCAGCACAGACCACAGCTCATCACTGCAGCTTCTCAATCTGTTAGGAGAGTATACATCCTACTGCTGACAATAACAGAACTGCAAAATGCAGTTGGGCTGTGTTATTGTCTCCCCCCCAGTTACACATGCCATACTGATGGTTGCCCATCAGCAGTTGTTCATTCACTGTAGCATTTCATGATGCCAAGTTAGGCTGCAAAGTACCCCTGTGTGTTACAGAGCTCACTTTGTATAGGTTTCCTAGCATAATGTGAATGGTTATATCTGTTAGTTAGTCTTACAGCTCTCAAGTTTGCTCTTAGTTTCCAAACCCAATAAAATCACATCTGTAATCAAGCAGAACATCACAGCAGGCTGTTAATTTAGGAGATAAAGCCTGTAGTGCTGTTCAGCATCCCAGGCCAACTGCCACATGAATGCAAGGCCAGTAAGTGATACATCCTGGCTATAATTTGAGCTTAGCTCCTTTATATTCACCACTCCATATCATTATGGAACTTCCAGGCACCATGCTGTGACCCGAAGATAATTGAGGTACATCCTCAGGGACAAAAGGGCTTTTGTGGCAGAGCACTTTTAGAAGGGCACAGAGACTGAAGACAGCCACAATACCAAGCCTGGCCCCAAGGTTCGAACTGTTCTCCCCTTAACAGCTGTGAAGCATCACTTCACACATAGCAGAACCAGTAGGGCTGCAGAGAAGTGTTTTCCATCAATTAAGCTGGTTTGAGTAGCTAGTAGAAAGGGAGGTCGTTACAAGATAACAAGCCTCAGACCAGGATTAATGTGATTAAAGTGGCATTAGAAAATAACTGCTTACAGTTCTGGATTTGGGGTGAAAAGCTGCAGACTTCTTGGGAAGAAAACAAGCGCTGTCTTGACCTTCAGTTGTCACAAACATCACGAGCATCAGCTGACAATGCCATATGAGCTCACCTATCACCTTATTGCTTTCATTTCTGGGCTGAGAGTCAGCCTCTGCATGCCATGAGTACTGGCAAGTGCACGAGCTACACCTTCCATTACATCTCTCTTTTCTGCAAGATGACATAGATGTGTCCCTAAGCTTCTCTCAGAAGATTGAGGGACAGTCTTTCACTGAACCACTGCATTCCAATTTGAGATAGCAGTAGAAGAGAAACCCTAAAAATCCAGTGAACATACAAGCACTCTGCACTCCAGCACCAGCAGTGCATCTCAGCATGAAAATCACAGCACTCTCCTATTAGATTTTAAAACATAAGCAGATTTAGGACTCAAGCATTAGTGCTCAAATGCATTAAGTTTAAGACCCTACACCTCATGCAGGGTCAGAACCTCCCTTCCCTTTGTCCCTTTCACCCAAAAGAGAGAGCTTGCTAAAAAGTTCTCCATACCTACATCATGGTAGCAGCTACTTACAAAAGCTACAGAAAGTCCTCTGGAGAGCAGCTACACATCTCAAGATTGCATTTATACGAGCAAGTAACACTTGCAGCAACACAACCATCATCCCAGGTAGCCCCTAATCCAATCAAGTCACAAGAACAGCACGAGCAGATTTTGTTTGCTTTGCTTTTCCCTGACTACAATTATTACTCTCAAATTACAGCACGCAGCACTTCGTCAGTGATTGATGGCTAAAGAGACCTCTATGGAACAAACTGAATTGCACCAGCAAATATAAAATAAACAACAAAGAGTGCCTGCAAACACCAAGACCTTTGAATTGCTGGAGTCCTGACCTGGTTACTCTTGACCTACAATTATGCTGAAAAATGCATAATTTGTAATGGTTCTTCATGCTACAGCTGCCTCATGCTGTATCAGTGAGTAAGAAGCTCACTTAACCGGACTCTGAGTTTAATTAAAGGCACCATCAAAACTCATCAAGGCCCAAACATTGCACAGCATGCATTCCTGAAGCTATCACATTGCTAGAGCTCAGAAAAAAAGTTGTTAAGCTCTTTAAAACCCAAATAAAGGCCCTTTCATTACTGTGAGAAAAGCAGCAAAAAAAGGAATCAGAAAGCATTACTAACGTGAATCAAATGCAAAAAATAAAAGTGCCAGAAACATCACTGCAGCAAAACCAACATTTACAGGGCAGGATCATGAATTTGCTGACAGAACATACCAGCAAAACCCAAAGCTCAGGATCTTCTGCAGCACTGATTGCACCTCCTGCACTCCAGGTGCTGATTTCAGTAACTGAAAGGGCCACAGCTGTGTCTCAAAAAAAGCAGAGCAGCCCCACAGGTGCTGCCACTCAGCATCAACCCCACAAAGCACAGGTGGCACAGAGGGGCACTGCTGCTTCCCTTATTTATAGCCATGCGGGGTGGGTATTTATAGTGCCCTCTCTGGGGCAGCGTTTGCAGGTGGTTGTGGGGTGAGGAGTTGGTGTGGAGCCTTTGTGGAAGGGGGCTGTGGCTGTTTGTGGCTGGGCTTTAATACTTTTTTTTCTTACTTTGATTTGCAGTATTGTTTTTTGCTTTCTGGAACTGAGAGCAGAGGAATGGAAGGCTTTTGAGCCAGTAGAGCGTGCTTCTGAATTATGGTTGCTTATGCTTTTGTTGTTCAGCTTTGTGGGCTATCCCTGCACTCTTTATTTGCATTTTGGATTTGGAGTACATGTAAAAGTTTCTGCTTGCTTGAAGGTGGCTCAGGATCTCACTAACTGAACGAGCAGGTAGGTGGGTAAGGCAATTACTTGTGTATCCTAAAATAAAGCTGGCAGCACACTTGTAGCTTATTTGTTTTAACTAGGAGAACTCCTGGTGCTCTATAAAGAGAGAAACTGGATAGATCTGGGCTTTTAAAAGAAAAAAAGTCTGTGTCTGAAGGTAACTGGTAGCTAAAATGAGGAAGGGAATTCATTAGGAATCAGTAAGGAAGCTTGTGCGTGAAAGTGTATTGTCCAGGTAATAGAAGTGATCTCCTATTTCAGCTGTATGAGTCATAATTCTGGTTATGTTCCTATTGATTTTGTTTTCTTTCACTTCAGTGCAACTGTAGAGAGAACTCTACATGAAGGCAAAGTACAGAACCCTAACAAAGAACTGTAAGTATTTTAAAGATTTCTACTTTTGCTTAGAGCTGTTGGTGGTAGAGTTGCATGAAAACCCAGGAGGGGAGTCTGGAGAAAGAGAAGAGGCTTTATGGGACAAAATCTTGTGAAACAGGGGAGGGTTAGTGACCTACTGCCTTGTTTGTGAGAATCTGATGTAGTGCAGTTCATATTGAGAGAGTGGAAGGCTGAATGTATCTGAGACATGAGTTTTGATACCTTAAAATTGGTAGGTGCTGGGGGGAATAGTTTGCTATCAGCATTATGAGACAGTGACTTTTTACAGTTTGGCCCTTTTTTTTGCCATTCCTTGCATTTACATGCCTTAAAAAGCTTGAATTGGTCTCTACTTGTAAGAAGGTTGAGGTGTGATGCTTTGAACATGGCTTGTCCTGTTGGTTCATGCAGTCTTAGTGCCATGGAGTAGCTGTCTAAAATGGCTCATAAAGCAAATCTGCCATATATGTGTTTGTATGACGTGATTACCCAGATGAGTTAGGATCTGGGATTAGGGGTTTTTCCATCATAACACTCCCTGCTCTGCATGTAGTCCATAACTGAGGTTTATTTAGTGGCAGCTGAAAGCCCCTTTCTGTTCTGACTTTGAAACAACCATTAAATGTATGCCCATGTGAAACTTAATGCTTCTGTGAGCCTCAGGTGTTCGTGCTTAGCACTACAGTGTGCAGACACAGAGCTTCATGCAGTGTAAGCAGTTGCTCTCTTAAAAAGAAGCAATTGATGTATCCAAAAGAGACCTTGCATTTAATTAACATATGCTGGCCAAGCCATACATCAACTTGAGAAATCAATACAGCCTGCAGGATAAGATGCCAGTACTGTCCTGTGCTTAAGCTAGCAAGAAAAATTGGGCTTCATCTTAAAGCTGTTGATGGTGTGTTCCTAGACTAATGTAAGTAAATGTAGCAAACCTACAGCTCCTACTGTGCAGAACCTGATTCCATCAGCTTCCAGCTGTAAGGCTTTGGGAAATGAGCTACTAACAGGTGTGAATGGATTAAAACTGAGGAGCTGCTGGTGGAGCTGTAGGAGAAAGGGTAGTGAGGGATGGCTTGCTATTGAATGGGATATGTGAGGTGCTGGGGATTGCAAGGATGGGTGTCTGTATGGGTAAGAAATGGGTTGTGAGGTGCTTTATTAAAGGCATTTTGTTCTGATGTACAGCAAAACTAAACTAGCTGAATGCAAAGGGTATGCTGTAATGTATGCAAGTACATAGAAAAAAAGCTTTTCAGTGCACCCCCAGTTGCTTTTTCTCACAAGGAGAAGGGAGCACAGGGGGAGGTCCTATCTCTAATGGAAGACATCAGCTGTAAGTGTTCAGCTCCTAATTGCACTGGCAACTGGAGTTCAGAAAGAGGTGTTGTTACTGAGGAGTCAGTTGCTCTTCGCACGCAGTCCAGGAAGCACATTATTTCTCAGGATGTGGGTAGGAATGTCCTCTGAAGTGTGCTAAGGAGCAAATCAGCTGCTGTGTGAGAGCAGTAGATGGGTGCAGTGGGTTACATGTTGTCTACAACTGCACTGAATATTAAACTTCGGATGGCTGAATCTTTGGATGCGGCTCAGGTGAGAGTGCATCAAGTAGTGTGGAGGTCTTTGCACGCTCAGAACAGCCCTTTCCTCTGGACTGCTTTCATGCAGTGGGGGAGTTTTGGTTTTGTCACAGATTAGTGGCTGTGGGGCTGACAGGATCCTTGACTCTTGCTGAAGAGCTGCAGCCTTTTCCTAGGACAATTCTTATTCTGTGCCCCAAGCTGGAGCAGAACAGCAGTACCAAAATCACTATTTGCTCAAGGTTTAAGTGTAGGACTGGGAGGTGACTGACCACAAAACTGCATATCTGGTGCTAAATACTCCTAGAGCTGCTGAGCCATTGTAGAAATGATTTTATGTTTATCTTACCACTGATGATAACATAATAGAGCAATTACTGGGTGAAGTATGCACTGGAGAGCAGTTACAACTATGTAGAAACATTGTCTTAATACCTACTCTTTCATGCTTGCAGGGACAGGAGCTGGTCTGCTGAGAAACTGGCGAGGTGTTTCAAGCCTGTGTGCCAGGAGTGCAGAACTCAGTTTGCTGCAACTCTCCCCTCAATGGTAGAAGCTTCACTTACAAATGCTGTGCTACAGAGGAAGGTAGGCAACAGTCCTACAGTCCTTAAGAGCTGTGTTCCAGCTACATGTGGGGGTACAGTAAAGCACTACTGTCTGTGGTAATGAAGGGCTGCCAAGTTTAACTTGATGGAGGCTTTTATCATGCAGGCTGCCAATTCAAGGTAGTAGGCATAACTTCAGCTTGCCTCATATTCTCCCTTTCTACTCTTCTGAATTGTGGAGTTGTTTCTTTGTAAATGTAACAAGGATAAGGCTGTTGCTGTTAATGTATTTGCATGATGTGCTTTCAAAAATGTCAATTCCTACTTACACCTGCTGACTTCTGTTCTGAGATTGTTACAGGCTGTACTCTAGCACCCTTGTAGTGCAAAAACTATGCACTTAGGTTGCATAATGTAGCAGCATTGTTTCTAGGCTGAGGAAGTACAGAGAGCAGGTTATTTTTTAGAAAGATGATGTCTTGTGTAAAGGTTTTGGGGATCGGGATGCAATTGATTGCATTTTGTATGGATACAGTTGAAAATACCTGAGATGCTCACAGCTGTGCTGAAAGCACCTAATGCTTTGTCTCAGTATATGACTGTGGGGGAACTCCTTATCAGAGGTGTAAACCAACTGGTAACAGTGCTTTCAGAAGCCTCCAAACAAACTGCTTTAGACTATTAGTAAGTTGCCTTTCAGGTGTCCTGTGTGAGTCAGAATTTCAGTGCTTCAATTAGAATTCAGAGCTCTAAATTCAAGTCCTCTAAGCAACAGTAAAGAACAGGGCTCGTATGGCAGAATTGCAGCTGTGAATGGAACTGATTCATTGAAATGAATGTTGCATAAAAATATGGCATTTATTGCTTGGCTGTTGAAGGACATTCCTGTACAGAGCTACGTTCTCCTTCAAGGTACTTCAAACCTAAATGTGTGCAAATATGGGGGCCGTATACCTTAAGCAATCATTGCTTTGCTAAGTGCACTGTATAGTTTATTCATCTGTGAGTAGTAATTGAGGCTTGGACTGCTTTTACAGTGTTGAGTAATAAAACAACCATGATGTACAATAATGCTGGAGAGCTCCAAGGAGGCTCATTTACATGATAGCAGGGGAAATGGTCTTGCAAGGAATAAGAATTAAGAGGTTGGTATTGTGCAAGGTGGTGTTTCCTTCAGATGAAGCCTGACATGAAGGAAGTTGGGGGGGAAAGGGGTATAAAAAGCCGTTTAAAATTCTGAGCCTGTTCTTTCATCTGAAATAGAGAAGATAAATTAAATCTGGGGTAAATCCTCTTGGGGTAGTGCAGGAACAATAGAACAGGAGGTTTTCTGTTACCACATCAGAGATCAGATCTTTCCTTTTTTCCTTCAAGACAGAGGCTGACGTGTGTATGTGCTTCAATGCTTCAGTTTTTGAAGTCAGTCTTCCTTTCAATAGATGGAATAACATTTGTCCTTGGACTGTTTTGCCCTATATTTTGTTTTTGAGGCGAGACTTCTGCTTTTCCTACTTTTTTTCCTGTTCTCTATACTCTGGTTTGCTTTAGAACAGGATGAGTTCCACCTGCTATACGGTTTGAAGGGCCTCTAGTTCCTCAGTAGGCTTTGTCATCTGTAGCATGGCTGAGATTGGAGCCTCAAAGCAAGAGGGAGGATGTGTTGTATTGGTGCAGGAAAGGAATTGTTCTGTCTGAGCTTGTCTGTGTTGCGCTGCTGAAAAGCTGAGCACTAAATGTGAAAAGCTGATTGTGAAACATATCTTTAGACATTGATGAACGGTGTAAGAAGAGCCTTTGGGAAGAGTGGTGCCTTCTTAGAGAGAAATAGAGACAAGATGACTGTTTTCTCTTGAACTGAAGAATGATGGATGTTATCCTGCTGACCCTTCTCTTATTACCATTGAGATGATGTATATGTTAATTGTCCCTTAAAATATTGATGAACACAGCTCTGGCCTGGGGTGGTTCCAAGTACTCCAAGTTTCATTTAAAACTGGGGGGGGAGAGAGGCTATTTACAGCTGCAGGCTTCCCACGAGTCTTATAGAAAATGATTTGTAGCAGTGCTGACATGGCTTCTGTCTCTGACAGCAGAGATCCCAGCAATGGGCCTCCTTAGCTGACGTTAGCCTCTGTGAATGCTCCCAGAGGTATGCTGAGAAACTCCCAGCGTCTGCTTCACCATTTGTAAGGCATGCCAGGATTCTGTGTAAAAGATACTACTGGAAAGCAAAGTAGTGTTATTGTTGTCATAAAGCTGACATGAGTACATCTGTGTGTCCTGGGGGAACGCGCTGTATGAGCACAAAGTGACTTGGTAGTCTTCCCACCCTTAAAACACAGCAGCTTTTATAGCTGTACAATCCTTGTTTATAAAATATATTGATCCAGCAGCATCATAATCTAGAGATGTAACTTCTCTCATTAGGCAGAGACTGCAAGTTGCTGTAGCAATTTAATACAATTAGTGAATACAGGCAGAGGTAGGAAGAGGTGCCTGGTCTGGCAAGGGGCTGCTTGAAAGGCTTATATGGATGTATCATAATGATGGAGGATTGTGTGCTTGAGTCAGGGCTGCTTGTCCATGTGCACTTACATTAACTTGTCTGCAGAATTTGTTTTACCTGGAGGAATCCACCTTTGCTGATGGCATGAGGCTGAAGATATAATTGTGGTGGCTGGCATCTCGGAGCTCTCCTTTGAGAAAGCTCTGTTCAGGTCCACTGCAGCCTCCTAATATCAGGAAAGATGCCTGAGGAATTCTGCCACTGTTTCTTTCAAAACTGTGCTTGAACTGAGAGGCTGTTTCATGTTGGAGTCACTAAATTCTTAGAAAGAGAGGCCACTTTCTCAATACCATTTCATGCTGTTGCTCTCATTGAAAGGGGGGAGAGCAAGCTCAAGCTTACAGATGGCCAAGGTGTTCTGTCTTCTCAGCAGATAGGCAGTGATGCAGTCATGTGTGCAAATCCTCTAGCAGCCTAGTGACTTTATTCATCATTTTTCACAGCTGCTTGTCACTCATAACAAATTTACATCATTGTCATCCTTTCAATTTTCCTAGTAGTAGGAAAGCAAGCAGCTGAAGGTAGGAGAGGGCAACTGTCTCATCTTACATTCACAGCAAGCTGCTGTAGAGTGTGAGGGAAAGATCTCTGTCACTTCACCTGTTTCTGTTGCCTGGTTTTAGCTAGTAACCCAGTCAAAAATTAGCAAGTTTGTACAGTGTACTTCTGCAATTTGTTCTCTGCTCTGGTGGTATTAATGGCTACTTGCCAGCCCTGCTACCCTGCCAGGCAACTTGCATTACTGATCCTGCTGCATGTTATGATGCATGTTAATGTGCCTGGTGTGGCAAGCACTTGTCTCTGTGGGAAAAGGTGAAGGGAATGTGGAAGGTCTGCTAAAATGAATAAAACAACATGGGTAATGCTGTGCAGGAAGAATTTATCTTTTAGCTTGGGCTGCAATATGCGTAGAGTGTGTAGGTTAAAGTAACCCTGTTCCATCATCTGCTTTGTACAGCTATGAATACATATGGATGGAAGTCTTAAGATGGGTCAGAACTGATTCAGCTGCTGACATTGTGACACTGGACTTGCAAATGCAAACAGTGACAAGATTTATCCAAGATCCAAGTAGTCTGTGCCAGGAGGTGCTGGTTAATCTTTGTTTGCTGGCAGCTGGGGAGAATGCTACATGAGCTAAGTTCAACTTGCTGTGGGTATTCATACCTTGTCTTCCTTGCTTCTGTGTATGAAATACTTCGTGCTGCTATCAAAGCCTTTCTGAAGCAATAGATGCATTTGACTCTTTGTGATACCTGTTAACTGGGATGCTGTTTTGCTCGGACTTGTTGCTTGCTGCATGCTCCAGCTGATACTTGATTTATTCTTGCTGGCTTCAATTTTTCATTCCACTTAAAACAAGTTGTGAGTGAGGTGTTCTGTTGATTGCTTTCTGTGTCCCTTCAGGTGTGTGGAAACTTCTTATTGCCTTTGGGAGAGTCAGAATCAAAAGAGGAGGAAGGTAGGGACTTGGTTTTGAGTTGCTTATTTTCTGGAGCAGAGCTGACTTAAGCCAAGATTCTTCGTTGAAGCCTTGTATGTGTTCATTTAGATCTGGAAGAATTAATGAGCTTTTTATTAGAGGGCAAGGAGTGGTTTTGCAGAGATTGGTAGCATTGACTGTTGAAATGCTCATAAAATGTTGCAAGATCTGAAAAGCCATTCTCGTTGTTAGCTAGGTCAAGTGATTGCAAGCATTTTCCAGGCACAAATGAAAAACTGCAGAAGCTGCACCTGCATTATTATTCACCCATACCCGTCCTTCCTTCTGCTCAGCACGTAATGGTCTGGTAAGCAGGACAGCAGCATCCTAGAAAGAAGGCACAGTCATCCCAGCCCTCTATTCTTTATGCTCTGCTGAAGTTTCTATTAATAGATGGCATGGTGGCTCCTGTTCCCTTGCTCTCTTATTAGTGAGGTTTTTAGTTTTCAGCAGAGCTGGCTGATGTGCTCATTGGATCTTGAAGGATTTGCTCCATGACAGATACAAGATATGAGTACAAATGCAAGACATGCTTTAAATTCATAGAGGAATTCTCATGGGGATGCTGGTGAAAAACAGCTCAAGATACATTGGTGTCCCTGCCTCACATATCAGAGGGACAGCCTTTCTTAGAGTGTTCTTGCTAGGACGCAGTAGTTACCCAGTGCTTCAGGCAGAATGGATGATGATCCTGTCCTCATTCTCCCAGTGCCAATGGAGAAGCCTGCTGCTTGAGACCAGAGCAGCAGAAATGGTGAAGCCCTGTTCCAAAAAACCAAGGCTGAAGGATGACTTGTGGCTTGTTTTTTTTCTACTGAGGGGGAAGAGTTGTTCAATATGAGTAAAAATTAATGTGAGCACTTAAAAGTGCTGATCGTGATCCAAGGATCATAAAACATTATCTGAAGGTGAATTTGTAATACTGATTTAGAGCTAGCTGAGGAGCTAGATGTAACATACCATGTTACCAGTGAAAGTACTGATAATAGCACTAGATGTGGAGTGAGGTTAAGGACTGGCATGTTTGTCTCAGAACACTTAAGCCTCGTGTTCTACTTTCCATGTGCCCAATGCTGCTCAGTGATTCGCATCTTAACTCGTATTCTGATCTGTGTTATTTGTGCATTTTAGTAGACAATGGCTTAAAATATATGGGTGGCTGGAAGGAGGACGGCAGCAGAATGAGTTTGGTTTTATTTGGGCTAAGTGAAGAAATGATTTTGAGGAAATGAGTTGGTTGTTACGTGGACAGTTCTGTTATCAGCAGGTTGGAGGGGATTGCTGGCCCGCAGATAAGCAGCCTCTTATCAGTCTGTTTCCTTCAGAGATGGACAACTTCTGTTTTTCCTCCTGTTTTGTGTTAAGTTTACATGTGAAAAGCACGGAATGTGTAAACAAGTACATCTCTTGCAGGGTAAGAGGATTATAGATGGAGATGCTTAGAAATCTTCTTAACCTGCTTAGAGGATATCGAGTAAGTGCAGTCTCAGATTCAGCTTTGTTTTGTACTTTCTTACCTGCCTCAGGTAGAGAGCTTTATAGACCTGGGATTGCTTAGATGCTGAGGCTCTTGAAGCTTTGTTTTGGACAATTGGTTACTGGTGAGCAAAGTTCATGTACTCCAGATGAGAAATGAAGAGCTCAGTAGGCCTGTTCTATGAGACTCTGTGTTTTCCACAGTTTAACTTGCTGAGTGTAAGTTTTCCTCCTGCTCTGATTTGAGTTACAGTTAACCTCAGTAAAAATTACTTGGGGGAAGAAAGCCAAACCCAACACTGATTTTGTTCTCATTCCTTCTAAATCTGCAGGAAGCTGTGGATTAATAGTTCAGACTACAGACAGAGGTTTATCTCAGTAATAACCTGAGTTCAGCTGCAACCTGCTGTCAGGCTTCTGAGAAATAATAGGGCAGGAAAAGTGGCCATCCAGAAAGTACTGAAGTGTTGACTCCAGCTGTGACACTTCTGCTTAGGTTGTTCACTTTCTTCCTTTTGGCTTAAGATATGAATCAATGCATGTATTGCCAGCACCCGCCTAGCCTTCGGATACGGCACAAATTAAGGAATACTTCTGCAGAAGTGGATGGTGAACAAAGTGCTCCATAAATTTTTTAAAACTGTATTTTGAGCTATCCAAATGATCATTATAATGCATTATTCAGTCAGAAAGAAGTGCTTCGTGAGATCGGTGAAATATATCTTCATTGTAAGTGCATCTGTTGTTCCTTGCAAATGATTAGCTGTTGCTGAGTTGTAAATTTTGCTCTTTTGTGTATGGCTAAGATGATTTTTTTCCTAATTAAGGACTGACAATAAGAAGATAGCTGCACCTAATATAGATAGGTCTCTTAGTCACTTGTTTACTGGGTCGTAAATGCAGCTGACAGCTTAAAACAGCACTGTTTTGTTGTGGCAGAGCCTGCAGTCCTACACGTGTGCTTGAGTATCATCATTCTGCAGGCTGGACTGATGGATAATGGCACCAGCAGGCATTAGGCTTGGACAGAGAGTGGGAGATGACTTATTTTTAGGACTGGCCAATGTTTCTCACTGTCCTTTCGAAATGGGGAGGTTGGCAGCAGCGTTGAGGAATGGTTCTGTTGCTGAAGCCAGGAGCTGTGAAACCCCAGAGGTCAGCCGTTTCCCACTTGTATCCCTGGAAAGCAAAGAAGTCTTTTCCTCCAGAAATAATAGGGAGGCTGCAATAGGAGCTGTGTTGTTTCTGGTTGGCTTCTGATTTTGAAAAGTGAATAAATTTTCTTGAAGTATTTGGAAAGTGTTGGATTTCAGCGACCTCTCTAGCCTATGAAATTCCAATACTTTCTCAAAGAATGCGGTGACTTTGTAGTGGGCTTTGAGATGTGACAGCTTGTGTGCTTTACCATGGAAATACGAACAAAACAAAAAGCTTGTCTTGTTCAGAGATCTGAGACAGCAGTATCTGACTATGGAGGAGAAGCTTCAGGAAGCATGAGCGAATCTGGAGGAGTAAAACTTTCAGCTTCTGAGGGTGAGGTTTGCTTTAGGTTTGAGTGTATGTTGTGTAACAGGCATGAAGTGGGATGGTAGTGCTTGTTTGGCAGTCATGTGGTTGTTCACCCATTCGTCCATCAGCATGAAGCTTGCTGGAGAACTCATCTGATGTGAGAAGTGCAAGCAGTGGAATCCAGAAGCTCCTTGTCTCTGAGATGGGGTGGGTGTGCATTTGTTGGGGGTGTTCTGTGCTGAGTAATAATTCAGTGATAGCTCAAAACTGAGTTAGAAGGGGCTTCATTCCATGTGGCCACAGGACTACATTGTACAAATACCTCTTCTGCTGTCAGACTCTTTTTGCTGCTGAGAGCATCGCTCAAAACGTGTCTGAGCAGGGAAGGAAAACTGAGTTTTAAGTATCTCAGCTGGGATGACAACTGGAGTGTTTATATAGGCATTTGTGCTGTGCAGCTCCTATGAGCACTTGGAGATCTCTGCAGGGCTAATTTATTTCTGAGCTAGTGAAAAGGCTTTTAAAGGTAGTAGCTGTCAACAAATAAGCAGGTAGCTATCAAAATAGGCTGCTGTAGGAGGTAACCTTGTTGCTTACTCCCTAGGGCTAACCTTTAGGAATGTGAAAATCTCTTTTGCACTCCAGGACAATAAGCAGCAAGGCCAGCTGTTGCACTTAAGAGTTGCCTTTTTTGCTTATAGCTGGGCCTTTTTGTTTGCACTTGGAAGTGGAACAGCTGGGAGGAAGCTTGCTGTAAGCTCTTCCATATTGTTTCTATGGAAACTGTTAGCTTTCCTGTAGGTTTTCAGTGGGTGCAAGCTGTGGGTGCCTCTGAGTAATTGTTGCATTAGACACTTCTGAACCTTATGCCTGGACACCAGTAGATCTCCAAAATGGTTTCCTAGGTGATGGCATTTTCCATGCTGGGGACAGGAATAGGTGTGTTAGCAATGCTTAAGCAGTGCTTTCTGTATCTTATTGCTGATGATGGAGTAGCAGCTTAAGTCTTTGGACCATAGGTGCCTGTCTGGGACTTTGTTATAAATGGGAACCTATTGGTCTGAGGCTGATAAATCCTAAGTGGATGGCTGGGCAGTGTGAGATGAAAAGCAGTGCTGAAGGCCATGTGCTTCACAGAGGACTTGTATTTGTCTGGGAGGCCTGGGAGCCTTCATCAATTGATGTGAGCATATCTTTTCTCCAGTTGAAGTGCCTGAGGGCAGCTTGATCAGGGTAGTTTTCTTCTGGGGGAGTAGCAGAGGGTTCTGTGCTGTCGCTCTGCCTGCAAGGAAATGCCAAAATGCAGCACGTGCTGCTAATCGAGAGCTGAGGCTCTCCTGGTGTGATAAGAACCTGGCAATAAAAATAAGGAATGACTATGACATGTTGCCAGATTACCCAGTGTCTTAAAGCAGTCTGTATAAACAGTGCATGCTGGAATACTTAGCTCTGATGCCAGGATGAAATGTGGAAACTATCTCTAAGGAAGATGGTGCACCAGCTCCTGATAAAGAGAGATTTCTGCTAAAAACAATAGATAAAACTGATGTTCTAGGTATGTTCAGTGGTATGTTTTTGAGTTATTGCAGAGATAAGGAGCTGGAATGAGAGTTGCAGGAGATTAGAGTATCCTTTGAGGGGAAAAAACAAGATATTTATAGAGATAAAATGTGTTACTAAAAGTAAATTGCTTTCAGAATTGGGTGGGAGTACAAGTATCTTAAATTGTGGTTGTGCTTTAAAATGCATAGAAAGAATCTCAAAATGCATACAGAGGATCAGTTTCCATTAAAAGGTATTGCTTTTAATCACTGTGCAATCCTATTGAATTCCATATTGGCTGCTTTTCTAGGGCTCTGAGGAGCCTTCTGTAAAAGGCTATAAGATGACACAGTTAAACCACGTAACTGCTGTGTGGGATTTCAGCAAAGAGAGCTTTTGGTCAAGTGCTTAAATGCTGGGAGCTGAGGTTATCCAACAGAACATGAGTGTTCAGCCCAGGTCCTTCCTATTGCCTGCAAATATCTTGCACGAGTTGCAGGCTTGATGCTATTAACAGACAAGTCTTGCCCCCTGCATCCCCTGACTTCACTGTGCAGTGGTGTCGGTCCTTCACACAGCTGTAAATGGATGAGCTGCAGTGGCTATTAAACCTGGGTCAGAGAAGGGTATGTTTGCTGCCTTTATGTAACTTGGGTTTTTGTATGGAGGAGAAACTCTTTACTCTTCCTATGGGCTCTGAGAAAGCCCTGTACTGGCAGGGCCCATTAATTTTTAATTTAGTCTTCTCCACACTGCACTGCTGTTTTGTTTTATGAGGACATTATGCTGAAATGAAGGCTTGTAAAACAGGACTTTAAAGTTTGAGAAAGGTGCAGTCATTATAGTAATATGCATGCCAAAATGGAAATGAGTGGGTATTTACAGCGTGTTTAATATTAATTATATTTTATTGTGATGTCATCCTTGCAGGTCAACTGGATGGTGAGATGCGATGTAGACTGCAAATCCCTGGGCAGAGGACTGATGTGGGGGCCTCACAGAGTAGGGTGAGCTTTGCAGAGGCTGGGGGGGAAATAGCCCTTGTGTTTTGTTGTAGGTGGCTGGGTAATAGAGGCAGGGAGCTGTCGTTGCAGGAGGGCTGCTGAGTGGCAGCTTTGCTAGCTCTGCTCCAGGTGCTTCAGCTAGAGCTGTGTTTGAGCTGCTGGTGTGAGAAATGAGGCTCAGCTTCTTCTGAGCACTTGGATAGTGCTTTTGCTTTGACCTGCACAACACAAGAACTATAGATAGAGAAATATTTTTTTTCAAAGCTTAATCTACAGATTTGCAAGGTGAAGTGTTTCTCCCTTTGGAATTGGTGGCAGCTTACAGGACTTCAGCAGCCCGCGTAGAATAGTATGAAATAATGAATAATAGAGAGCTGGTACAGAAATTAAGCAAACCCATTCTTCTGATCCAAAGAGATCCAATTTGGGTCAGATAAAGAACAAGGTGGGTTTTTTCTTTGCCTCAACACAAATCTGTAGTTGATGAGCACAAATAATGAGCAGAGGGAACAAAGCTTTAGGGACTGTGGGTTATGTAGTTGCTGGCAAGCTGTGGAACAGTTAAGTGAAATAATCCGTGGCAAGACTTGTTCTGTCCTGTGTGCTACCTGAGGGGTTAAATATAAGAGCCAGCTGCAGCCAATTTTCTCTCTTGAAAAGGTGGCAGCCAGAGGGGTGATGGGGTGGGAAGGCTTCCCTTGTCTGAAAATTGAAGCATTCTAAATCCCTGAAGCTCCCATCCACCCTTAAAAAGAGAGAATAAGATAAAGGAAAGCTGAAGCACAGGAGGAAGCTTCTAGTCAGCAGACTGCAGTGGTAGTGAATAGGATTTTCACAGCTCACTAACCTCTTGAGTGTTTAATAAATCCCAGAGATCCATTCCAAGGATAAGGTGGCCCTGGTATCTAAGCAGACAGCCATTGCCTGCTGTCATCTTGGTGACAAGTGACCCTGCACAGCAGGACCAATTACCCAGCTAACAAACTGGAGACAAGTGTCTCCTTCCCTGCTCTCCTGGCAGCTGGGCTGAAGGTGCCATGGTTGCCATGGCAATGATGCTTCAGGTGCTGACAGTGTGAGTGCTTGTGATGAAGTGACTGAGGAATGGGTTTGTAGGCTTTTCTTTCTTTTTTTTCCCCCCCCATTGATTTCTTTGGTTCATCACGTGGCCTTGTGTTGACAGATTGAGGAATACTCTTTGTTGAGCTGTCGGATGCTGGTTCCTTGTAAGGCAAATTGGTGAGTTCAAGGTGTAGTAGATCCTGAATCAGTGCTAGATGAGTTCCTGTGCTGGTTAAGATAGCTGTGTAGATGTATATGAAGCAAGAAAAGGTTTTTTGCAGGCTGCGTTGCAGGGGGGACAGCCTGGGATTTCCTGTGAGCTTGTCTTTTAAATGTTGGTGTGCCATCTCTGCAGGTGAGATGATTTTTGTCTCAATCTTTGAGGAGTGGGACTGGCTTCTCCTTAAGCAGTTGCTGCTGGTCACCAAACTGTAGATCTAAGCAAATGAAGAGTTACAAAGCTGTGGGTGTTGCCAAGAAGGGTAACTGGGGAGCCAATCTAAGCAGACAATTGATGTCCTAATCAGCCAGCTGGTGGCAGAAGGCCCAGCTGGTGTCTCAGAAGTGATTTTGAGCTGCTGCTTCTTCAGCTAGGAGGCTCCCCATGGATCTGTCCGCTTTTCTTTCAGAGGAGTTTGCTGTTTGGCCCTTTGGCCTGTTAGCTTGGCAAATAAAAAATATTGGACTAAAAGACGTGTCTGAAGTTCTCATACTGGCTTTGCATCCTTGTGATATATATGACAAGTCAATAGACTTACCTCCTGTCAATTGGTATGCCATCAGGAACCCTGAAATATTCAAGCCAAGAGGGAACCATGTAAGTGAGTGAAATTCCATTATGAAATAGTTCCACTTTGAAAGTGAAAGCTGTATGTGTTCAAGGGGAGATTAGAGTGGCTAGAAACACTTGCAGATGTCAACTGGCGTGGCATAAATCTGTGTAAGTAGCTAGGCAGCCTGGATTTTCTTATTCCTAGATTGGTTTTGGTTATCAATGAGTAATGAGGTTGCTTACTGTCTTAAAAATAGAATTTCTTTCGGGAAGTGGCTGCGTTTTACGGTATTGAGTTACAAACAGGCTGCACACAGAAAACCAGCTGGAAACTGCATGCTGGGGTTTATTTTGGGGGATGGGAATAGTGAGAGGAAAGGAGGTAAATGTGGTGTTCCAGCAAAGCAGGTGAAGTTTTAATACTGCTTTCTTTTGAAGTTGAGATGCAGAACAAAAGGATGTAATGTAGGTTGGTGATGGCAAAAGACAGTGAGCCCAAAGTGCAGGAATTTAAGGAACTGCCTGCACCTCTGTAGCATTAGAACCAAAGTGATTATTAATTTCTCTTTCAGGAAAGACCGTTTGTGCTCTTCAGTGATGTGGAACGTAGCTGAGTGTAGCTGTGTTAGGGCACGCACCTTGAGAGCCAGCAGGCAGGGTAGGGATTTGCACACAGAAGGCAAAAGCCTTTACACAGTGCCAATAATGCACATTGTAAAACAGTTACAATAACATTCACTGCAGCCATGAAAACAATTTTACAGCAGATTAAACACACTTAGAAAGAGGAAAAAGATGAGAGAGAAAGCAATACCAACACTAAATTAGGGTTTAGTCAGCAGCAGAAAGAGCACAAGAGAATGAGAGTGTTCCAAGCGTTCTCTACTGCATAGTTTCCTTTTTTCCAGGCCAACTATTCTGCTATAATCTATTTTGTTGGTCTGCTATTTGAATTGAGAAACTCTTTTCTGGAATAATGCCTGTTAGTGAAAATTACAAATCTGAGATGAGCATTAACTTAAATAGAGCTCTCAGAACCCATGGCTCCTCAGTTATTGCTGCTTTGTGGATCTCCAAACTGGAGTAAGAAGCATCCGAATGAGGTGGACCTTGCTGGTGGCTTGTTCCAGTGTGGGAAAAGGGAGAATTTGACTGTTCTCTTGGAATGGAGAGAGCAGCTCTGTTTTGCATATAGTTTTGTTGTAGTTATTGGTCCTGAGATCTCAGGAAGAACTGAGAAGGGTTTACTTGTGTGTGATTTTTATTTTCAGGCTTCATTATTTTGACACCTCTTGGCAATTTTCCTGTGTGCTTAAACTGCACATTACTGAGAAGAATGTTTTTAGGCAGCTACATTATCAAATTGGGCGAAGTTTATTTACTGTTTGACTTCTGGCTCTGACATCTATTTCTCTAAACAATTTCCGTTAAATGAATTATTTTTCAATAAAATTGAGTGGGTTCCCACATGGCTTTTTTTCTGTTCAGTTTGCACGTTCTTTCCTTTGGTGCCAGTCGCACCATTTCCTGGGTAAAGGATGCTTTTAAGAAGTCATGCATTGCTTGGTGCTGTCATTAAAGGAAGAACCAAAGACGACCGAAGAAAACCTCGCAGCTTTTAGCTGCTGAATGACTTATTTACTCATTGAGAGTAAGGGCTGTTACGCTTTATTCTCCTGTCTTTAAGAAGTGAGTATTTATTGATGAGGCCAGAGGAGTTTGGGTTGGAACCAAACAGTTGTACCACCGTTACAACGAGACCAAGGTTTGGGTTGCTGTTCAGCACAGGCAGCAGTGTGAACCTAATAAGCAGTGCTTTTTAAAAATGGATGCAATAAAGCTAGCTTCAGTTCTGGGTGCTGTACTGTGAGCTTCAGTTAGTAAATGGGTCACATTGGTTTAGCTGCCAATTAATTTCGAATGCTAAGTGAAAATTACTGCACATCTCCCTCATTTCAGTGTAAGAGGGATGAGCTGCTGTTGAAGGCTTGTCTGTCTTGCTTTCTCCAGTGATAACCTCCTGCACAAACTTCCCCTTACATGAGTCCTGTCCCTGTTTGCATTCACTGTACTGTCTCAAACACTTAGAAAGCCATTATCAGGCTCAGAAACTTCTTGAGATAAGATTGGGCCACTCAGGCAAGCCGATAGATAACATCCATCTGCCTCAGAATGAAATCCAGCTGACATCAATACTGACCCTGCGTCCCCTTTGGGGATATTATTGTCTGGCAGTAGCAAGGCGCACTCTTTAGAATTGTAATTCTGATGAACCCTGTTTTGTATCGTTGGCCTGAACATCCTTACAGCCCAGACACAGCTTGGCTGTGTTGCTTAGCAATGCATTTCTGCCAGAGTGCTGTACAGACCCGAGGCCTTTTAAAGTTTTCTAGGCCACTTTCTTGCTGCTGCAATTGAAACTTGAGCAAGAAAATGAGATAGCTTTCAAGAATCTCTCCAAATCCAAATATTTGATTTTATTATTTTTTTTTTTTTTTCCTGAGGTTTATAGGGAGAGAACACAAAGGTAGTTCAGAAGATTTCCAGGCAGGAGATGGGAAAGGTAGGAATGAGTGCACTGCACTTTGTGCAGTGATGATGCTGTGGTTTAAAGCTTGCAGGCTGAGTGGTGGTGGTGGAACTCACCTGTCAGACCTCTGAAAATGGGTTCTGGCCTAGAGATGCTTTGAGTGTTCAGTGGGGCAGAGTCAGAGGAGCACAGCCACTGCCCTTGTGGAATGAGTTTCTGTAGAGTGCTTTTACCATAATGAGCTGCTTGGTGTCAGGTCTGCTGCTTTAAAAAAGAAAAAACACGCAGAAAAATAAAAAAAAATCCACCCTGAAATAGAAAACTTGTCTGGATCTGCAAGGAAATAGCAGCAGGTGTAGGAAACTGCATTGCATCTGCTGAAGAAAGCCTGTGTGCAAAATTGATTGCCAATACTTGTTTCCCAGGGGAGATGCAGGTTTAGGGCAGATCATGGGCTGAGGACCATCAGCTCTGACCTGTGAGTGCTGTTAGACCTGACCCTGTTGTCTCTGAGCTGAAGGGTCTCACTGAATGTTATCTCAAGGGCGTACAACTGAAGTTCAGCTTCCAGGATTGCTTTGGCATGTAATGACACCTTGCATTTTGATAACATCAGGCTCCTGGATTGCATTACTACTGAATGTGACCCTTGTTTTCACCTATTCTTGTGGCTCTTCGGTTTTGTAATGTTCTTCAAAATGCTTCTCTTCCCATTTCTGCTCTGATTTCTGTTCTGATGCGATGCTGCTTCCCTGCCTAGTGCTCCTCTAGAGTTCTTACATTAGTCTCATGATAGAGTAAAATGAAATGCAGTGCTAAAATCAGAGATGCCTGCTCTTAGGAACCAATTTTTAGCTCTTGCTCACTTGGGTCCAGTGATTGTTGGACAAAAAATTGCGTCAGCTCTATAGCTTTGTCTCGTTAAGAGTTAAGCAAGTTTCATGGTGTGCTCACAGTTCTGATTTACATTTGGTAGAGCCACAATGCAGTGTTACAGAGACGTACATTGGGATCTTCTTGCTATGTTACAGACCTGAGCGAGCTTTGCCAACTTATGATTTGTTTGTTTGTGTCAATTGAGATGCACAGTTGCAAAGAGGGGGTTTATGGGCTGTTGTAGCCATTTGGGCTTCAGTTGGGACTCTAAAGGGATGCTGCTTCAAGATAACCTTGCGTAGCAGAAAGATACTCAAAGTAGAGTTTGGAGCTGCTGTACTAATGGGAAGTTTGCTTCCAAACAATCAATAACTAATCTATTCAAAGATTTAATTGGAGATGCTTAGGAGAAATTAATAATGGATGTTTAAGTGATAGTTCCTTTTAACTTTGCAAGAACATTAAGACAAAGTAAACATCAGAGGAATTGCAGTAAAGCAGGCAAACTGGGGAAAATTAGGTATGCAAAACAGAGCTGTATAAATCTGCATGTAATTAACTGGGGGAGAGTTCCTGAAATTATCATACAGGCTGAATAAGTTGGTATAAGCATGAAAATGAAATGAAAAGACGCTGTGCTGGGAAGAAAGATGGTATGGTATATGGGAGGAACTGCTGTAGTCATCCTTCAAAGGACGGCTGAGTCGTCAGGACAGTTCCTAAGTGAAATATAAAATATTCACTGTTAGGTGTTATAATTGAGTACATAACTTCAAGTTGTTTGACAGCTCTGATCTTCATCAACCCAGCTGAGGAGGTTTTTATTTTTCATACAGCAGTACCAGTGGCAGCTCAGGAGCTTCCTGCGTCTTCTGTTCTTTATATTGCTTTCCTTCCTTTCTTCTCAAGGCACAAAGGTGTTTACTGAAATGCTCGAGGACTTGGATTTATTTCCAAGCCATCATTGTTGTGATAAACTTGCATTATTCATAAGGCAGCATTTTCCTATTTATCACTCGCAAATGGTGTGCTCCAACAGATGCATGTGGCGAGATACCCAGTAATGAAGCTATCATGCTTGGAATTACTTCCAGCTTGCTATTGTTAGACTGCATGAAATTGGTCCTGCTGCAATTCTGGTGTGATGAAGTTGGGTGAGGGTGCAGTCTGACCCCCCTCCCTCCCCCCAAAGAGAGTCAGCAGAAGTGCTCTGTGTCACTGCTGGAAATAACTGGGGAGCTGGGCAGATCCAGGCTCTGCAGGCTGAAATTCAGCCTGGTTGCAACAAGTTTCCACCCTTATACATACATGAAATGTGCTCTATCAGGTATAGGGCTGCACCTGCACGATGTAGGTGGTGTAGTAGCAGCTCAGGATGTCCTGCAGGACTTTGAGATATTGCTGTAATCCAAATCCCTTTGCTGAAATGTCTGTTATTGTCCTGTGTAATCCATCCGTGGGCCCTTTGCTAGAGTTGGAACGAGGAAACAAAAGGCTTTCACCATTTGGTGTGCTGTTGCTGGTTCCCTTGTGACCTTACTGTAGCACCTAATGTGTTTGAAAACAGAGCACTGACCTGGGGCTTGTTAATTAGTGTCCCTGCTTGATCAGAGTGGCTGGCCTTCTGCTTGTCAGGTCAGGTAGGCTGTAAAATCAAGCAGTAAATGCTGCCATCCTAATGAACTGTTTGAAATAAGTACCAATTAAAGCATTAAATAAGCTCTGCTCCTGAACCAGCCTTTTTTATTGGTGGTTATTAAATTACAGATTGCAACAAAAGAAAACCATTAGCAGGGGCCATTTGTAGCAGCATTATTGCTCCTTGTTTGCATTTGCTGGAGTGGACAAGAGGAGATAATGGTTTGTGGGTTTGTTTGGGATGTGGGTTAGACAGCAGCAGAAGGGTGAATATCTGCCATGGAGGTACCTGGGGAAAGCAGTGTGGTTGCTGAGATGGACACATATCAGCTGTATACAGCTGCATAAATGGTTATGGTGGAGGTGAGGCTTTTGAGGATGTGTCAGAGGAGTGGGGAGGGAGGAGTGCTGTGTTCCCTGCTGTTAGTTTTGTTAAATTTGTGGCAGAGTTGATGACTGCTCTGTAAGACCAGGTTGTGTGAAGCAAAACGTTAATGAAGCTCTTGGGTATAAAGTGAGATGGAAGCATCCAGGTGGAGCTGGGTGTGAAGGGGACAGTTCTGTCTGATGTGTTCAGCTGGGTGTGTAGTTCTGTTATGTTCTCAGCTTAGGAATTAAGGCAGGAGAGAGCCCACCTAATGCAACTGATGTCATTACAGAGCAGCAAGGAGATGACCGGACTCCAAGCTGCTGAATCGGAGCCTTCAACACCTCTGGGATAAAGGGTTGAAATGTTTGGGATTGGAGGGTAGAGCTGTACAGTTCTGGTGCTGTGTGGAGCCGTGTGGAAATGGCATTATTTCATGCCTCGTTGTAAGGCTTAACGTTACTGGAATTTTATTTCCTGTTAGAAGGAAGCAGGCTCAGTTGGAGGCTTTTCATTGGCTTTTCAGTTCTTGAGGATGAGAAATAGGCTGTGAGGGGATGGTGGCATGCAGATGTCTCTTGAACTGAGTTAAAGCAGTTACCTGGCTTGTGAGCTGAGCCTGCCTGGAACGATAACAAAATGCTGTCTGCTGATGTCTAGATTAACTCAGTGGGTAAGGATTAGCTGAGCATTCTGTAGCGTTGATTTTTCAGCTTAGTGTGCTGTGTTATCTCATCTTGTAGGGAGCTGGCACTGTACTGTGTTCCTCTGCTATAGAGGAATAAATCCAGAGGTGAGAGCAGCTGGGGAGCCTTCATCCCCAGCCACAGTGCCCTCTTCACAGGAGCCACTGCTGGCAAGGCGGTCTGGTTATTTGTTACTCTCACAGCAAGTTGTTAACAAGTGTTGTGCTTGTCTTTAGGCTGTATTAATAAAACATAAACATTTCTCTAAGGCCACTGGTTGTTTAGATACTGAGTTGCTTTGATTTTTTTTGTACTGTCAGTTGGCTTAAGAGGGAGAGATTCTGACAGTGAGCAAGCAAAACTGCTTGATTTGTAGCAGCTTTGTTGGATGCTTGGAAGTCTTGGCTATCTAAAGTAAACCATTTACATCAGTTATTTTACTCCTCACTTCTAGGCACAGTGCAGAAATCCTGATTTCTTTGTATGCATCCGTGGAGGCTAAGTATGTGTCTTCCCCCAGGTCCTGCTCTGTTCCCATCAAATTGCAGTGAAATTTCAGATGAATTTGAATGAAACAGACCCCCAGTGCCTGGGAAGAGAATGCAGTTGAGGCTCACACTTTTATCATGAAATGTCATAGAGTTCTTTTGTAGTGAAACTGGATGCGAAGTTGTCTGGTGCAGCAATTGAGCAGGAATTCCTCGTTTCAGGGAACGGTTCTTGATTGGTCTGTGAACCCGGTTGCTTGGGAAGGATTAACAAAGGCAAATGTTGCTTTAAGAAATATATTTTGTTTTGTTTTCCATTGCAACTTAACCTGAGAATCCATTGCTTGTGTTTGGATAACTTTTTTCTTGACCTTTTTTTCTAATCCATTCTTATTTGTGTGAAATCTTACAAATAAGTGCTTGTACTGAGGACAAAGCTGCAGGTGAATAACAAAACTAAGGTCTCCTTTTCATGTGCTGTCATTATGGACAGAGTGAATGGTACTGAAGCAGAATGCATAGCTCAGGCTTTTAGTACTACAGGAATTGATTATTGTAATTTTTTGTTCTCAGAATTGCTCTAATTTGCTAACACTGTTCCAAATTCAGTCCTGTGTCTGACTGCAAGAAGAAAATAATATTATTCAGCTTCCTTTAGTTGCCTCTTCACTGGTTACCAGCTTTTTTGCAGTTGACTTTGCTAGTTCTTGCATTCTGTTCTTTGCAGTTTTCCTTTACTGCCTGTTTTCTCATTTATCTGTTTGCATATTGCTGTAATACAAAACTCTGTTAGTCTACAGGTGACTTTTCAGTTCTTTAGCAGTATTGGAATGCAGATTTCTTTTCAGGTGAGTCCTTCTCTGTCTCCCTTGCCCTACAGCCATTGAGATGTGCTTAAACCACCTGTTTAATATCAAACTAGTTGACAAATCCAGTAGTTGAATTGTTGCTGCTGTGGAGTTCCTTGAGGAAATTTAACTTCTTAATTTAGTCTTGTGCCCCTTAGTGCTCTTTCTCCCCCGTTTTTGATTAATTACTGTTTATTGCCTTAATGTGTTTCCACACGTGCTGCTGCAGTCAGAAAACGGGGCATCTTCAGAAGTTCTATCCCTGTCACTTAGTTTAGAAAGCTTGGAATATAATTTTCTCCTTCTATTGACTGATATCAACAGAGCTGTTACTGCATCTCAGTGCTCAGAAGTAAAGGAAAAAACCCTGCTTCATAGATGAGTCTCTTGTACTTCTCATTAAATATGTATTTCTCTTGGTCCTTCCCTTGCTAAGATTGCATGGGCTTCATTCTCAAACCATTCTCAAACCTGTCCTTGCTGTTTGCCTCAGCGTAGAGCTTCTTGTGCCATCAGTTTGCCTGCAGTTCAATTTTGTGAAGGGTCACTCTTCCAACCTTCTGACGACTGCAGTGTCAAGAGGAAATCAGAGTATGAAAACAAGCCATTGGGAGCAAAAATTGCCATGACAGCCCTGGCCATCTAGCTTTGAGGTTTTGCAAACAGAGGAAGGAATGGTATTTCCATTTGTTTCAATGTCTTAACATTTTACAGGTGTCTGTAGCATTGGTAATGGCACAGCAGTGCATTTCTAGAGAGCAGCAAATACCTGCACAAATTGACTTTTTGTCAGTTGGGTAACTCACACTGCCCTTATTTTTTTTTAATCTATTCCTCCAATATCAACAAACTGATTTTCTCCAAGTTCCTATCCATAAAGAGGGAAGGGGGATAACTTCCACCATTGCCTGGAAGTCTGAAAATCAATTTCCTTGCTGCATTGCAGATATTCCGTATGATTTTGGCTGAGCTGTTTAATTACTTGTGTCTGTCCCCAGAGTGGGAAAGGGAGATGATAATGGTTTTCTAACCTGGGGATGTAATAACTTATTAATGTCATATGCTCTGGTGCTGTGACATAAGAATAAGGTATATCATGTTAGCTTTGAAATTGCCTTCTTAATGACCTCTGGTCTTATGCAGCCTCTTCAGAGAGCTTTTCGCATGTATGGATTCTTAATTTTTCAAAGGAGTGATGACTTATTGCTCCCAAAGTATAACCTTATGTTTTTTGTAGGTCTATCAGCAGCAACTTGGAAATCAAGTTCTTGTTGCATTTCCTTGCGAATGGCATATAGGAAAGCTTTAAGTATATCTGGGGTGGGCTAATTTCAGGGGCACAAAATCTAATTTAAAGGAAAAACCAATTTTCTTTGTGGTTTTGATAATGAAATGTTTGTTGAAAGCCTACAGGAGGATCTAATACAGCTTTTATAAATCTGTTGCAACTTGTGAAGGCCAGTTAAGTTGAAAGAAAGGAGCAGAATAGTGCATGACTCATGTTGATCATAGAATCAAAGACCTTAAAGATCATGCATGTGGTGTTGTCCTCTTGAATGAGAAGGGAACCTAAAGCTGGGAGGTGAGGTGGCAGGCTTTTGTTGACGCTGTTGCCATTGCATAGAGCAGTGAATGAAAAGCAAAGGGCTTCAGCTGCTGCTAAGTGAGCAAACTGGTGTTATTCAGGTCACAGAATCACAGAATTGTAGGGGTTGGAAGGGATCTCCAGAGATCATCGAGTCCAAACCCCTGCCAAAGCAGGTTCCCTACAGCAGGTCGCACAGGTCGGCATCCAGGCAGGTCTTGAACATCTCCAGAGAAGGAGACTCCACCACCTCCCTGGGCAGCCTGTTCCAGTGCTCCGTCACCCAGGTCAGCTAGATGAAGTATCCTTACTGTTGTTCTGCTACTGAGACTTGGGCTGTATCTGCACTATGTCACACTCCTTGCATGTCTGCTAGCTTGTAGGGACTATCAGAGCTCTTCATGGTGTGGGCTAGACATGCCCACGGTATTCTAGGTGGCAACTTCAGGCCTGTATTTCAGGTTCTGCTTGAGCATCAGATGGGATCTGGTACTAAGAGGGAGAGAACCATGAGCCATCTCTCAGCCAGCTGCTCAGCCAGCGAGCTGCAGATGTCCCCTAAGAGGGCTGCTCTTGGAAATATCATGTACAAACAATAATTAAAGCAATGACTGTTCTGAATACGAATTGGTCGGAGCTGGCTTTGGAATGGTATTTTCTACTGAATTTGAGGGGGGGGGATGGGAAAAGGAGAAAATGAAAATGAAAGCCATCTTTTCACAGAATGTTTTGTAAATACTGTGGATTTCTAAAGGAAAACCGGCCATCCAAAACACAGGGTGGTTTGGGTGGAATTTCAAAACCCACTTTTCAAATGTAAATGATATATAAAAGTCCAGAGGAAAAAAAGGGATTTTGGTTCTGCAGTCTTTTTTCCCTATTCTGATCCAGTCAGATTTTAATCCCTGTAGGTATAAAACAAGCTTTTGCAATAGAATGTTTTCTTCCTAATGGTGAGCCATCAGTCATTCAGTCATGTTGTATGCCAGCCTGCCCATTTTGTTTGGGATAAGCCAACCGACCTCAAGACCATGCAGGGACTAGTAAGAGGTGCCAAAACTGATGGGAGATGCTCAAGGCCTCGTGTTTGACACAACTAATGACACTGCTGATAATAGGGAAGCTGTGGTTTAGCATGGGCTTCCCAAAGAGCACATTGCCCAATGAAGGGGAAATGTTGCAGCAGAATTAATCGCTACCTGGGAAACAATTTCACGCTAGGCTAAACAGGAATTTAAACAGGGCTAGTTCACAACCCAAGCTTTGATTGTCAGGAACAACAAATAGGAAGAAAAGATGGTTAACTCAAGTTATGAGCATGTGTCTGGTCTGTAAATCAATAGTTGCCTGCTGATCATAATTCCATGAAGCACTTTGTGCAGCAGTTCTGTGTAAGTGTGCAACTGGAGCTGTGGGGAAGGAGGGGTGATCAAGTATCAAGAGGCAGTGAATGAGGGGATATATTGGCACCTTGCAGATGTAGGATGCAGCACAAGGCTGAATGCATCTCCAAAATACTCAGTTTATCTGCTTGCATCCCAAGGGCTTTGCAGAGCACTTCAGTCTGTGACAGATGTTCTTGGTAATATCCTCGGTTATTTGGAGGAGTGCAGATGGAAGAAACTTAAAATACATCAGTTCGATGGATCAGAAGTTCACACAGTACTGACTTTGGGACTATTTTGATGCTTGCTGAATCTGTACAGCTTATTTTTTTGGATTAGGCTGCTGTATGAATCTTGTGCAGTCAGCAACTGAAGCTGATATTGTGCAGATCTGTTTGGCTCTTGCTGAGGCAGAAGGAGGTCTTGAAGTTGGGGAGCTCAGCACTAAAAGAGGTCTGTGACAGTGTTATAGGACCCAATGCAACAGCTGCTGCTTGTGGAGGGTTTATGGCCATGTTGTGAAGCAGGAGCTGTGCAACTCCAGGCTGTCATTCTGCACTTCAAGGCAAGTCCTCTACACAAGTAGGAAATCTTTTTGGTGGGGAGGAAACTATCAGGCTATAATAGCATGTTTTAAATGGATGAATGGTTAGGTGCACACCTTGGCTAGCACAACAGGATGGTCCTTAAAGCTTCCTCTTAATATTTAAAGAGTACCTCAGCATCTCAAGAACATATTTGCTGTCCTTCCTTGTGTCATTAATGTGGGAGAGTACATCAGGCAACCGGTTCCTCTATTAAATGTGCCTCCACTTAGAGCTGTGTTCTGTGTTTGTATTTCCTTTTGAAAGGCTGGATCTTTCAGGGGGAAAAAAAAAGTAGATGCACTTAGCAGTGCTATCTCCTGAATGAGGCAGAACAGAAGAGATGCTATTATGTGCCATGTACCTGTAGTTGAAAAGAATAGGTTATTTTAACAATAACTTTAAAGCTCAGGCAAGTGAGGTTTAATCTCTTCTGTTCATTATAGCCAGATGGGATATAGCCCCAGAAACTGCAATATTCTCCTTAGTAATGTGGTTGAGATTCAGAAAGGCAATGGCAAAAGCTGGTCGATGTCATTGCGAAGGAGAGGAGGGCTGATATTTCAACACTTGGAAGAAAGGAAATCTGCACAACTGCACACATCTTAAAATCTTCAAGCACTTTCTTCTTTATAGGTAAAGTTGTGGCACCTCTATGGGAAGTAACAGCTAAAAAGATGAAGTAGCTATTGAGGCATTTAAGCCTATCAGAAATAATGGTTCTGAACTATTTCAGAGTCATTATTCTGGAGGGTGCATCAGTATTGTATGTAGAACTAGCATTATTTTCCTGCTCTTAGAGAATACTTCTGCTGCAGGGCATCTCTTCAGCTCCAACTTGCACAATATTGTTGCACAATACAGGCTGTACATAACTTCCAGGGATAAATAGGCACCCAACCATTTCTGACTGGCAAAATAAGACTGAAAGGACCCTGAAACCAAGATCATGTTGTTGTTTTGACTCGTTTAAAGAGGCTAATGGCAGTATTTCTGGAGATGGATATAATGAAGCATAAATGTCTGTTTCTCCTGGTCTGAGGCAAGTAGTACATTAGGGCACAAATGCAGGAAGAAGCTAACAGTAGCAAAAGTTGCTTGAGCTCATGCTCTGCCTTGGTAACTGTTTTCAGACTGCTCTTGCCACATCCACCTGTCAATACATGTGTCCTGGAAAGCCAGACTCTCTTCTGAATACTGTGGAAGAGCAGATTAAATATGTAGCACTTAGAATTGCTGGATTTCGTGTGTGAAGGAACAGTCTGGCACACAGGTGTGTTGAGGTGGTACTGCGAGCATCCTCAGCAAACCTTGTGCTGCCTGCAGGGCTGTAGCATGTTCTGTCTCTGCACTCAGGTAACTACACTGTCTGTTTAATATTTAATGTTTTTTTGCCTTTCAGTTGAATTCCTGGTGGGGTATCACTAGTGTGAAGTCTCTGCTCCTGGCTGAACAGGCACGGTGGCTTCGTCTGTCCTGTTAGAAGCCGTTCATCACTTTAATATCTGAATCGGAGGATTCCATTAGAATCATCAGATTTTGCCAGTACTTCACAATGTAGAGCTGCAAACTCGCCGAGTGCCTCTGATGGGTCATATGAGGTCCCTTAATATAGCACTTTACAGCCTTTGATAGATTACCAGCCTGATGTTTTTGAAAGGCTGGGTTTTTTTTCCTTCCAAATGTCTTTTCACTCTACATTCTGCTGCTGGCGCTCACTGCAGTATTTTTTTTTCCTAGGCTTTGACACTTGTGCTGCTACTTTGGCCTTGGAGACTTCTGACACAGCCCACTTTCCTGAGTAGAGACCTGTTTGCAGGGCCTTGGCAGGGTTTGAAAGGCATTGCTTCTGCTCCTGTGTTGCAGGTTCAGCCTGGGTTTCAAGAGGGTGCAAGAGGCTTCAAGAGGCTTCGTGGTTTCCTGAAGGGAAAGTGACAGGTGCCACATTTCTTTGTGCAAGTCTGTAACTGTGTCATGGCATTCCAGTACTTACCCCAAGATGAGTGATGATTGTACTAATTAAGAACTGAAGTGGAAGGATATGAGAAGGATGCAGTATGGGGTGTTTTCTAATAAAACTGAACTACTTTGGCAGCAGCTGATGCTGCTTTTCTCATGGCAGCCTTTATTTCCCTTGTAAAACCTAGAACATTCTTTCAAAACCAGCTCTGGTGCTGGGAGGAGCACGTGCAGTGCAGAGCAAGCCTTAACTTCATTTTACTCTCTGTATCTTACAGAAGTAGAAGCTTAGGCTTTCTAGACTCCTGTCCTTTGTTCCTCTGTGGTTTGCTGCATGCTTTTGAATCTGTTACCTTGTCATAACTGTATTTACTGGGCGTCAGACTGCACTGTTACAGCATCTTATGCACATGCATGTAAAGAAGTAGGGGAACATCAGCTGCACTCAACAGCTGCTTGGATCTCTACTCTCTGCAGACTAGCATTAAGTGACCACATTTTCCTGTATGTGTCAGACCGTGTATGGGTCTTCCACTCCAGTTTTAGACATAAAGAAAAGCTTATCTACAGGAACATATGAGCCCTGTTGCAGCTGGGTAGTTGACAGCAGCGTTCTGGAACGGCAGTGCTGCAGTTTTTCTTACAGTGGTGACACCTTTTATTTATTCCAAGAAACTATTTATTCACCTCTGCAACAGAGCTGCAGCTGTGCTGTTACACCCCAGGTGTACTTTGCTCATATTTACATAACCCATCATTAACTCATCTACTGAATGAACCCTGATTTGAACATTGAGCACCATGCAGCTCACCTCCTCCTCCTACTAGGAGTTGAATGGAGGTGTTTATTAGTCCTGTCTTGCTTGTCCTCCTAGAAGTAACTCATTCTGAAGAGCTTCCTCAGGGATGGTTTTGGAGCCTGCATCATTTATTCTTTTGCCACTGTTTCCCATGCAAATTTGCAGTATTTTTAGGAAGTCCAAGCTGAATTGATTCCCCTAGGTTTGCCAACAGATCAGTAATTGCTTTGGGGGAGGGTTGCTATTTACGGGGTCAGAAAACATTCCTCTGTTTTAAGTGAAGGAATATAAAATTAATGAGGCTGCACCCACTGGGAAAGTGACATGCCTGTTTGTTTTATTAACAGCAGACACAGTTTTATTAGAAAAAATCAAAGTGGAAAAAGATCTGCTGGGACAAACACACAAGCGTGACTCGAGCAAGGTCAAATCTCTTATTATTCTGGTCTGATCACACCAGAGCTGAAAGTGAGCTGTGCTGTTGGGATTCACACCTGATCCATTGGTTAGTCTGATGTTCAGCATTCTCCTGATCCTGTCCCAACTTATCAGCAGTGTTTGTTTTGTTCCACTGGCTGATCCTATACTAACACTTGGCTGCAGTTGTCTGGCTGTTAAAACCCTGATGCTTGCTGGCAGGAAATGCTTACTGTGATTCTTCTCTTAAACAAGAGATCGTGGAGGACTGGGGCCCTTGAAACTTTCTCAGGGAGAAGCCAAGCAATTCTTTCAGAGCACAGTGTGCAAACAGAACAATTTTGCCTTCTTTATGGAGAAATAGTAGGATCTTCCTGTACTGCTTTTCCAGAACGCTTTCTCTGCTGCCTGTAGGCATTGCTTTAGCCCACAGTGGAGCTGCAGCCAACCCTGCCTTCGTTACTGTGTGCACATTATTTTCTCTCTTTGACAAGCTCTCTCCACATTTGCAGTGCTTCCTTTGGCCAATTTCAGCAGTAGGTTGGTGGGTAGCAGGTTCTGGTCTCTGCTTTTATTTTTCTGAAGTTGGGTTTGATTCGCTGAGCTAACAAAGCAGTAGCACCAGGTCAACATCAGTGATTACACTTTTATTGTCATAGCGATGATCAAAACATATCTGTTAACCCATCCCCCCCATACGCTTCCCAGACCCTGTTTAATACTGCAGTAGTGAAAACTTCAGAAGGTGACATCAGCTTTTCAAGGTGGTTTTGAATCTCCTTTTTGATACCTAATCTGCAGTGATGGTCATCTGCCTCTGGAGGTGGAAGGCAGCAAGGGCACTGCGGGAATTGAAGGGTTGTGGGCAGTGGGATTAAAAAGGCCTTTAGCCTTCCTAGCCCTCTCTTGCTAAGGGCAGTGCAACCAAATATGAGGTTTGGAGCACTGCCTCACCAGAATGAAATTTCTGTTAATTGTGATGCGATTATGTAATTTAACAAACGATGCCTGAAGTCTCTCAGAGTGCAGCTATCTAAGAAGGCCCAGACGGCTTCACATCTGGTGATGAAGCAGGCTTTATGAAATTTTGGAAGCCCTGTGATGATGTCCAGGAGCAGAACTGGACTGTTTCATAACTGTCTGCATGCCAGAGAAAATGGAAAGCCGTGTGAGAGTGATACAAGGGAAGGGTTGGTCTGTTCTGACCCAGCCCTTGTCATGGGCACAGTAGTGGGGAAAAATGCTCTGGCACGGTGCAGCGTGTTCTGAGTTGGGTTTAGGGTGGGAAAATCTGTAGAAAATCCAGAGTGTTTTGCTATTGATTTCTCTAGAGCTGGGGTTCTTCCCTCTCTTTCTTCCTCTCTGCTTTTCCCTGCTCTGCTCTATGCTGCCCATATCCATTGGTTGCTTTCATTGGGGCCGTTGGAGGCTGTGTGAGGAAGCGGTGCTGCGTCTTAATCTAAATTTGCCTGGAGATCTTTCTGTTATTCGATGTTATAAGCGTTTAATTTCTCTTCTCTCTCTCGGAAGTTTATTGCCTTTGTAAATTCACCATTTAATTTTGTTAGTTTGGTAGGGATAAAGCTTAGCATGCAAAACAGCATGCAAGATAAAGCAGCGGTGCAATTTTACGCTGCTGTTTCACTGCTGTTGTTTCCTCCCAGAAGAGGAGAGTCTTTCATTTATCCACGAAGGATGGCTGAACTTTACGTGTGTGTTGGCACCTGACTGCAGTGGTGCATGCACAAATTTTGTGGTCCCTTGTTTAAACCTCACAGCTTGTCCTTCAGCACTAATAATAAGAAGAAAATAGGCTCTGTGTCACTGCAGCGCCTCTGAGAGCATCTGCAGCTCTGTGCTGAGGAGCATTAGTGCCTTGTGATGTTCTGCCCTGTGTTAGCAGGTGTTTGGGATTCAGGTGCAGTGGGGTATTGCAGCCACCCATAAGCTGATGTGAATTATGGATGGTGTTTACTGGGATCATTATGAGAGATTTGCAGAGTTTGGGGTTTTGTTTTAATAGTGTGTGTATAAATATGTGCATGCATTGATGTATGAAAGCTGTGGCCCAGCTTTGTGGCTCTAAAGGGGAAATATTAATGTGTTAATCCTCAGGCATTTAAGTAGAACTATCTGTATAATAATAAGGAAAAAGGAAGTGGATGGGAGGGAGCTCCACCCTGAGCAATCCATGTCATTCCTGTCATTTTGTGAGACAAGTGGTGGCTTGAAGTAGAAAACTGCTTGTTTGTGTAGAGGAACAAAACGCACTTTTTGATTTAAACTTGCAGATCTTTTCCTTTTGCATTAATGAGAAATCTCCTGAAGCTGTTGAAGAAGTCTTTTTTTTGTGTGTGTGTGTGTGCAAATGCAAGTAATGAAACCATTCTCCATGTGATTCCTGCTTCTTGCCTCTCCCCACAGTTCTGAGCCTTTTGTGCCTCCCTTCCCCTCTCCCTTCCCCCCCTCAAGAAGACATGGTGTGAAATGAGATTTGCAATTTTGGGTATTTGCGTATTTTTCATTTAGAAAGGGGACGTTTTATGAGGTTTGATGGCTGGGGGTGATTGCCTGTGTGAAATGCTAACTAATTTCAGTGTAACTGATTGCACTTTTCAGCAAGGTGAGATGTCTTCCCTGATATTTTAGGTGAAGAACAGGTAGGCACACACACCCTTCCTGCAATAGGTAGGTAGTGATGCTGCTTACACATCCAGCAGTCAATTACTATTGGCAGTGAGCTGAGCAGGACTGATTTTTGGTGTTCCAGTCAAGAGAATTGGGGCCTTTCTGCTTTGTGAAGAGACCTCTAAGCTGAGTGGCTCCTTTAGGATTGACCCCACAGCTCCAGACAGTTTGGAACTTGTTCAAAATGCAGTCATGTCTGCTGAAGCAATAGGAAGTTGTTGGTCTGGAGAGGATGAATACATCGGTGCTGGAAGCTGCATTAGTGTGTATCCCAAAGGAATGGCTGTGCCAATGCTTGCTAATCCTAAATGCATGCAGCTGAGAAGAGGACACACCTATTTATTTTCCTTGCTGGAGTCTCCTTCAGGTATTTGCACGTTGCTTCCAACAGCCCAGGTTTATAATTCAATCTGCATTTATTTGCTTCTTGACAGAAGAAGATAAAGTAATAGCAATGCTCTGTTTTCTTTCTAGCCAGGAATAGATAGCTGCAGCTTATCCTCTGGTATAAACTGTGCAGGGTTTCGTGGTGCTTCAGATGAATGATGCTGCTGCTCTGTGAAAGTAAATCCTGGTGTCCTGGAGTGAGTCTCAGGTTGTGCTGCTGTTTTATTCTGTAGCAGCCCAGGAAAGGAGTGCATCAAGCCTGATTTGTCTTCTTGCTGATGCCAGAAGTGGCTGTGGCAGAGACAGATGAAGTGGGAGGATTGAAAATTGATGCAGACCCAGCAGATGTCAGAATTTGGGCTGAGAGGTTTGGAGTTGAGAGCTGGGGAGCCTGGATGACGAGGTAGGACTTTGTGCTGTAGCAGTGAGTGACGCACAGTGAGGTACTGACCCCTGCAAGCTCTGTTTCAGCAGGTCACAGGGAGCAGTGACCACATCTGAGCACCAAGTTTGTGTTCCATCCCCCAAACGAACCATCAGCCATGCAGCAGATGCATTATTTTCCTTTGTCTTGCAGTGGTTGTGGCCTGTGAGTTACCTGTGCATGGATCCAAGTATTCTACAGTTAATTAGGGAAGTGAAAATGAAGCAGTGTGAATCTTCCTAATTTTCTCTCCTTTTCCGCCTTCCATTGCATCTTCTGTCTTCTCTGAACTTTCTGAAGTACAGGGGGCAAGCAGGTCGAAAATGGGAAGAGAATTAGAAGCACTTGGCCTGGTGCCTGCCTTTACACTGTGTTGATTAGGTTTTAATTGGCAATTCTTGCCTGTAATATAAGATAATTGCAGAGATTTCCAGGAATTGTTTGTAGAATAGGAAGAAACAGACATATCTGAGTTGTACTGGAGGAGCTTAATTAAAGACTTTATAAAGTGCAACAGATGGTGCTTTGCTAGTTAGAAAGACAGGCGTGAGCCCTGTTTGTGGATGTTCTCCCACCATGGTTAGGGCTTAGTTTATTACCATCTTTTAAGGTTTTTTTTGACAAAAGGGCTCCCCAATAATTCCATGTGAACCTACAGGCAGCCTCATTCTGGCTCTTGCCTGCTAGTGGAATTGCATCAGCAATGAAACTTGGAAGACAGAAGAGTATTTTTCCTTCTTTTGCCAGTAATCGATCTGTTTCCAAAGCCCTCAGTAGTATTGGGCTTCCAGGAGGTTCTCGAAGCAAAGAGAGGATATTGTGATTTATAGGGAGAAAAAGGATCTCTTTGCAGTTTCCACTGGAGCAGGTGCTGAATCTTGAATTTTTTATGTTACTTTTAAAAGCAGGAGAACACTTTTTAAAAACAAGGCTGCTCTGAAGTAGAGTGTGCATGAAATGGCTTCGGGATATGTTCTGCTTGTTTTGCTCTTGCTGCAGAGCTACAGGTTCTCTTTGCTCCCCAGCACTGCCAATGCTTTCACAAAGTTTAGTTTTGTGTTTCATCAAAGGGTATTTCTTGGAACAGGAAAACTTAGCTAGAAGGCAGTGTGCGTTACAGGGGAGAACGGAGTTTCAGGAAGAATTCACTTGGCTTTTTCAAATTCCAGGAAGAACCTGACATTGCAGAACAAACAGTTTGCAAGAAGGAAATATTTCATGTAGACACTGAAGAACAACTCTGTGACCCTGTGGGGTTATCTTTCTGAGCAGCCAGACGGACGTGCAAGATGATGACAAAGAGACTTTCAATCTCCCTGCCCACGTGAAGGTATACATTATCTCTTGTTTAAATGAGTTTTCTCTTTTTAGCACCAGCACTGTAGGGTATTTTCCACTGTTGTACCTCTTGAGCCATCTCTCTGCTGTGTGGTGTTCATTTCACTCCAGGCTCTATTGGAAAGTGATTACGTGAGGGGGATTTGGTTACAGTGGGCATCAGCAGAGGCAACACCAGATGTTCAAGAAATGCTTTCAGCATAACATCTGAGCATTTCTTTAACAGTTGTTTACCAGCCCCATGGCTAATGCTTTGAGTTGGCTGATCTTGTTCTGTAGCCTTAGGACCTTCCTGACAGGTGAGTGGATAACTTTCTTATTCAGACAGACTTGTTGTTGTATTAGTGCTGACACTGTTACCTTCTGAAGGCTGTAAGGCATTAGAGATGACAGTTGTTTAGCTTGCTCTGGTTATAAGCTCTTGGGTCTGGCTGCAGTTCTTTCAAAACCATGAGTGGTTTTTTTTTGTGTTTTGTTTTTAATTAATTCATGGGAGGAAACAGGCAGAGAAGGGGGGATGCTTTCACCAAGAAGAGCTAATTCTTAAAACACAGGAAGGAATCAAATGTGACAGTTTTCAGGTAACAGCACAAAGATGCTCATTTGAGTGCAGAACAGACAGCTTACTCTAAGAAATGAATGAATAAAAATAGAATAAATGAGATATATTTTCTTCTGCTTTCTTATAGGGACCTCTTCCTCCTCACCAGAAAGCAATGTAGACTGCCAGACCCAGTGTCACATAGACTGCAAGCAGGGACATTACTACACAGCTGGCAACTGTTTGGAATGTCCTACAGGCTACTAGTAAGTCTCTTTCCTTCCCTTTCTCTCAGTGCTTCTGCTCTTGCAAATAAGCAAGTTAAACTTTGGGGCATTTGCAGCATTCTGTTAGGCTGAAAAAATGCGGAGAGCTGTCTTGTAATGTATGAAGTGTAGTGCTAGTTTCTCATAGAAATAATCAGCTGACCATGAAGACCACTGTCTTTGGAGCAGAGGTGCTTTCTGGGGCTTTCTGCAGTGATTGGAGCATTCACAGCTCCCCTTGTAATCAGTGATTGTTCTTCCTGGGAAGTGTCAGCTTGACAAAACCAAGTTCCAGTTGGAAAGCCATCCTAAACTACACTGTGTCATTGACTTGTGGTGGAATGCACTCCACCTTCCTCAGGAGAAAAACACGAAGGCTGCATTCTCTGCCACACCTGGCTCATTCAAATGCAAGTGGTGGTGGCCACCTCAGAGTTGTCAGGTAAATCTCAGGCCAAGATTGCAAAAGACAGGTTGACTTGAACCCTAAGTTTAGGTTGCTAGGTCTCCTGCTGCAAATTGTGCCTGTGGATGTGCAGTCCAAGCACTGCATCTTATCTCCTGGAAGACTAAAAATGTATCGGCTCCCATTGAGATTCTGGAATGATCTGATTTGAATTCATCATTCTCTGTTTGAGTAGATGGGGGTGGTCTTGTAGCTGCACAACACCATGTTGGCTTTTAGGAGGTGGAAGAGGTTGGTTTTAAAGCTCTCGTTATTTTTGTTCCAGTTGCCCTGGGGGTCAAAAAGCTCCAAGGAAATGCCCACTGGGAACAGCCAATGAACTTCCAGCTCAAGTGGACATCACAGCCTGCCAGGTAAGCAGATGAGCAGGGAAGGAAAGCAGGCAGGTGGAAGTAGTATTTTCCACATCTCTACATTTGCTGCCACATATTTTGAATCATCTCATTTCGAGCTTCAAATCAGATTTTTCAATTTGGCTTGAGATTTTTGGGGATAGAAATGATATTTGGCTTTGTTTTGCTCAGAGCAAGCCGTGTGTCCATCCATGTGGACAGTGTGCAGCACTGCCTTGATTCCTTCTTTACAGTACTGATGGTGAAAAGTTGGGAACTCTCTGGGAATGCTGTAAACTGAAGGGTTTGTAGAAGAGTTCTGTGAAGCATTCTGTGAATCTGTGGAACTCTTCACGGTGTGGAGGCCAGATGTTGAAAATGATCCAAGATCCTTTCTAACATTTGAGCTGCACGTGTTCACGAAAAGAATACGTTTGTCTGGATCTGATGCTGCTTGTGGTTACACTGCAGGTCTGTCCTGAAGGCTATCTCAGCCTAGAGAGTGGAGCTGGATGTCATGCGTGCCCAGATGGCTATTCGTGTGATCCACGTAGTGGTGTGCAGAGGAGCTGCAGTCCTGGCCAGTATTCTCCAGAGGGAGAATCAGAGTGCCTGGGATGTCCAGAGAACCATGTCTGCCCAGATGGAAGGAGCAGGCAGGTACAAAAACAAGCATGTTATTTTTCAAGGTCGACTTTTCTGAGAGGTGGGGCCTGAACATGAATGTCTTGTCAGGATGCACGTTTTTTATCTAAAATTGGAGATTGTAAGTGCTCAGATCTTCTGCTTTCTGTTAAAACTCTCAGCTGAGGACCCAAAGGAGCTTGGAGTGAGTTTGTTTCTAGAAATTAACCCTGAAGGATAGATCTGAGAGAGTGCTGGCAAGGAGGAGAAGGCAGAGAAGGAGGAAGCACAAGAAAGAATGCAGTACTGGTTCATGTCCTGACTCAGGTCTCCTTTGGACATAGCTTTGGGCATCAGGGGCCCATTGAACCCATTGCTGTGTGCTTCTGTTTCTTCCCCTTAGCGCTGTTTGGCCGGGCAGGAGCCAGATCCAAGCCACACTCACTGTGTTACCTATGCTCGTGGTTCTGTCTCAGCTGAAGACACGCTGATATGCCAGCCCTGTCCTGCAGGTGAGTGCACCTCATGAGCATCATCTTTAGTCATTAAGACAGAAATCGAAGGAGGCTACCTGTTACCAGAAAGAGTTCTCTTCAGCTTTAAAATCTGTCCTGTCCTTTATACGTTCTAGAGAGTGAATACAAGCCTGCTGAGGATTTCCTAGCCTAAGGTTAGCTTTCTGTTGGGATCTTCTGTGAAAAGCGTGGGGCTTTGGTACACCCTCAAGGGCCTCCACACAAATTCTATTCCGTTCCTTTTTTGCAGTGCTTGGTAATAGGAAATATTTAGTGCTGCAGGTAGTGGTGCTATTACTGATAATTCCCTGCACGGAAATCAGGTTTTAATTCACATTTTCTACCCAACAGAACCCAAGAAATATGGGCTGACAGGGCCAGCCTGCTGTAGCTGTGATTTTGCAAAGGAATATTTAATGTCACTGCAGGGATGCTGTTCACAATCTGCAGTCCTACCAAGCCATCTCCTCCCCTCTAAGCCCTGTCTTGCATGTGAAGATGAAGTGTTTAATGAGCAGTTCCTCCTGCAGAGTCACTGAACCTAGTAACTTGATTCTTACATCTGTAATTAGAATCCTTTTTATTAAATAATGAAGAGTTCCTGTACTTTTGGATACCTTGTCTCCTAGTAGATGGAGAAATAGAATAGCTACAGAGATCATGCCAGACCAAAACCTCAGTAATTTATTAGATCCAGCTATAGTAATACACATGACAAAATAGAGGAGTTTGCTGTATTTCCAGTGTATGAGATTGTGTAGCAGATAAGTAAGCTGTTGTACACAAGCTGTACAACAGCTTGTTGAGGGAAGTGATGATGTCTTTTTATCATATAATACTTAATTATTTTTATGGTGTCCTATAGAGAGTCAGGGAACTTATCCTGACTCCGTTAAAAATAATCATCCAGGAAATGCTGTGTTCTTTTGACTTAAGGAACCATTTATAGACCATGCTTACTAGAATAAGAGCTGTGGGCATGTCAGTGCATGGATTTCACAGTGACAGATTTGCTGCTGTGTTATTGTTTACGACACAAGATCAACCAAAGGCTGAGGTCAGATTTCAGCTGAAGTGTATCACCAGCAGAACCTGGAGAGAGCAAGTGAAAATCTCTCAGTAGATGATCGATGAGGTAAATAGATGCTGTGTATCCAATGCTGAAATTCAATGTTTTGGTGTTAAAATTAGTCCTGTGTGTTCTAATGGCCATGTTTTCCATCAGCTCTTGTAAATCAAAGTAAACGATCCAGACTACTTGCAAAGATGGTAAGGAGCTTCAGTGCCATCACAAGCCAGAGAGGCTTGAGGGTTCTCAGCGTTCTTTTGCACGGTTTGACTGACTTTAATTATATATAATCTGTGTACTTAAGTGTTGTGTGCGTGTGAGTGAAGAGTCATTGCTGTGCTGATACATGGCAATATATTTCAACATAGCAGTGGCAGTTTTATTGCACAGTTAAATCCTTTTTTTTTTTTAACGCTCTTCAGATGATCCATCTGGAGTTTAGTAAAGCATTTGATATCAAGTCTTACAAAATCTTACTTGGGAAAAAATAATTCATTCTAGCTGAGCACGAGCATTTCATCACTGAGTGTACAACTGGCAGAAGGGCTTTAAGTGAGTTGTTCTAGGACACTGTTTCTAAACCACATGCTTTGCTCTTTCCTGTAGGTCACTTCTGTGCAGGCAGCCTTACAGACACTCCTCCATGCCCAGCAGGGAACTACAAACCCAAAGAGGAGATTCTCATGCCCAGCAGCAGCTCCTCGTTCTTACCTGGTGTGTGTCATAATATTTTGCAGTGGGAGTAATAATTCTTGCTCTAAATCACAGTGTGAAGTACATGTTTATGAAGGGATGATGGCTACAATGCTCATTTGCTAGGTTCTCTTTAAGGCTGTGCTAGAGCTGGATGGAAGGAACATGGAATCTCCTACAAATCACCAGACTGGCAGTGTAGCATCAATTAGTTATTAGTATTGTACAAAATACAATATGTTTGGGTTGTAATTTCTTGGGAAGAGATTAACCATGAAAAACAAAAGTCTGTTGAGAGAGGCTGCAAATAAACTGTGTCCTGCATGTGGGAGAGCTTTATTTATTGTCAGTAGCGCTGTCTTTTTATTGCTCAGCTGGCACTGTGCAACCACTGCCCTCATCTACTCAGTAGGGTGAGCAAATCCCTGGGGCTACTGCATTTATCAAAGCTAAAGACAGTTTATCTAGAGGTATCCAAGCTGTAAAGTTAACCTTTCACATGTAGGATAGCAACAGCCAGGTTTGCAGCATCTTTTCTAGCATAGAGACTGAAAGGGTTTCAGAATCTGCCTGTTTAGAGAGGTTCTGGAGAGAAATGTGCCACTGAAGGAATCGAGGTGAGACAGAAGGTGTACAGTTGGAGACAGGAAGAGAAGGGTGGAAAAAAATGGCATGGTAAATATAACCCTTCTCTCCAGACACTCATGTTGTAGTTGGGCCACTATGGAAGAATTTGCTGGTGCAGGGGGCTTACAAAAAACAGAGCGTTTGGCATAGAGCTCCTTTTAAAATAGTTCATTTAAAGGGGAGAAGAGGCAGCATATGTGTCTTGTCAGCATGCAAGATCACACCCAACACTGTGCACGAGTCATTGTGTGTACAGTGTTGCATTGGAAATCAGTTAGCTTGATTCAGTCTGCTGTGTCAAGGCTAAGCCCTCCAGCAAGCAGGTCACAGTTAGGAGTTTCTTTCTCTTGGTGTGTGAACGTAAGGAGGGGTCCACAGCTGTCACTCAGCTGGCTGGATCCCACTGGATATCCGGTGCTTCCATATTTCTACAGTATTCTTGCACTGAGGTCACTCCTGCAGTGACCCTCCAGTAATAAACAGGCTTATTTTATTCACCAATGGCATCTGTTAGAACAGGAGATGAGTGATGCAGCCAGCAGCCTCTGTCATGACACTTGTCCTAATGAATGACACCTCTAAGTGAAAGAAATCTTTCTGTTTTTAATGGAATGGACTGCATGAACAGCTGCCTGTGAAAGAGAGGACACCTTCATGAATGTGTGCAGCATGAGGACTGGGGGCCCAGTCCAGGAAACTGTTGTTGGTTGGCAATTTATAAAGAATTGATGGAAGTTTTTCGCTGTCTCAGTAAAAAGTTTCAAGCTGACAGAGCTGGAATGGGGATTTTTAGGGTCTGATCCTTTTTGCCTTTTGGTGCCAAACCTGAAGGATATCGTGCAGCTTTACTTTCTGTAAGAGACACAGCTGGCAGAATCAGGAACCAGATGGACTTATCTGAAATAGAAATCCATCCCATATTAAAACATGACCTTCAAAGTCCTGTTATTAGCAGAACTAAAGCTTGGAGTAGGTCTACAGAGCTGCTGCATCCACAGACGTTTACTGTCCACCTCATTGAACTCCTTGTGTGGATGTGGACCATAGCACTTACATGTCTACCCTGTGCAGAGATTTCTAAGAAGCTTCAGCAAAGAAAGAGGTGGTAATTGCACTTGCAATAGAAATAATTAAGAAGCAATCTGAAATTACGTGTTCAGTGTCATCCAGCAGGTCTGTTACAGAGTAATGTGGTAAAGTCAACTGAATGTCTTCCATTTTTCAAACAGATGCTCCATTTGTATGCATATGAATCAATCAAAATAACGTCAGCTCATTTTTGCAGCAGGGTGAAATTGCACTACAGATTAGTCAGAACTTTTTTTTTCTTTTAACAATAAATAAACACTGCAATTTAAACTTTCAGAAGCTGTAGGAGCCACAGGTGACGTTCTGATGTGTTTGCAAGGACATGGGCACAAGGCTTCCCCTGCAATTCTCACATGTTTCTTAGGCCAACTCTGATTTTGAACATTCTGGAGTACCTCAGGGTCTCTTTCAACAGTATAAAAGTGCTGCTCTGTTCTTAATGCTGCTGTACAAATGGGAAAATAGTGTTGCAGAGACTGAGAGGATGAACTCCATTACTAAAACAAGCTTTGGCCCAAGTCCAGAATGTTTTGTCCGGGGGCACAAATCACCAGGTGCACTGCCAGGAGTGGAAACCTGGAGTGTGGTTGCTCGATCTCACTTCACATTTGCTGTGCCCTGTGCCTCAGAGAGGTACGTGTGCTGAGGAAATAATTATCTCTTTCAATTCAAGCCCCCATATTTTTCTATTTGATCGTTTCTTTTCTAGCGAATGACTCAGCTGCTAAAGCATCTTGACTGCTGAATGAGTTTTTTGCTCACCAGCTAAGGTTAGGAAATTGCTGCTTTCCACCCACTTCTGAAATTAAAAGCAGGGTTGCATTTACGTAGAGCAGCGAGGAACAAACCTGGCATCTCATCAAGACAGCTAAATTCTAGAGACAGGGCCAGTGGCACCTGAGCAAACACTGTGGAAGATGTAAAGGAGATACGAGTTCAAAAACACTTCCAGTTTAATAATGTAAGCTGATATCCTATGCCTGTAGTACATTCTATAACGATGTTGTCAACTCTCCTAAGGAAAGCTTGGCAAAAATGACACAGTGCTGTCTACAAAACAAACAGGGGGCATAAGAATTAACTCTGACATGCTGGAAGATATTTTGAGTCATATGGCGGTGTCAGTTTGTGTTCCCTGGCTGCAGTACAGCACAGTCAGTGGGATGCACTTGCCTTCCATTGGGGTTCAACCTGGAAGTGTTCTTGGGAGCCTCAATAGCACTGAGCCGTTGCATTCCCTTCACAGTCAGTATCACTGTATTTGCTTTGTGCACTTGGCAGCTTTGACTCAGTGGATAGTAGATATTCCTGTGCTAAATGTGTTTCCTTTTCACTAAGTTAAACATCTGGGGACATTCTGTCATGAAATGCACTTTGTGAATGTGACAAAACCAGTAAGGAAGCATTGTTTCACTACCTATTGGTCTTGCCAGTGTTCCCTTTAAGTTGCAGTTCAGGATGTCTTAGCACATGTGATTTTAGAGATGCTCAGATGGCTGCCATTCCCGGAGGCATCCATTCATTTTTATTGAGTCCATCTCCAGTCTGTGAAACTCATTCAATTCTTTCAGTATTCAGAGTACAAACATGGAAACAGCCCAGCTTTCGTGGAAACCCCAGGCTCCTCTGTGACTGAGGTTATTGAATCTACCTCCATCAGAGTGTGTTTTCAGGCTGATGTGTTTGCTTTTCAATGTGTCTTACTTCTCTTATTACCAACATAGTCCAGATGGTTCTACTGCTTCCAGGAGCCACTCAGTCACAGTAATAATCAGCTAATCCAATACCACCACCTTCTGGCTTTGCACTAACTTCATTGCTGTTATGAATAAACTTCCATTATGCTTTCTTGCTGTAGGTGATGGTAAAGGCATCACATTTTGTAGGACTCTGTTTTGTCAGCAAGTCGTGCTCCCTTTGGGACTCTAAATACCTTCTTTCACATTAGGAAATGGATTGTGTTTGAAGTGTCCTGCTGGGTATTTCTGTCCTGAGGGAGCAAGTCACCCAGCACCGTGCCAGCCAGGTACATACAATCCTCTCCAAGGACAGGATGAAGCTACTGACTGCAGAGCCTGCCCAGCAGGAAGAGCTTGCACCCAGGCTGGATTAGCCCAGCCTGACTCTGAGTGCTTACCAGGGTAAGCCTTGGTTGTTTTCTGTGCATTCCTATATGTCTGTACGTGTAGTTCATCTCCATTGTGGTGTCATTGGTTCTTTGGGTTGTTTTTTTTTTTTTTTGTTTTGTTTTCCATAGAGATTCCTCTGGAATGTTGAGGTTTTATTACAGTTTCTGGTAAATCCCTCTGACATGGGATGCGTTGGTAGAGGAATTTTCTGAAGTACAGCAGATGTGGCTGCTTTGTTTTTTTCCAGCTGTGCTGTTTATCACGTTATATTGGCTGGGCTCAGAGTTTTCCTCCCTCTTTCATTGAGCCATTGGCCCTGACCAACCTGCTGTGTTATTTCAGGTACGTGTGCCCAGTAGGATCGTCCAGCCCACAACTTCCCAGCAATGCCTGTCCTCCAGGAACAGTTGGCAATGGCTTTGACCTCTTTGATAAGTCCCAGTGTGAGACGTGTCCTGCTGGGTATTTCTGTGTCAGAGGTATGTGGTTTTATGGCAAAATGAATGGTGTTCTTTGGTACCTTGTGCCATGCATCCCCCCAGTAACTGAAAGTAGATCACTGAGTTATCAGTGATGGAAATGGGGAAAAAGGTGTCAGTTGTAGGGTTTGGCATTACTGCAGAGATGCTGTACCTTCTGAACAGATTGAGTTTAATTCTAGTCTGAGGTTTTCCTTTGGTGATAACTGTTGTTGATATTATTGATATTACTGCTTTCACTTTATGAAATGGAAGCAGCCGTTTTTTACAGTATCCAAATACTTTGCACGTTGATGGTCTCTTCAATTTAATGTCTGTCAGGTTTGGACACAGGCACCCTGCAGGGTTCTCAAGGCTGGAAATAATTGCTTTAGTAGCCAGTTCTGTGACAACCTCTTGTCAACAGAGGAAGTAATTATCTCATTTTGAATGGAGGAAAGGTGCAAAAGGAAAAGACTTGATGCAGCATCTTCCAGAGCTGAAAACAGACCAAGGGAATTAGATTGTCTGAAGCCAGTATGCTGCATAGTAGGCTACATTTCATCTCTTTATGTTTACAGGAACAGGGGGAAGACAGAAGCCTCCTGCTCCATGTCCAGTTGGGCACTACTGTCCACCAGGCACCAAGCATGCAGTGCAGCACAAGTGTGCCCCGGGCACCTGGAGCAACAGGACAAGGCTGAAATCAGCAGAGGAATGCTTGCTGTGCCCTGCAGGCTGGTTTTGTGTAGGAGGATCTCATGTCCCTTCTGGCATGTGCAGCTCAGGGCACTACTGCCCTCAAGGTAGGCAGCTGTAGCCAGAAATGAAAGAAATTTCCATTATTTCTGTCCTTACAAATGCTGTGGACTCTGATAAAGGCAGCACGTGGCTTTATTAGTTTATTTGCACCAAAGCATTTCGGTGTGTGGTTGGTTGTTCTGTGCAGTGAATACTTTAAGCTTGTACTGTTTGAACTGGGCGTATCGGCATCATCAATTCCTCTCCCTTCGTTTCCAAAGAATTAAGATGCCTAATGAAATGTCTGGTATGAATACAGTCCTAAAATCTTCCTGCTAAAGATTGGGCAGCATTTGCTAAATGGTGAATTTTTAATAAATATTTCCTGGTTTGTGCTCAGAGCTGTGGTCAGTGATTTGTATACATACATATGTGCATATATATATTTACACACATGTATATGTCTGTACTTCAGTATATATGTGTGTATATATGCATGTACACACATACACTTATGTGCACGTAAGGAAATACATGGTTATATGTAACTCATGTAAGTACTTAACAACAACAAAGAGCCGAGGGCATTATATTGCTTTCTCTTTTCAAAGCTTTAATAAGAATTAAGATGGTTGTTTGCTCATTTTTTGGGGGGAAGGTACGTGGAGAGGCACACAGCACCCCTGCCCTGCAGGAACTTATGGCACCAGGCTGGGAAGCAGCAGAGTGGAAGATTGTACTGCCTGCCCTGCCGGGGCGTTCTGCCCCAGTGGGACCTCCAAGCCAGTTCTTTGCCCAAAGTAAGTACACTGCATGTGCTGACATAGCTGTGGGTGATCCACGTGAGTGTTTCAGCACACTTCTTATAAGTAGTATCATTCTGCACCAGAAATGTTTACAAATTCATTTCACCTTGCTTCTTGCTGGGCAGTCCAGGAAGGTTTTCTCTGAATCACAGTTTCTTCCCTCCAGAAATGGTAGAAATCCTCCATATGAGAGGCTAAAAATGCAAACCAGAAACACATTGTCCTTTCGTTTGTCACTTTGCTACCATTGGTGACTCTTTCTACTGTTGTCTTTTCTCCTGTAGAGGAACTTACCGTGTGGAACATGGTGCAGGAGTGGCTGCAGACTGTGTCCCTTGCCCTGGAGGGTACTACTGCCCCAACCTTGGCACTGTTACACCTCGAACATGTGGTGCTGGCAACTTCTCAGTAAGCAGCAGTAATTTTATCTTACCATCTGTCCAACGTAAAAAGTGGATAATTTTGGTAAAAAGGGGAGCTAAAGGATATACCCCTCAAAGGAGGTGTTGGAACGAGGCAGTCTTCTTGCATTAGGAGTCTGGGTATTTGAGGAGATTGCATGCAGTGCTTTAAACAATGTTGTCCACCTGCGCTTGAGCCTTTAAGTAATGCAAGTGCTAGTCTAGGAAATGCACTGGGAATGTTCCTTGTGTTTCTGAATGATCAGGCTTGGCACTGCTCCAGACATGATGCTGGAAGTGCATCACATGCAATGTTCTTCTTGCAGTCACTCCCACTCCTGGAGCTTGCAGTAGCAGTCTATCCCCTTCATCCATCACTCACCTGCCAGTGTGCTGTTGGATAGATGCTTTGGATTTGGGTGATTTGTTTTAGTTTTCATTGTTGGTGTAAGCATTGCAGGGGAATGGCAGAGCAAACACCCATATTTAGTTCATGCTCTGAAAGAAGTATTGGATTGCAGTGCAGTTAAGCAGTCATTTGGCTGTAGAAGGTAAAACAGTGAGATGGAGCCCCAGAAGGGAATGGTGGATGGCACAACTGCTTCTCACAAAGTGGAGCTGAGACTCATTTCTCTGCCCCTGAACTGTAATGAGTAATTATAATGACAGTTGTTAGCTTTCACTATTGAAAGGGATATGTCAGTTTCTGACCATGCTATTTTTTTTATCACAGCACAAATTCTGTGGTTACCACTAGAACCATTCATTAAGATTGGAAGATAAATGATGAATGGGGATTTACTTACCTATGTCAAATGGACCTTGATTATCTCTCATTTGCACTTTGCAATTGAGTGTCAAGGGAACGTGTTTGTTTTTCTCTGTTACTGCTGGCAAAAGTGTTGGACTGACTGTTTTGAGGCTCAGAGCCTTTCACATGGATAACCCACAGGAAGGACAGGGCCTGCTTCATACTGCCAAGCACTCTTGCCTGCAGGGTGAATAAATACACTGAATTACCTGCGGATTGTTGTTTATAGGTTAGATTAGATGGAATTTTTAAAGGGACATCATTGTGTGTTGTAGGACCCAGGTTCTGCCTCCTGCTTGCCGTGCTCTGTTGGACATTACTGTGCTAGTGAGCACACCAGCCGGGAGGTGATGCTGCTGGCCATGGTTTGCCCAGCTGGTCTCCGATGCCCAGAAGGACAGGCTGTTGCTCCAGAGGCCAATGCGAACTCCTGCCCGAGGGGCTTCTACTGTCCCCAGGGAGATACTGTGAGTGCATCTGTTTTAGCCTTTGGGCTGCTTTTCTGTGTACATTCCCACTAATTGGAAAGGAATATTCTTGTAGCTTCATCTGTTGCATGTGGGCCTTATGGGGTGTGACAGTTCGTGTAAGACCTGTTTTTCTATTTTGTTTCAAGGGCTCAGATGCAAAGCCTTGCCCCAATGGGACCTATGGTAAACAGAAGGGACTCAGCAGTGCTGAGGAATGCTCACTGTGCCCTGCAGGGAAGTACTGCTACAGAGCTGGGGCTGAGCCTTCAGGAATTCCCCATCCTGTAAGCACAGCTTCTCCCAACTTTTTTTTCCAGAGGCTGTGGCTGTGAATGAAGCCTCCTTAATACATATTTTCCGTCTTTCCTTTACCTTTTGTCTGTCAGCACCTTCTATCTATGAGCTTTACTAATGAGATTATGAATTCCCTTTTTTCCCCTCTTTTTCTGCACCATTTTCTTGCAATAAAACTTTCAGGTTATTGAAATTGGTGATGAAGTTCGGATCTTTCTTTGCTGAACCTTAGCATATCTCACTTCCCTACCAGAGAAGAAGGACAAAGCCACCCTCGCTGTCTTTTTTGCTTTCTAGACTGGAGATTGTCCACTTGGCTTCAACTGCCCTCCAGGAACTGGATTCCCTTTCTCCTTCCCCTGCACCCCTGGATTCTTCTGGGTTAATTCCAGTGCAGAGGATGAAGACAGGTGCAAACCGTGTCCAGCTGGGTACTATTGTGACTCTCCTGCCATGACAGAGCCCAAAGCTTGCCCAGTAGTGAGTTGTTTTTCAGTGGTTATCTAGTAGAAGAAGATGTATGTGGGGGATCTGTTAAGTAGAAGAGTCCTGAATGCTGTATTAAGCTGACTTTGTCTTGCAGGGCTTTTACTGTGGTGAAGGCAGCTCTAAACCTGAGCCCTGCCCAGAGGGAACTTACAGTAACAAAAAGGGACTGTCTGGACCATCAGAATGCAGCCCATGTGGCCGTGGTTTCTACTGTGCTGCTCCAGGGCAAACTGGGCCAAGTGGTCCCTGTAAGGCTGGGTTCTACTGCCAGGGCAGGGCCCTTACTGCAGTAAGTCAAGCTTTTCTCCTTACCTATTTCTGTTACATTGTGGTGGGGTGTTTTTGACTCAGTGACTTCAAGAGCTGCAGTTTTGCACTGCGCTCATCTGAGTTTTTAGCAGGAGGGCCACTCTGCTGCCCTCCAAGGGAGCATAACCATTTTAGAGCTTTCCCCTCTAAACCCTGCCATCACCTTAACTAAAAATGTAGCTAGGTTGAATATCCAGGTGAAAAGTTCAGTGGAGTGAATCACAGTGGGATTGCCAGTGTGAAGAAGGTCATCTTTATTTCTTCTTTCTGTGTGTTTACTACATTCCCCTTAAAGAAGCATTATCTGTTCACTGTACAGCAGTGAAAGTCTCTATTTTTTTCTCCTTGGTGTTGCTTTTAGCCCAAATCAGTATGATGCCTTTACTATTTTAACCCAGTTTTCTCCTTACTTACGTGATGCCTTTTTCAATTGCAGTTGCCTACAGATGGTGTGACAGGAGATGTGTGCCCTGCAGGGGCATACTGCCCACCTGGGTCCCCTTTACCCATCCCCTGTCCTCCAGGAACCTACAGCAATGTGAGTGGGCTGAGAAGCCTTGGTCAGTGCTTGGACTGCCCACCTGGGTGAGTGCACTGTTTGCTGATCATGGCTCAGTTCTGTCTCACTGCAAAAGAACTGTTTAAACCTTGCATTTGTTGCCCAAGCAGCACAGCCTTACCTCCAGCCCTTTTGCAGTTCCTTCTGTTCCCAGCAAATATGCTGCCAGCATTCTCCAGTGCTACATACCTGTATTAGATGGCTTACAATAAAGAACTTGAACTGAGCTGCCCCCCAGCATTTGCTGTTCACTAGCATCTATCAAGACTCATTATGTCTGTAGTGCTGGATGGCCTGACCTAGCAACTCTTGCTTAAACATTCTCATTAGTACTGTTTGGATAGTCCTTTTTGTATTACCAGATTATATAACTCACCACTATGTTACATTCCTCTTAATGATGCCTTACACATCTGATTCTGGAAGAAGAGGTGTGGATTTAGCATTGGCTTTCACCTCTCCATGAGATGCATGCAGATTGTTAGTGATGAGCAGTCTGCCTTTCAGGTGGCTTTATCTTCATGCTGCTGTGACAGAGCATGCAAGATCATCTGGGGCTGGGCAGCAAAAGAGCTGTAATTTTTGTGCTTTCCTGGGATGGAGTTGTAGGTCTCCATGGGATGAAGTACAATGAGCTGAGAGAATCCACATTTTCCTGTCTTTTTCTGTTCTTTTTCACTCCTTCTTTTCCCTGGAGATGTAGGCAAGAAAAATGTAGCATGAGACAGCTCTGGAATTCATATTCTGTCTAAAAGCTGAAGGGAATGCCCTCAGAGTTCCTGCTTTTCTATTAACACCTGTATATTTCTAGTCCAGAGATGCAAAGAAGACTTGAAGAAAACCAACATTTGGGTGTTTGTGTGATCTTTATTCAGATCACAACAAATATGCATATGCAGCTTTGTGATTGTACAAGGGGAAATCCTTTCCAGGTTAAAGCTGCTGTACCTGGTCTCTATAAAGGATGCATGAGAAGTGATGTATATGCTCTGTAACTTCCTTTCAAGGCCTGTAAGTGATCAGGAATGAGGTCTCTGTGAGATCCCAGGTAGACTGAGAGGGATTTTTTGCATGGGCACTGTACTGACTAGTGACAAACTATTGCCACCCAAGATCTTTATTTTTCTTCCCACAACGCAAAGCCTTTATTGTGATGGGACCAATACCCGAGCTCCCACGGGACCATGTGAGCCTGGATACTACTGTACAGGAGGTGCCAAAAGTGCTCTTCAGCATGTGGTCATGGAAGGGCATTATTCCTCAGCAGGAGCTTTCAAGCCAGAGCCATGTCCTCTTGGCAGCTTCCAGCCTGTAAGTATTAAAGTACTGTGCACTCTAAGATGCTTGTGTGGTCTTCAGAGCCATTGTACAAGGATGTGAATAATCATTTGTGAAGTGTTCATAAGTAGATAGCTTAAAAAAAGAGGGACTTGGGTTTTCTGGTAAGCTGGGCAATCATTCCCATCCTTGTTTCTGCCTTGCAGCAGCAGAACTGTGCAGAGCTAGAAAGATTGGGGGTGGAACACCAGATCCACCAGTTCAGCCTGGTTCCTTGAAGCTAATCAGGCTAAGTTCCTAAGTTTTGTGTAGTGCTAATTCAGCAGTGAGCTGAGGAAGCTTTACTCTAGCATAGGTGAATTGCCACGTGCATAGTTGTGCAGCCCTTTACTGCCATGTTAGATACGGGCTGTGTCTACTGCTGCTTTACTGACACAGGATGCTTTTCAGATGCCACAAATCTTTTGTTTTTTGGACTGCTGTTCTAATGATTCAGGTTGTTTATTTTGCAGCAGGGGGTGTCTGGGAGCTGGTAGAATGTGCAAAGCTGCTTTGTTCACATTGTAAGCAATATCACTGCACACCCACAATGTTCTTTCTTACGTTCCCTTTTTAGGACCGTGGTCAGTCTCGCTGCAGGGGCTGTCCAGAGGGAGCATTCTGCAGTGAGATAGGCCTGGCTGAAACCCAGCCTTGTCCAAAAGGGCATTTTTGCTTGGCTGGAAGTTCCTTGCCTCTTCCTTGTCCAGTGGTAAGAATCCAATATCACTGTGTTCTTTAAATAGTAGTTTTCAAAAGGTTTCCAGTCCCTTGGAGGAGGGTATTCATTAGTTCTCTGTTTCTGTGCAGGGAATGTATACAGATGTGCTTGGGGCAGGTTCATGTAAGCCCTGCCCAGCAGGCAGGTACTGCAGCATGGCAGGTCTGACTGAGCCAGAAGGACCTTGCCAGCCTGGATATTACTGCAGCCAAGGATCCAGCAGCTCCTCACCTGTGAGTACTCCATACCTTGTGTTGCTGCAGAGCGTTAGGCTCTACAAAAGATTTCATGGGCTGCATCAATCTCATTTCCTTTGCTTCAGGTTGGCCTTTCGTTTGGAGATCTTTGTCAACCAGGATATTACTGCCCTGCTGGCACGACACACTCAAAAGAGATGGCATGTCCTGCTGGCACCTGGAATGGCCAGAGGGGAGCCCAGGATGCCTCTTGGTGTCTTCCTTGTGCCCCTGGGTTCTTCTGCAGTCTGTCTGGCCAAGATGCTCCCGTAGGACTTTGTGCACAAGGTGAGACAAAACCAGAACTTTTTAGCTACACAGAAATTCAGGGGGATTTTCTGCATGACAGAGAAGACTTGTATGCTTTCTTCAAGGCTACTACTGCACAGGAGGGGCAAAGACTGCAAAGCCAGAGGATGGTGTCACAGGAGATATCTGTCCTCGAGGACATTTCTGCCCTGCAGGTTCAGCAGCTCCTTCTCCCTGCCCCAGTGGTGAATACAGCAATGCAACAGGTCAGGAAGTGGATCATTGCAGTCTCAGCATGGCTTGGGAAAGCTAGAAGCTAATCCTGTTTTTTGTCTGCATCCAAGAATAGCAGTTGATACTGCTAACTGTTACAAGCAGTCAGTATTTTTCTTGGGGCAGAGGAAGGGATTCTTGGTTGTTTTTTTTCCTTCCTTTTATTCCTCTGATGTCATGTGGAGAATGCAATTCACCCCCATAGCATGCAGGTCAAATGCAGTTGTAGCAGTGAGACTAAGTGAGCTATTAACCCAATTTCCTCACTGTTCTGCCTGCCACCTACCGGTGTGATGTGAGGTTACTGGGACTCGAGCTGGAGTGGATCTGAGAAACTTGCTGGATGGAAGTCACCAGTCATTGCCAGAGGGCTTGCAGAATAACTGTTGCATCTGCTGCTGCTTTAAGTGCACAGCCTGGTAGACGAAAGTTGTCTGTGTGGCATCTTCTTCCAGTTCACGACTTATTTCCTCTGTAGGTCAAGACAAATGTTTTCCATGTCCTGCTGGGTTCCACTGTCCTAAAGGACTGCGACGCCGCTGCCCTCCTGGCTTCTATTGCCCTCAGAGAACAGGAATTAGTTTTTATCCTTGTCCCCCTGGGACTTTCAACCCCTCTTATGGACTCAGCCAGGCTGAGAGGTGCCAGAAGTGCCCTGCAGGTGAGGAGATGGCTGAGTACACTTTCTACATGGAGCAGCATCAGAGGGTGATCTCTGTGTATCTCTTCTCCTGATCCACTGAGATATTTTTCCACTTGGAAAGGCAAGCATAATAATTCCCAAAGTAGATTCTAGCAGTAGCACTGGTATTGTCCCCCAGTAAGCCAAATTTGGTGGCTTTTTTTATCCTTTGTAGGTATGAGAATGGTTTGGTTTTACTCTCGGGGTTTCCCAGAGGAATGTGATTTGAACTGGAATGCTGATGTTGAGGGATCAGCTCCCTCCAAGCCTTCCTCTTTGCCTTCCAATCAGTATATGCAGCACACCAGCCCTCCTGTTTTGTACTGATCCTCTTTTCCCTTTGTGGTGTTCCAGGAATGTTCTGTGGAGACTGGGGACTCTCCTCTCCAAGTGGACCCTGCTGGCCAGGGTTCTTCTGCACAGCAGGTATCAAATGTAATGCTCACAAGGGCCAAGGAGAAGTGAAAAAGTAGAAAGCTATTGTCTTTAGGAACAGTTGTAGACATTCTCTGTGCAATCTCTCCCTGGCTTTTCCTGCAGAGTGTGCCAGGATAGCCCCAAGGAATGTCAAATCAAAAACCTGCTTTCTGAGGCCAGTAGAAGGACTTGGGAAAAGAAGCAGTTATTCTCTTCCAGCTATAGAAATTATTCTTTAGGCGTGTGGGGCAAACTGGTCTACAAATAGCAGCCCATATCATTCAGGAAACCTTATGTCTATCTTCTTGATGTAGGAGCAAGTGTCCCAAACCCTGATGGAGCCACGAACACCAGCACTGGTGGCCCATGCCCACCTGGACACTTCTGCCCAGCTGGCACAAGTATCCCACAGCAGTGCCCTGTGGGCACTTACTCAGACAGGTGAGCTTCTGTATTTGCCTTTTCTTTTTGTTTTATCCTTCTGTCCCTATTGCTGACTATCTGGTGCCTGCCTTACTTGCCTACGGAGTCCTTTACTCCATTAAGGTACAACTCAGTAATGCTCATTAAACACATCCTTGCACTGATTATGAGAGTCTCATGGTTGTTTTCACTTGGCCAGGGGTGTAAGCATTGAGGGTCTTCCTGCTGAACTTGTACCCTTGCCAACAAAAAGCCTGCTTATGTCTCTCTACAGGCCATACATGTGGCAGGAATCCAGCTGCATGGCATGCCCATCTGGCCATTACTGCAGCTCTGCTGCCCTCACAGCACCCTCAGGGCACTGCTCAGCTGGGTTCTACTGCCTGGCTGGAGCTTCCTCTCCATCACCACCTGGTGAGTTGTACTGTGTGAACATCAGTGTCTTCACCTGCTTGTGTCCAATAATTAGCAACAAGACAGCTTTAAAAAAGCCTCCTTTTGCAGCAGTACTCCTGCATCTGCTTCTTCTTAGTCATTTAGGCAAATGAATTAGTTTTGTTTTGGAGTGCATACACTCCAAGGATGAAAAAGTAGTCAGTCCACCAGTCTGTTACTGAATGAGACACTTCCATTGAACACTGGGAGAGGTCTGGCCACCAGCATACAATGCAAGTGGTCTGATTCCCACTTACCACTTTATTGTGCATAAGAAATAACAGTTTCTTAGAGAAGAGTTCCAGGTCCTTAATGGACAGCTAAATATTCTCCAGAATTCAGCTAAATGCTGGAAAGCTGATGTGCAAAAATACAGTTCACTGTGGCTTTTCCTTTGAAGCAAGGAGGAAAAGCACAAGGTGACACAGCACTGAACAACTCCAGAGCTGAGATACTGTAGTCTGTGTTGTGGCCCCTTTTGATCTGTCAGATCCCAAAAGACATAACTGAGGAGATCCTCATCAGTTAGCTTCATCTGTTGGTGTTGTCCCTTGCTCAGGGGTTCCCTTTTTTTGCTTTGTCTTGTACTCTTGTGTTCTAGGTGTGTGGGAGGCAGGAGGCCCCTGTCCTGTGAGCCATTTCTGCCCAGAAGGAGCCAGCTTTCCCTTAGCCTGCCTTGCAGGGACTTACAACAACCTCACCAGACAAGCTGCATGCTTCCCTTGTGCTGCAGGGTACTACTGCCCAGAAAATACTACCAGCTACAGTGTGAATCCTTGCCCAGCTGGCTTTTACTGCCCTAAAGGTGAGATGGGCACAGGGGATGAGGTCGTCCATTGACCAGGCTGAAACATCTTCTTCTTAAAGGCAGGAAGTGGTCCCTGTAAAATAAATCTTCAGGGGTCAATCTGGTTCTTCTGTGTAGAAGCACCCAAGCTCTTACACCGTAGGCAGGGCTGTTATTTTAAGCCCCTCCTTTGGTATATTAAGCAGTGCACAGAGGTTGTCACAGCTGCAAAGGCCAAGCTGTGCATTGTGAAAGTCAGCACTGAGATAAATTGGCAACAGTATGACATAGAATCGTAGAATCCTTAGAAACAGGAGGTAATGCTGTGGGATTAATGGCCAAGATATTGCAATCTGTGAAAGATTCTCTCTTATTTCAAAGGAACCAGGTTTGCTACTGAGTTTCCCTGTCCCCGTGGCTACTTTAACCCTGATTCCATGACACAGAGCTTGGACAGCTGCTTGCCCTGCCCACCTGGGCACTACTGTGGGAAGGAGAACTTGACAGCTCCATCAGGCAAGTGTGATGCAGGTGAGTCTGGATCTGTTTGGCTGCTGTAGTGCACAGCACGTAGAGGCAGTGTCTTAGGATGCATCCATCAGCCTCTCCATTTGCTTGAGTCACTTGGCTGTAGGTGTGTAATACCACTGAAGGCACCCTGGGAATCCACTTGCTTTCAAATGGGTGCAGAATTCATGTAGGGTGTATCTGGTAGCCATGAACAGTAATCTGTCTGCAATTCACAGCCTGTTCTGGCAGGAGAATTCAGCCCCCTGCCACATAGCAGTAGTACTGAACTCAAGGTTGTGAGACCATCTTGGCTGATATGGTGCCTCACAAAAGGATCACTATATGCACTTGTTTTCAGGTTGGTTTTGCATCTCTGCTGCTTGGACCTCACAGCCTTTTGATCTGGATAACTACACCAGTGCCAACTGCCTCTGCCCAGCTACTGCTACTGGAGGGAAGTGCATCGCTGGTTTCTACTGCCCTAGAGGAAGCCCAGAGCCTCTGCCCTGCCGTCCTGGGTTTTACTGCAATGCTTCAGGTTGGTGTCTGTTTTTGAAAAGGGAGCTGAAATGCAGACATATTTGTTACTTAGGAACTCAGTAGAAGACCTAAAGTTAAATCCCGATTGCAGGTGATAAACTCAACTTTGCTCAGAATTTTCTGTGTATCCTTAAGCTTCTGTGGCCACGTTCCCATCCTCAGAGGAACAGTGCAAATGCATCTTTATAGGTTTGTAGATACAGAGGGCCAAGGTCCTCTGTCGGATTCCTCTGTATTCTCTGAATCTGCAGAGCCTGCAGATACTGGGATGCAGACTGCTGATTCATTTTCTTCTGTTTCTTTTCTGTCCTTTCAGTATTCTTTTGGTGTGTTAAATGTGATCTGTTTTTATCCTGATACATTCATAGAGCTGCAGAGGTGTTTGCAAGATGTCTTTGGTGTCTCTCTGGACTGGCACAGAACGGGGCTCAGGTGTTAGCTTGTCATGTTCACCCTGAGGGAAGCTCCAAGTTGGTTTTTCTCCTGCTTTTCTTCCTTTGTTCTCATGCTTGGGTTGCCATTACCCTCTCTGTCTTCCAGGTCTGTCTGTGCCTAGTGGGGAATGTACTGCTGGGTTTTACTGTAAAGGTGGAGCAGTTCTCCCTAATCCAACAGATGATGTGACTGGGAATATCTGCCCTGCGGGGACTTACTGCAGTAAGTATCCAGCATCAGTCAGGGACAGCAATTCCTTGGCATTTAATATCTGGAATCCTGATGGGTGGTTCTGGGAGTATGATAGCCAACTTGCTGGGCTCTGATCAGGGTGCCCTGAGTCCCAGATTCTTCTCCTGGTTGCTTACCCATACTCTGAAAGTACGGAGATATTTGTCTCATTGCTTGAAGCTGTCTGTCTTCAGGATGTGTTTAGCTTCACATCCATTACCCACTACAAAATAAAGTTAATATCTGTCCTCTTCCATGCAGTACTACTTCACTTCTGAGTGAAAATAAGATTCCACTGCTGCCCTTTCCATGCTGCACTGCACTCGTTCAGCCCCCAAATGCAACAATATTTGTTCTTTCACTATTCATTTCTTTCTGCCTCGTTTCTCTTCTCACAGCTGCAGGGTCAGCAGAACCCAAGCTGTGCCCAGCTGGCACCTTCTCCAGCCTGCCAGGGAGAAGAACACTTTCTGAGTGCCAGCCTTGTCCCTCTGGCTTCTACTGTGAGGGTCCTGGTCTCAGTGTCCCCACTGGAGAGTGCTGGGAAGGTGAGGGAATTCACTGAGTGCTCTGCACCCTTTGTACAGGAGCTGCCTGCCTGTTTCTGGCTCTTGAGCTTTTTTATGGCTGAAAGTTTGGAACTCGCTGCCTGGTTTTCTTCTCTTCACCAGAGAATAATTTGTGGCTCTGTGTGAAAAGACTGTTAGAGGTTCAGGCAACTCTGACATAAAAGCAGAAGCGGTGACTTCTCTGTATTTTGTCTGAACAACTGAAATACCACCAAGGGAAAACTCTCACAGCCAGTGGGAAAGTAATCCTTGACAAGTTTCAGTAACTGGAAGGAAGCAGAGCTCAGTGCTGCATCCCTACGTGTTTCCCCACACCACCCATAGCTTTTATCCTGTGTATTGAAGATCACCAGATGTTAAATTTCCTTCTTATGAGCACCACAACTGGGAATGCTTTGATGTGGATTCGTCCCAGCACAGTTGTAGTTCTGATCAATAGGAAGTTAAGGTCAGCAATAGATTTATTTCTTGAGTGGCCAGTGAGGTGCTTGGTGACCTGGGAGAACCTGCTAGGAGCTTTCACTTCCAAAGAGCAGCAGCTCGTGCCTAGTACATCTCAGTGACTAATTTGTCTTTCTCCTCTGTCTTCTCTGCAGGCTATTACTGTGACAACCAGCAAAGGCCAGTTACTGATTTTACCCTTTACCCCTGCCCTCAAGGCTTTTACTGCCCCCCAGGGACAAAGAGGAGCACTCAGTACAGCTGTCCAGTGGGAACGTTTGGCCCAAGGCAAAAACTGAAAACTGTCAAAGAATGTCAGAGCTGCCCACCAGGAAAATACTGTGAATTGTCTGGACTTGCTGCCCCCACAGGTATAGTGCTGTTCTGCATATGTTCACAACAACTGGAGTCCTGCTGACGGCTGTTGGCTGCTGCCAGAGATTGAAGTAAGGACAGTAGGGTTCTTTTCTCTGCTAAGATGATCTGTTACTTGTTGAGAACATTCTGAAAAGAAAAAACATCTCTTTTTTGTATGCAAGAATGGAGAGTGGGACTGCAGAGCTCAAAATGTGTGCTGAAGTACTTGCCCAAACACAGAGGCAGTGCTTGGTGTGAGCTCAGTGCTTCTGTTTAGGAGCTGTCAGTTTGTTATCTGTTACCAGTTCTGCACTCCATCCAGTTAGAAGCAGCTTCTCCCCTAATATCCATTTCATCGTTAATTTGTGGAGTATGCAGTGGTGAAGCGCCTTGTCATGGCCTGTATTCCAATCTGTATTCAGAAATTTATATTTATGCACCTATTGAGTGCTTTTTGTGTATTGTTCTGTTTTTTAGGAGACTGTGCTGAGGGATTTTGGTGCAGAATTGGTGCCCGGGTAAGAAATCCTCAAGATGGAGAGTCAGGATTTCCTTGTCCTCCTGGTCATTACTGTCCAGAAGGTAACGTGCTTCACTGAAGCATAGCTTTTCATTTTCTGTATAAAATATGAGGTGACATTTCCTCTCTCTGGTGTAACTTATTTTGCCAGGTGCACCACATCCTGTAAAGTGTCCTCCTGGCACCTGGTCTGGCAGTGAAGGCAGGAGGAGTTTGCAGGACTGCCAGCCTTGTCCTGGAGGGCACTATTGCAACAGCTCTGGACAGAGAGCCCCCACAGGACACTGCAGCCCAGGGTAAGTAGAAGATTGAACACATTTGTGTAGTCTGGAAGGAGATATGTTCTACAAAAGGTCTTCTTAACCCTCTTGAAACAATGAGAGTGTGTTCCTGTATTTGCTCCTGCAGGTATTACTGTGTCAGTAGGGCCCAGACCCCAATGCCCACTGATGGACTCTCAGGAGCTCCGTGTCCCCTGGGTCATTTTTGCCCTCTTGGATCCAGGAGTCCAGAACCATGTCCTGCTGGCTCCTATATGCCACAGACCCATGGAGAGAAGTGCCATGCTTGCCCAGAGGGTGAATACTGTGTCCCTGGTGAGCAACCAGAGCCATGTCCCCAGGGTAAGTTAGGGTTTCCCTGTTGGGCTTGATTTTCTGTAGTTTTTTCAGAGACTGCCAATTCTGATCAATTGTTTTTTTTCCCAGGGCATTTCTGTCCCAAGGGCACAGCTCTTCCAATGGCTTGTCCAGCAGGATCGTATAACCCCTCGCAAAGGCAAGCCAGCTGTCTTCCCTGTCCCCAAGGGTAAGAGTGAGAATGTGACATTAGTGTTGTATGCAGAAATAAAGAACTGTTGGAAGTAATGGTTTATCCAGTCACCTTGGCAGTGTGAGACCAAGCAAAGTCCTAAATCCATGTACGACTGCTCTGGAAGGGAATTTAGATGAGAGATCTGTTAAAAGCAAGGAAACCATTGGAATTAACTTCTTTCATGTCTTGCAGTAAGAGATGGCAGCTGTTCCCTTGGCAACAGGCAGGCATAGTCCTGATGTGGGGAAAGAGAGTCTTGTGTATCAACCTGATGCTGAGACTGGCATGTCCTTAGGGGATTCATCTCCAATTACTAACTGGATTTGACCTTGATTAACTGTTACAAGCTGATGATTCACAGCCTGGATGTGTTATGACTCAAGTTAAGAAAATTATGTCTCTGTGGCTTTTGCAATTATGCCGTCAATTTGGTGTATGAGGAAACAAGTAAGAATGTGGTAATGTGCATGAGTTTTTTTTGTGGTCAGTACAGCACAGTGCAGCAGCCACATTAGATTGGCTGTTACCACCATTAAGTCATTATTTGGGTATTTGTGGATAGAACATTGCTAGATTTCTTCCCCTCCCTGTCCCTTTTCTTCTGTCTTTCAACCAGGTTCTTCTGTCCCAAAAATTCCTCTTCCTTTTTGGAGAATGAATGTTCAGCTGGCCACTACTGCCCTACCAGCACAGCTTCTGCCACTCAGTTTCCATGTCCCAAGGGCACTTACAACCCACAAAATGGGAGCAGCCTGGTCTCTCACTGTATCCCCTGTGAGCGAGGTAAATGGCAAATGAGAGTATCTCAGGATGGTGACTGGGCAGTCTGTGAACATATATTTTGAATGTTCTTGAGGTTCAGCAGTAGCTTTAGCACGTTTCAGTAGATGAATAACAGGCTGCAGAATCTCATATGTCCAAAGCCCACTATGTCATATGGAAGTGGAGACAGGCAGCTATTCAGTATTATATTACTGTTGACCTAAGGGCTTCTAAAGCTGTATTCTGAACAACACTTGTAAGCACGAGGCAAGGCTCTTTGATTGGACTCAAGCACTTCAGAGATAGTGTTACTTTTTGGCTCTGAAATGTACCGTAAGAGATGTGACATGGAAAAACATGGAAGATGATATTAGTCTGGAAGATTGTCATCTCCATGCTGTCACACATCTGTCATAGATACCTTATGGAGTGCTTCATAAACTTGAAAAATAAAGCCATCTTTATGAAAGAAACTTAGTAGGCAACGTTTCACATTGAGCACAGGTACTCAGATGAGAATCAGAAGCAGCATAGCTATAACATTGTGTCATATTGAGAATTAGCTTAAATTAAAGATTATTTTAATTGATTATGCTGGCTCCAGATCTTGAGCCAGTATTTGTATGCAGCAGTGCATTGTTCAAATGCAAACATGATGTTGGCATGAGGTTTGTGCCACCTTTAGGTTGGCAAGTTCAGCAAAGCCCCTCAGCTAGGCTGTCTTGTTAGGGGAGGGGAGAGAGAGGTCAGATTATTCTTCTAGTGTAGGTATCTGATGATGGTATGAATCACATCATGAGCCTAGATTAATGACTTAGAACAATAATTTAACTTCATTAAGCCTGCTGTCACTAGGCATCGTGTGCTGGTTGTTTGCCCAAATCAAGGGAAATCTTCTTGCACTTCATTGCACGTATTTACATGTTTGCAGCCTGTCCTCTGATGTATCTTTACACTGTTTTCTCCCAGGTCTAATGGCTCTGCATTGCTTTCTCAGGGCACTACTGTGCACTCGCAGGGCAGGCACGCGTTACAGGGCCCTGTCTGGCTGGGTTCTACTGCAGTGGAGGCTCTTCTAATCCAACACCCACAGATGGTCTTCTGGGGGACGTGTGCCCAAAGGGAACTTACTGCCCTATGGGCACTGCCTTTCCACAGCCATGTCCTCCTGGTCATTATAGCAACTCAACTGGGAATACTGGGATTGAGGACTGCCTTCTGTGTGATGCAGGTACAGTACTGAGAGTAAGGACTAAAGAGATTCCAGCCAAACACCAGCACTTGTAGGGCTCCTGAGAAACTTTGTGGTTCTGGAGCAGGTGATCATGCACATCTGTTCTCCTGGAGAGAGAGATGAAGTAAAGCATAGATTAAATCTGCCACTTAGCCCTGTAAGAGCATGCTAACAGTGAGGTGCTTATTTCTGTGCTATGATCTTCACTTTCCACCTTTCCTCTCGAAGTTTTCACACTTTGAGATACTGCATAGTGCTGTTTGTTCAGACATGTAAGCTCTGTGCTGCAGCTGTTCCCAGTAAAAACATTTTCAGGAGAATAGATGTGGGTGATATCAAACATGATGGTTGAGGGATTTTTTTTCCCCATTTATATTTTCCCATCTGTCTTGTTTGACCAATGTCGTTATGGTGCCATTGTGGTCCCTCCTTCAGGGTATTTCTGCAGTGGGACTGGACTTTTATCTCCAACTGGATTATGTGAAGGTGGATTCTACTGCAGTGGAGGAGCCATTTCTCCTAAACCTCCCAGGGTAAGTTGTTCTTGTGATGTAAATATGGCAAACATGGTATCTGAACTGAACACCATTAGGTTACTGTATTTCTTTTGCCCCAGCTCCAACTCTTAAGTTAGTGGTTTATTGATAGTGAGAAGGGCTAGGAATGACTAAATACACCTCACCAAAAACATCTCTATCTTTGCATGTTGGTGCTGCAAAGCAGAGCAGAATGCCATATCACATAAAAATTACAGAGGTCATTAGTGCATGGTTTAGAATAGAATTGCATCTGCCAGCCCTCCTCCTAGGCAGAATACATAGAACTCTTGCAGATCATAATGAGACAGTGGGTTTATGCAGCAGCTCTCTGAGACCACAGATGAAGAGGAAAAGGTGATGCCAGCTTCCACACAATAGGACTTGTTACGTGCAGGGTTCTGATCTGTTAGCTTGGAAAAGGATGTGTGCAGCCTGCAAGATGACTAAGTGATGAATGCAGTCCTCCATGCTGTGTGTCTAGTGCTCTTCATCATAAGAATCTGACCATCCTTCTTGTGAGGCTGCCCTCTGTTTGTGAACTGTGTAGAAAGACTTTTCTGAAACAGTGGTGTTGTTCCTTAAAGATAACAGTCAGTGGAGGACCGTGTCCACCTGGACACTACTGTGTAGCAGGGAGCAGCAGAGCCCAGCCTTGCCCTGCAGGGAGTTACAGCCCATCCTGGAGCACGGTGCAGTGTTTGGAGTGCCCAGAAGGTTTTTACTGTGAGACTGCTTCTACAAACTACACGGATTGCCCTGCAGGTGGGTCTGATGGTACCTACTTACTAGTTCTGGAGTAATCTTACAAGGATTAGCAGATGCTCTTAAAGCTGTCTGAAGTGGATTCAACATTGGACTCTGTTGCATGAATCACAACTCTCTTCTCCTGGACCTTGGTCAAAGCACTTAACCTCTTTGTGATTCATTTCCCCTGCCTGAGTAGACAGAGACTACAGAGACTTTTATAACGTACTTTGAGGTCTTATTAAAAAAGTGGTTGCTGTTAAAAGTATTCCTAATCCTCAACTCTGACCAACTTCATTTTATGCTGCTGATGTGACAAAGATGTCATCCAGTTGTGACAGATTGCAAGATGGGCCCACTGTCATAGCTTGGCTCCAATCTTCTTCAGAAACAGATGAGGAGAATTCTGTGTGCACAGGTTGGGAGGTTCTTCTCAGGCTCTTACCTGCATGCACTGACCTTTTTGAAGCCTGCCTCTTCTCTCCTAGGTCACTACTGCCCCAGGAATACCAAATTTGCCACTCAGTATCCTTGTCCTCCTGGAACGTACAGTGATGCTTTAAATATCTGGGATGCTTCCAAGTGCCAGCTGTGTCCTCCTGGAAGGGTCTGTTCCAAGCCAGGCCTAGCAAGACCAGATGGACTGTGCACGCCTGGATGGTTTTGTCCACCTGGATCCATGTCAAGCAAGCCAATGTTTCCTGGAAATCACTCAGGTATAATAAAATGTACAAATGATTATTACTGTAGCAGTGGTGGTGTGGAGTCACCTAGAGGACTCAGATGGCTTGCTTTCCCGTGCTGCTTTCTTTAATTGAGTGCTCCAGTTCTGTTCTAAGCTCTTTAGGTAAGATAGACCCTTTGCAATTTTTCTGCTTCAGCTCAGCCTCTGTTCTTTCCATCAGTGGACATGGCAGCTCCAGCTTCTGGATCTTTTGGGCAGTGCCAAGCAGGAACCTTTTGTCCTGTTGGTTCATTTCTTCCTATTCCGTGCACTCCAGGTAGGAAAAGCATCTTTCTCCCTGCACAAATTGCTTTATTTTGTAGTACTGTTTTCAGTTCTGCCATGATCACTAGGCAATCCCAGTCTTGTGCTGTTTGTATTTGCATTCTCATGTCCCTCAAATGGAGGTCTTTGCTTCTGTCCCCTGCATCAGGTATGTACTGTGCAACTGCAGAGCTATCAGCTCCATCAGGTCCCTGTGAGGCTGGCTTCTACTGCACAGGGGGCTCCGTGCTGCCAAACCCCACGGATGGAGCAGTGGGGAACATTTGTCCTCAAGGCCACTTCTGTCCTGCAGGGAGTTCTTCTCCATCTCCTTGTCCCCGAGGTAGGTTTGACAGCAGCTGCTGCATGCCATCATTTCTCTTACCAGTGCCAAGTGAGCTGCTGAGCTCATCCGAGTCTGTGCCATTGTTTTGCAGCCCCTTGTTATTTTGCACTGAAGCGTGCCTTTATGCTCCCCAAGGGGCAGCTGCTGTCAGCATGAAATCTTAGCTGCTAATCTGCTGCTGTTGTATTAGAAGCATCAGTCCTAAATTCAGACAGTAATTGCACAGCTGCCTCTGGAGCCTCAGTCTGTGGTATAGATGCTGCTGTGCAGCTGTCGGGGGGATGCTCTTTGCTGAGCATTCCTGAAAGAAAGGTCACACAGCAGTGGTGAGCTGTGCACATGTAAGAATCTCTGCTGCCCTCTCTGCAGTCAGAGCTGTCCTTTAACATTGCCATTAATGATTCTACCAATTAAGTTGAATGAGAAAGGCTTTTAGATGATCGTTTCTTTCCTGGATAAAATCTACAGATACGTTGAGCAAGTGATTGTACTGCTCAGCCTAGACCAGGAAGAAATAGGAATTCACCTCAGCCAGCATCCATAAGCAGCCTCCCATAGACCTCCCTCACAGGAGTACTGCCATCCACTAACCAGTGCACCAGTTACTCTGCAAAGACTTTGTATTTCTCTCCATATCCACTTCCAACAGTGTTGAGGGTGATGGGAGCATGTGCTTTCAATGTCTTTCAGGCTCCTTTCTGGCTCATCGTGGTGGCCAGTCAGCACAGGACTGCCAGGCCTGCTTCCCAGGGTGGTTCTGTTCTGAGTGTGGTCAGAGCTCCCCAGAAGGTCTGTGTGAGGAAGGGTGGTTCTGCCCCGAGGGCTCTGTGTCTGGGCAGCATTCAGGTAGGAAATCTTGGAGGTCCTTCTTTATCTACAGGAGTTGCAATAGGAAGATGGACTTAAAATCTGCGCCCCATAGGGCTGGAAGTTACTTCTATAAATTTCTGGCTATTTAGATTTCTAGAAAATGTTTTCCAAACATTCCATCTAGTAATGCAGTTGAAGTAGTGGGTAACTATAAGAGGAGGATGGACCTTGTTTACTTGTTACAAAAAACAAGCTGAATAAATGTCTCGAGAGGTGTTTATTCCTTGTTGTGTTTTCAGCTTTGCTTAGAAAGAGCTGGTAAGTGAGAACATGATGTGAGGATGTCTGTTCTCCATTAGGTAAGGGTGATATGAGGATACATGCTAACTCAAACCCTGCTGTGTCAGGAGCATTCAGACAGCTCTGTGAAAAGCAACAGTGAGGTTGCAACCAATTGAGCTTTCTAAAAGCTTTGGAGGGCAACAAGTCTGCAGAGCTGTTTGGTTAAAAGCCTGCTTTGGTGATATGTGATGGTGGTATTCAGAGTGCACTGCTTCCACTGCTCAGATCTGCGTTTAGCAAAGCTTTTAACACAGGGCAAGGAGCTGATCTTTGTAAGTCTTTTTTTCCATGCCCTTTTCAGTGGTGCCAGCAAGGCAACAGGCACAACTCCCTTCCAACCCTTACAATTCTGTGCATAAAACACTGGCAGTTCCACCTGCATACATGCAAAATCTTTATCTTAAATCTTCCAGTTCTAGGTTTGTGGTGATGTTTCTTCCGATGACACTGGTTGTGAGCAGAGCAATTATATAAGTATTCCTTCCTTATTTTCCTCTAGATTATTTATGTCCTGTGGGTCACTATTGCCCCACTGGCAGCCCTGAGCCCATACCCTGCCCCTCTGGAAAATACCAGGATCAGGCTGGTAAAAGCCAGTGTGAAATGTGCCCAGCAGGAATGTAAGTGAAATCTGCTGCTTCATTTTGATGCTTTCCTTGTGAATTCGCATGTGTATTTCCATCTGCCTTAGGCAGCTGCACTGTGTCATTTCTTTTGATACACATGGCTGGGTTTTTTCTTCCTGTTTTTGTATTACCTTTCCCTTTATTATGGCGTTTTCTGTACTGCAACCTGTGTTACAGAAGATCCATCCTACTAGGTGAATCTGCTGGGAAAGACAGAATGTTCCTGGCAGGTTCATCTCAGCTCTGTGTACGATTTCAAGTAATTTGCTTTCCTTTTCTTGTCATCTCAAACTATCACTATTGCATAGAAAGTGTTTCTTAGTCCCTTAGAACAAAGGGAGAGCGTGGACTGAGGCAGTACTTGGATTTCTTTTTTAGGTTCTGTGCCCTTGAAGGCCATCCATCCAGTCTCCATAACAGCTCAAGTGGAGTGATCAAACCAATGGTCTGTTTAGCAGGACATTACTGCCTCCTGGGCACAAAAGCTGGCAATCAGTACCCATGCCCAGCAGGGACTTACAGTAACAAAACTGGACTGAGAAACCCTAGGGAGTGCTTGCCTTGTCCTGGAGGCATGTTTTGTGCCAGTGCAGGTAAGGACCAGATGTGGGTTAAATACATTTCCTAGGCTGTGTTAGATCTAAATTTAAGTTCCACTAATAGATGAAGTTTTCATCTGCATGCGGTCCATATGACTTTTAAGGAGTGTTTGCAATCATCTCTGGGACCTGTTGAGTAGTAATTGTTTATGGTCATTGCAAAGATCTCTGCAAATCTGTCTTTTGCAAGTTTAAAGAGGTGGATTAAGGTGGATTTTTTGGAAAAGATTATTGAAACAAAAGCCAAGCTGCTTAGGCTCTAGGATTCATTTGGTTTTCTCTTGGTGGAGAAATGGGTGCACAGTCTTGGTCAGCATCTTCTGTAAGGTGATCTAGACTGTTTAGGCCCTTAGCTGTCTGGTAGTGTGAGAAAATGTGGAGGCTGTAGATGCAGCTTTTAGATAACAAACGTAACCGCAAGTCAGTAGGCTCTGAATTCATTGTGCTGACAGGGCTTGTCTGCTTTGTTTAGTCCAGAAGCTGTGAATTATGTAACACAGTAGCTTATTTGACTTCATATTCCTTCTCTTTAGGACTTGTTTCCCCGAGTGGTTCTTGTTTGCCTGGCTATTACTGCACTTTAAAGGCACAGGTACCCAATCCTGCCAATGATGCCACTGGTGGCCTTTGCCCAGCAGGCCATTACTGCCCAGCAGGCAGCAGCGAGCCACAGCCGTGTCCCTCTGGCATGTTTTTGCCTCAGTCTGGGATGGCTTACCATAATGCCTGTCTGCCCTGCCCAGGAGGGAAGTTCTGCCAAGGGGACGGCTTGATGAGCATTTCTGGTGTGTATTGACTGGATTGAACGTTTTTAATGTGGGTATTTTAATGCTTTCTGGGTGCTCATCCCTAACACAGCGGCTTTTCTTTCTTGCAGGATCGTGTTCTGCTGGCTATTTTTGTGATGGTGAATCCACACAGCCAGACCATAAACAGTGTCCCCCGGGCTTTTACTGTCCTGAAGGCTCTGAATCCCCAGTTCCTTGCAGCCCTGGTCACTTCAACTCTGAGAGAGGAAAGTGGCAGCCAGCAGACTGTCAGCTCTGCCCAGCTGGGTATTTCTGCAGTGGTGAGTGCTGTTGTATTTGAGAGCTGGGATTTGCACAGTGTAAAGTGGGGCAAGGTAGGTACATCTACAGCTTTATTCTGTACAGCTCATATAACATTCACCAAGCATCAACACCCCATATTATTTCACTTCCAGTATTTCTGTGGGGTTTTTCATAGCACCCAGAACACCACTTGCTATTCTATGTCATCTTTGTTCCTTGGCTCTGACACTTTTTGTAGATGCATCTTAAAGAAGTTCAGCCTCTCTGGGAAACAAAACAGCCTAGCAGACAGGTATTTGGTGCAGCTCTCAGCCAGGGTCTCTGCTCTGAGGCAGCTGCTCAGAGGTTCTCACAATCTGTTTGCACAATATATGTATTTACTCCCCCCACGATGCTGAAGCATTTGAGGTCACACTGGTGGTAACAGGTTCACCTGCCCCTTCCATAAGACAAAGAAGCTTTTCCCCTTTCTCAGGTAGGAAACTGGAATAGGAGCAAAGGGAAAGCTTAACTCGCATGGGTTTGTAGCAGAGCTGGAACCACAAGCGAGCTTTCCAGAAGTACAATTGCACGTGGAAGCCCACGTTTCCTACATGCATATAATTCAAAAACTGCCTTTCCTTTGTACTAAGATGTTCTTTGTCTGAGGCTGAAATTTGGGGAGCACATTCTTTCTGATATTGGTGACAGGTGAATGATGAAGGGGGTTGTGCTTTCAGGAGATAAGGGTTTTCTTTTGTCTTTGATCTGAGAAAGGAAAGGGAAAGACTGTGCTTTCAAAGTTGCAGGACTGGGCAAAATCACTTCCAAGGGATCCTGTTCTGCAGGTACTGCTGCCTGCCTGGCCAGGCTTCAGCTACTCCCACTCCCTATCGCTGCCCATGAGGCTGCTACTGTCCCAAGGGATCTGCCTTTCCTATGCCCTGTGAGAATGGGACCTATCAGTCATGGGAGGAGAGGGATTTAGGGGGTCTAGCAAAAGTAGGGCTGTGTATTGTGATAAAAATTGATTTTGTGTCACTGAGAGCTGAGTCTCACTGAGACTTAGCAGGACAAAAAGGATTTTGAATTGCTTCCTTCTTTCTGTTAAGGTTCTACTAAGTCAGTGCTGGATGGGACTAGACAAACAGAAGCATCAGCATCTGCCAAGAGTGGAAGCCAGAACAGGCTTCTAAGAGTAAGAAGTTGTTGAAAGAGTAAGGAGAAGCCAAATCTTTCTCCTCTTTAGGGCAAAGAAACTTAATGCCCAGGAAAATACAAGGGAGCTTTTCCTGTCTAGCAGCTCGTGCATGCTACAAAAAAAAAAACAACCCACAAGAAGTACAGCTGCACAGACGCGATTCTGTTCCCTAGGTGGAGTTACTTGAATAAAACTTCAGACAGCTCCTTTGTAGACATCTGTACCTGAGCTAGTTTTTTGTACTCCTGTAGTCAGTGGCAAGAGGCACTTCAGGGCTGCAATTTGTCTCTCTTATTTTACTTGTCTGCCTTAGGATGAGATGAATTGCACTTGAAGTGCGGTTCCTCTAGAAGTGCTGTTTCTCTCCAGTTACTGCAACACGATTCTGAACAACTGCATCAGAAGTACACACAATGGAGCCCACGTCCTGGGTTTAGCTTGAATATGTTGATGGAGAATGACATTGCTTGTCATGTCTTATAATGTTTCCTGAGCAAGATGCTGCTTTTTGTATCCTAGGTTCTGGAGCCCACACTCCTGAGCTGTGCCCTGCTGGGTACTTCTGTCTGCCAGGTACCAACTTCAGTACAGAGCATCCATGTCCAAAGGGTACCTTTGGCCCCAGGACTGGTGCCACCAGCACCTCTGACTGTGAGCCCTGCCCAGCAGGTAAGCAGGGACTCGGCACAAAAAAAAAAACATGGAGGGCATAAATGGAAAGGTTGAATAAAAATATGACTTCCTTCAGGTTATTGACTCCTTCACCTATCTTCTGTGCTGGCCATTTCATTGAGATCACTTTCCTGTTTATTTTAGGCATGTATTGCTCAGCACCAGGTCTTTCACAGCCCTCTGGATTTTGCTACTCAGGTTACCATTGTGCCAAGGGAGCCATCAGCCCAACCCCTTTCAAAAACAGGGTGAGTGAGCACTGGCAAACAGCACAGTTGACCTTGCATCCTGAGGACGAGGACTGGGACCCTCGCAATGTCGTGGCTTCTGGTGTTACATTTTCCAAGTCTTAGTGCTTTGCACAGGGTTGCTCTTTCCCACTGCTGCTGCCCTTGGTAGCTGCTCAGATGAACTGACATGCTGCTCTTAATGTCTGCTGGAATATTTTGCAGCCTGCTAACAAGTAATGGCCAGACATCCCTTTCTGTAGGTATCACTGGAGTGTGCCTGTCTCAGGTCTTTTCCACACAATGAGAGCAGTGACTGGGTAGCTGTGGCTCAGCAACCAGCACTTCCAGTGCCCTTTTTGTACCAGCTGTGGTCTGCATTTAGTTTCAGTGGCAGAAAACTTGAAGAATTCAGCCCATGTGTACCCTTTCCAGAACCTGTCTCTGTAGTACTTTGGGCCAAATCTTGTTTTGATAACATTTTTTTTTCCCTCTGTTTCTGTTTGTTTGTTTCTTTTTCCTCACGCAGGTGGAATTTGCTGGCTCTGTGTTGCCAGGTAATGATATCTGTCCTGCAGGGCATTTCTGCCCCAATGGAACTGAGAATCCCATGCCTTGCCCTCCTGGGTCCTTCTCTGCTGTCAGGGGCCTGCAGGCAGAAGAGCAGTGCCAGCCCTGCCCTGCTGGCCGATATTGCAGCAGGGCAGGATTGTTTGATCTGGCTCAGACGTCGCTGTGTAATGCAGGGTGCGGTGAGACTGTCACTTGCTAGTGGGAAAATACAGCTGGCAGGATTGCTGTGTAGGCTGGAGCAGAGGGGCATCCAAACTAAACACTGGGCCTGAATATATCTTGCCCAGTCCCTTGTGTGCAAATATTTACAGTGAAAAATAACTACACTGCAGAGCATTTGCTCTGAGCTCTCTAGGTTACATGCTGCTGTACAGCATCTGCTTGGTGGTCCTGGCATGTGCTTCAGAGCCAGTTCTCCCTATTTGTTTGCCTCACGTTCTGCCCCAGCCTTCTACACAGCCTTTTACTGTTTTTACTGTAGGCTTAATTAATGACAAGCCCTTTATTTACCATAAGACATGCTTGCTGTGAATTTGCATCCTTTTTTCCCCTCTGTTTTCTCTCTGCTCCCACCAGGTGGTGCAATAAGCAGCGACAAGGAAGCAGTGCTGGCATCAGCCAAACAGCAAAGTGCTGTCAGCAGTATTTGCCCATCTCATGAGTGTGCCTTGTTGCAAAAGGCCATGCAAGCTCAGTTCCTTTAATCTGTGAAAGAAAAGCTCAGAAGTGATCTCAATACAGTGCATGTAACAGGATTTGGTAGGAAGAGATTTCTGATAGCTAACAGCTCTTGAATCTGTTCTCTTTTCTGGAGAAAATCACAACCGCTGCTCAGTATAGCAGGCCTTGATTCTGAGTGAACAAGTGCTGACAGGCAGCTTTGCTGTCCTTTTGCTTGATGCTGCTCCTTTTAGCAGGCATTTCCTCAAGGACTATGAATTGCTTCTTCTCTACAAGCTGCATCCACGGGACGCAGTGAGATCATGGCTTTCAATTCCTTCCTGCTCAGTTATCAGAAATGATAATTTTTTTGTATTTCCTCATCCTTCTTGAGGGGAGTGGTAAAGGGAGGCGTAGCATAGAAACAGGTGACATTAATGCAGAGGCCGATGAGAATATTGAAGGGAAACTAAGCAGAAACAGCAGGAGCTGAACACTTGGGCTTTGTGCTTTGAAATAGACAAAAAACTTAATTTTTCAGGCTTTTTTTTTTACCAGAATGATGAGAATACCTTCCAGACAGCTTAGTGAGGGGTGGGGAAGAAGAAAAAAAAAGGGGGTTCTACAAGGATTTACACATGGATATTAAATTGGTAGGTTAGGGCACGGGAGGAGCCCAACTGAAATAAAACACATCTTTAAGGAGTGTTTGATAACTTGGTGACCTTTGATTAGTACTCCCCACATCTGCTTTTTCTGAACAGGGTTGTGGGCCCTTGGTTCCAGCACAGAATTTTCTTCTTATAGGTATGTTTGTCTGGAAGGAAGCTCTGCTCCCTGCCCTTCTGATGGGGTTTATGGATACAGATGTCCTAGTGGCTTCTACTGTCCTGCTGGCACTGGACTAGAACTGCCCTGTGAGCCTGGCACGTTCAGCCCTATGCCTGGGGCAAGTACTTGCCTCCCTTGCCCAGCTGGTATGGCCTGCAGCCATGCAGCCACTGCAGAGCCACTCAGCTGCCCCAGAGGTAAGCAATAATATGTGCCACAAAACCACTGGCATGCAATCAGAAGTGTGATGGGTGCCTGCACACCTCTTTCTGTCTGACCATAGCAGTATGGGAATGGGAGATTTGCAGCTGGGAGAAGCAAGACCAGCATTCCTGCTTATTCTTTCTTTATTTTCTGAGCAGTGCCTCATTCACCTCTCACTGTACAGGTTATTATTGTCCAGCTAGGACTGCTGCTCCCCTGCCATGCCCTGAAGGGACACTAAATACCATGGAGGGGGCATTGGCCCCCACTGCTTGCAAGCTGTGTCCAGTGGGGAGGTACTGCAGAGGAGATGCTAACTGGGAACCTGATGGTGAGTTTGATTCAGAGCTCTTCTTTCTGTCTCCATTTAAATACCTCCCTGGCCCTATTTCTTATGTTTGTTCAGAGTAGCTGTTGCTCAACTAAAATGCAAAGGTTAGGTATATGAGCAGAAGAAAAGCAGAACTCTTTCCATGGAAAGAAGTTTATCCACAGAATCTATGAACAAGTTTGAGTCTTAGGAATAGTTTAAGAAAAATAAATAAAAATACCAGATGAGGTCAGTGCATGTAAAGAAGGGAGGTGATGAAGGCCTCAGATGACGGAGGAGGAGAAGCAGACCGAAGTTGAACAGTGCAGGATATCAGTAGAGCTGTAAAATGAGCCCAGGATGGGATTCAGCTTCTCTCCTATTTCTGAGGTTTTAAGGAGATGCTTCCATCCTTTCCAGTGACCATTTCATTACCCTCTCTGCTCTCCCGTGGCAGGTCTGTGTTCAGCTGGGTACTATTGTGAAGGAGGAGCCACTGATGCAGTTCCACGTGGGACACCAGCATTCCCTCTCAGTGGGCCCTGTCCACTTGGACATTATTGTCCTGAAGGCACTCCTTTCCCAGTTGCCTGCCCAGTTGGGACCCTGAACAACAGCACAGGTGTGACTTCACCAACAGGTTTCTCTTGTAGTCCACAGCAGTGGGGGGCTTTGTTGCTGGTGGCCAAGGTGATGGGTTTTCCCTTGGTCCCTGAAAGATAATTATACACTTAGTGAAGGCTGAGCCATGCCTATATGTTATCAGTGCAAATAGATGCTTACACCGCTGTGACTGATCTAAGGATGCTGTAGGGATGCTTCCATGTTTTCTGTCACTGAGCTGGAGTTCTGTTTTTGTTTTTAGGTGGTACCTCTCCAGAGAGCTGTGTGCCGTGCTATCCTGGGTCTTTCTGCGCTAGCATTGGTTTGAGTTCTCCAACAGGACCTTGTACTGAGGGATTTTACTGCCCAGCAAACTTCAGCTCCTTCAGCCCCACAGCATTTCTCTGCCCAAAGGTACTGCTCAGTGACATCAGGGCAGTGGAAGAGGTGGGTCGGCTCTGGGCAGGTGTTTTCCTCTGTGGTAAAGCCCCCTACAGGCCTAATTGAAATGGTGATTATATCCACAGGGAATATTGCTTTGGTAATGCTGGGGTTCACCCTTTACACAGAACCTAAGTTTATTGCAGTATCCGTGGAATCCTTTATCATTGCCAGGGTCACTTCTGCCAGTTAGGAGCAGCCCACCCAACACCATGCCCTGCTGGGGAGTACCAGCCAGCCAGGGGCTCTGCATCCTGCATTCCATGCCAGAGAGGATTCTACTGCCAGGAGCTGGTGGCTGGAGACCCCAAGAGCTGCCCACCACATACTTACTGTCCTACAGGTATGCTGAAACTGGCACACCAGCTATGCCACGGACTCAAACCTTGTGTGCCTCATTGTTGTGCCAGAGTTGTACAGACCCAGTGTCATCTTTATAGGCCAGGGAATGAGGAACTGGCAAAACTGGCAACAAACATTGTGTTGTGCTGCCTTGCTTCCTGGGAGGCATTTATTACTCTGATATGGTTGTAGGGTCATGTCAGATCATAAGGTCTTCCTAGGATGTTTTATTTTCTGTGTCAGGCACACAGTTTCCTCAGACGTGTCCTGAAGGCACCTTTACTCCTCCAAATACGACTGGCCTCTGGAATGAGAAGCAATGCCTGCCTTGTTTACCTGGTCACTACTGCAGGTAATGACCATTCATTTCCATCTGGCACTTTTTCTACTACCTCCTAAGCCGCTCAGCATCCTTGCTGATCAGTCAACACTAAATTCTTCCCAGCTTATCTACCATCTGTGTCTCAGAGAAAATAAGCATAACTCAGACACAGCTTTTGCATACAGAGCTGTGAACTTAGAGAGCTATTGCAAAGCAGTCTGACACTATCATAGCATTATAAAGGAGCACCTAAAGGAGGTAGATAGGCAATGGTTGTGAAAACATGGAAATAAGCCAGAAGGTTCAGCCCAGTGGAAGGTTGTTTGCAACTTTATCTAAAGCAATTTGCCCTCACGTTCATGGAATTTGAACTTAAAATTGTTTGGTTTGCTTCAGTCATCTGTGGTTTTCTAAGTGGAAAAAATGGGTCTATTTTTATCTCTCTTATCAGTGTAACCACTGCTCTGCTTCTGCACCAAATCTTTATCGGCAGGTCTTATGTAAATTCTTCTGGTTCTCTCTGCTCCAGGCGTGGACAGCTAGTGGGGAAATGTGCTGCTGGATACTTCTGCCTTGCTGGGAGCTCTCAGCCCACTCCACAGGGCCCTGGCTTTTCCTGGCGCTTTCTGTCTGGATGCCAGTGGGGTCAGGCATGTGCTGGGCTGTGTCCTGCAGGTGAGAATCTTTGGAAGTGTCATAAGTGTATGTAGAGAGTTGCTTCTAACTAAGTAGAGAACATCTGTGGTCTTGCATAATATATGGTGATACCCACTTTGAGGTTGTCATGCTCATGTAAAAGCTCATCTGCTTTTACATCTTTCAACCAAAGAAGTTTGCTCGATGAAAGATGCCACCTTAAATCTGTGGTGCCAGATTGCTGGTCCAGAGATGTCTGAAGGCTGTTGATTTGGCTGTCAGTAGGCACAGAATCCCAATAACTGCATAGATGTTAATCCTATGACAGGAGATGCTTGCTGAATCATTTTTTGCCCAGTAGAAGGCTTCTCTGTTTTACTTTCATCCCTTCCCTGTCTATTTCTGCAGGTTTCTACTGCCTGGAGGGCTCTGAGTTACCTATACCATGTCCTGCCAATACTATTAGGGATGTTCCAGGAGCTGGGCAGAAGGAAGACTGCCTGCCCTGTCCACCAGGCCACTGGTGCAAAGCAGGTTGGAGTCTGGGATAATAGTGAGGGGAGGGAATGAGATTTTCTTTGTGCATATCCCTGACTGTTCAGACTAACTTTGGTATCAGACACTGCGCTTTGGATCAGTACTTGCCATGGGACGTGGTGTCTGTGATTCTGGAGTCAAAGCTAGTCTTCAAATAGCTCTGTGTTCCACCTGCCAGAAGAGGGATTTGAACTGTCTTTGTTTCTTGAATTGTGGCTGTAGATCATACTCTTACATACAGTGGTTTAGGAAGGACCCTGGTAGGATTCAGAAGAAAAAAAAGGTGTTGCAACCACAGTGAAGAGGTGGCTCCTTAAAGCTGAATTTTCTGTTTGTTAGGAGACTCAGAGGCTTCTCCATGTCCCTCAGGACACTACTGCTTTGGAAGTAATGGCAGTGACCAAGACAGTCTGTTGGCACCTCAGAAATGCCCTCCACATACTTACCGCAAGCTCCCAGGAGCTCAGAGCCTGACAGATTGCCAACCATGTCCTCCAGGCTATCACTGCCCTCTGTCAGGTAAGCAGCAGGTGAAATCAAATGCTTTCCCACCACAGGAGTTGATTACAAAACTCCCTGAGATGATATAGAAAGGGAGGGGTAACACTCATAGTGTGCTTATAGCTCTTCTGTAAACCCCCTCCTGGCCTTTCAGCCTCCCTTTCTTCATTTCTTTTCTTCTCTTCCTAACAGGTCTAACCAGTTTTGAGGATTATCCATGCCCACTGGGATACTGGTGTCCTGGTAAAGGGGATGCTTTCTTTTGTCCACCTGGCACTTCCAGGGTACACCCTGGTGCAAAATCACTGGAAGAATGTGATCCCTGCTCAGCTGGCTACTACTGTCCAGACCCAGCACAGACAGGGCTGCCTAACACCCAAGGAGTACCTTGTGAACCTGGCTATGAATGCCCAGCAGGTGACATAATATGTTGTTTTATTTTATTTCTAGCTGTTTAAGCCCAGACCAGTGAAGAGTGCACAGCAGGCAGGGCCATGGCATATAGATGGCATAATGATCAGAGCCTCATCCTTGCAGCAGCCCTTGGTGGAAATGGCTCCTGATGGAGTGGCTTTAGAAGTGGATTTAGTAACCTGAAGCCTTTTCCTGGCTTTTGGCCTTTGAATTCCCATCTCCTCTTTCTCTGGCCTCCCTTCTTGTTCTCAGTTAGCTGGGATTCCAGAAGGAGGTGATCTGGGCCTAGAAAAGGAGCAGATATCTTTTGTTATCCAGGCCTTAGATACTCAGTTGTGTTAGCATTTCTTGCTTAACAGCAAATTGGTTCTGTGTGTCCTTTTGTGAGCAGTAGGAAAAGTGGAGTTTTTATGGACAGTAATATTTAACAAAGCCTTCTTGATCACTCTCTCGCCAACACGTTCTCTCCTGTTCTGAGAATGCCACATAAATCAATCACTGATTCTTCTTTTTTCACCAGGTTCAGTCAATCCAAAGCCTTGCAGGCCTGGCTCATACTGCAGTGCTCGCACAGCTGTGCCCTCCTTGTGCCCTGCTGGGTATTACTGTCCTGAAGGCTCATCAACATACAATAGCCCTGAGCAGCTGTGAGTACTTAGCATGGCTGGTGGAGCCAGCTTTGTTTTAAACTCTTTGAGGGACTTGTTTTAAACACAGGCTGCATGCATTGCACAAAAGTAAAGGGTATCTTCATAATCACACCTATGGATCTGGTGACTGCTAAGGCTGCTGGAGGATGGGTTATGAGTTGTATCAGTTAGCCTGAGCCTGGAGCCAGCCGAGAATCATTTTTAATTTTGCACTGGTGGTTGATTCCTGAAGTCAGAATGTTTTCAGAGATTTTTCTTCCCTTTTCTGCCTTCCAGATGTGTGTTTCCCTATTACTGTCCCCCAGGCAGTGCCCACCCACTGCCCTGTGAAGGAGGATACATGGCTCTCAGCTCGCCTGGGCCAAGGGATTCCTTTGAGAAGTTCTGCAGAATCTGTGATGCAGGCAGCTATCGTAATGACTCTTTCATCTCTGCTCCCTGTCAGCCCTGCCCAGCAGGCTTCATCTGCCCACAAGGTAAATGTGGCTGCTATGGAGAAGTTGTGCAAGAAATAACTTCAGTGGTAACCAGAAAGCTCTGCGTGGGCAAAGCTCTCAATCCTGTACGGTTTTAAATCCCTGGTGTGGGTTGTCATGTTGGTTGGTGGAGCATTTCTTTTGGTAGGTTGTTAGAAGTGAGAGAAATACATCAGAGATGGTTTGGATCTTGTTGTTCTTTCTCTCAGGATGACTTTGGCCCCCGCAAGCACTATTTTCTCTAATTTTGTGACTCAGCTGCAAGGCCAAGAGTTAATATGATGGAGTATGAATGTAGGTGTTCAAACCTTGCTATGCGACAGCCAGTGTTGCATGAATCCTGCTGGGTTAGGAGATAGGAGGAATCTGTGTACAAGCATTTGAAGGACTCCACTCATTGAGCTCCTCAGTAAAATGCAGTTGTGTGTGATCTGGTGCTGTAAAGCATGGGGGAAGATCATGCCTGTCCACTTGAGCCTCTGGATTTGTCCAGTCAAATCACTGGGAGAAATGGATTTGGATGTTTATATATGAATAAGTTAATTTGGAACGTATCGAACGTTGGATGATTTTACATATCCATGTGTATGTGTTTATATGTGTCTGCATGTACATCTATAAAGGTGTGTGTATAATTGGAACAGATGAGTGACCTTCTGCCTGTCCTAACACTTGCTCAGTTCCATAAGCAGTGTCTGTGTCTGAGACAGCCCCACCACCTTCTCTAGGCAGTGAGACTTACCACAAGAAGCCTTGTCCCGTTGGCTATTACTGCCCTCCCCTGGCATCTGCCCCTCTCCCCTGTCCCCCGGGGACCCATGGGAGCAACAACTTGGCCAAGCATATAGAGGATTGTCAGGCCTGTCCTGCTGGCACCTTCAATCACCTTCCTGCTCAGGCTGCCTGCTTTCCCTGTGGCAGCTCCTCTTCATCACAGTCGGGTGAGTTGCTGTTCTTAAGCGAAGCTTTGCCTGCAGTTAAGAGAGAGCCTAACAAGAAAGTTACCTACAAATGTGATTTTTTTTCACATGCTTCCCCAATGGACTGCAAGTTTTGGGATCCTCATGATGCTATGTGTGCTAACAGAACCCACCTGCTCTTCTTCTGCCCTGCTTAGTGGATGGAAGATTCCATTTTCGAAGTTATATTTTGTTCTCCTGTACTCTGTCAGCCAAGGGGTTTTGATCTCAATTCTTTCAAAGGGAGGAAGAGATGAGCAACCCCACTAATTCTTGCTCTGTCATTGCCTTGAAAGCAGTGGAGTGCTTTTGCCTTGAGTTGCAGAACTTGCTATACGTGCAGCTGTGATTTTGAGACAAAACTGGGCAGTGTAACCATGTCCAGCTGAGACTGATAAAGCAGGAAAAGACTGGAAAAGGAGAGGGTGAGAAGCTAAATATACAGTAGAGAGTGTAGTACTCTACCAACATTTCAAGTGAAGTGGATTTAATAGTGTTAAGGCACAAAGCCACTGCTAAGAGGGGCTCAGCAGCCTTGACTGACTGAGTCCTTATCCTATCTAGTGGCTTAACATATAAATTGGTAGAGTGTTTGTCAAAATGCCACTGCTGCAAATTCCTGGATGGGTCTTTCTGCCCTTCTTTCTAAATGAATACTTTGAAAATGGTGTAACGATTGTGTGTTGGTAGAGCAAAAGGTAGATTGGCTCAGTTCTGCTGTGATGGTGGGCAAGCAGACTCCAGGTGTGCCACTACAAGCAGTGTGATTTGGTCAGAGCACTCAGCACTGGAACTGCTCCTTTGCTGTGGGCACAGATTTTGCCAGCTGTATTCCCTACCTTGATTTCCACTCCAAATCCATCTTCCTCTCAGGTGCTACCAGCTGTACCTGCCATGGGCTGAACCGGGCTTTCCAGCACTCAGATGCCTCCTGTATCTGCCAGGCAGGTTACATTTACTATGATGAGCGAGGCAAGGAAAACTCTGACAGCAACAGTGATCAGGACTGCCGACCTCAGGTAAACCTTGGCTCCGAAATGAAGTTGTTGCGTGACATGTGAGTGAGAGAGTAATTCAGTGCTTTGGGCACTGCCTCAGCATCTGTGAGCAATCGCAGCTCAGATCACTGAACTGCTGCAGACACAAGAAAGTGCTTTGGCTGCTTTGTTTGGTAGGCATGACCCTTCCTTGTGATATAATGTCACTTGTCTCCTTTCATGGAATCTTGCAAGGCTAAATTCAGTAAGAGCCAGAGGCAAAAGATCTTTCTATGCAAAGACAATGGGGAGCAGCTAAAGCATCTCAGATGACTGATGCAGGAATTTAAGCCTCCGTGTTTTCAATACGGAATTCTTCATTAGGGCTGGTTGAGGAGTTTGGATGGGAAGTGAACTTGCCCTGATCTTTTTCAGTGCTTTTCAAGTTGCCCCTTAATGCCCCTTGTTGCATTGCCATTAGGTTGTGTGTCAGTGACAAGTGGAGAATTTTAAGGGTGCTGCTTCTCTGCTGAAACACTTGAGCTTATGTGACACGGATTGGATGTGCTGGTTTTCCAGGTGGACGAGCTCTGTGCTCCTGGAGAGATCCGTTTAGCATCTACACGCCGCTGTGTTTCTCCTGAGCAATATGACTGCTCTCCATCTTGTGGGCCTGCGGGTGGAGAGGTCAATGCAGAGCTGGGCATGTAAGTCTCAGCAGCCACTCGTTAAGGAACGCTTCACAATGAGTTCTGACTGGCTACGTTACTGATCCCATGAGGTCATTTCAGGGTAGGACTTTGGGAGGTGCTTTTGAGAAACTTTCTATTGCTGGAGCTGCTCTGTGTGGAAATACTGGCCTTCAGACCTCGTTCGTTGGCCTCATTCCTCAACCTGTGTTTTGAAAATTACCTGGAGGTCTTTGTGTGTTTGGGTGGAGACAACAGAATGGACACAGAGTGATACAGTAGGGCTGGACAAAGTTCCCTGAAGGAGACCTTTCCCGCATACCTCAGATTGAGTCCCCCTCGAGTTTTAGAGCAGAAATGAGTCCTAATCCCACCTTCTAGTGCTGACGGAAGTATTGAAACTAATGTTTGTCATACTCTTTTTCCCCTTTTTTATCCTCTTCCTGATATGGATAGCCCAGAAATCTAGTGGATTAAAATTATATTGTCACTTTCTACCAGTTTTTGAAAACAGAACTCTGGGAAGAATACATAACTCTGCTCCAGTACTGACACTGACCTCTATTAGAGGACAACAGAGGCTGTGTAGGAGAGTGGTGTATCACATTTTGGCCTGTTGTATGGTCCTTAGATTAAGGAAAAAGCATTGAAAAGCAACTATAGTACTGGATGAGCTGAACTGTGAGTTTGGTCCACCTTATTTACCATGAATATAGAGTAGCCCATTCACTGTATGGATTGTAAGTGAGATTGAGGCTAGCTGGACCCTCAACATATTGTAGCTGTATACTTGTGGATCGTAAGTAATGAGAATCTTTTTGCTGTGCAGATGTCACTGCAAACAGTACATCTCTGCTGAGGAGCTCTGTGACCAAATGTGTTTGCTGAGAGCCCCACGGATCTCCTTGGGATTTGGCATCAAGAGAGAGCTGTTTCTGAGGGTGGACGGTGGAGTCAGGGTAAGTGTGGATGAGGTACTGCTCTGTCACCTCTCTGTGAGCCTGTAAAGAACATTTATAGATTGCATTTAGATAAAGGGACCCTGGGAACTGATGTTACAAAGCTGTGAGCAGAGAGAAAGAACAGAGTCTTACCACATCTCATAACCCAGAGTAGGGACTAGGCAAGAGATGGGCACGTTAATGAGAAATGATGTTGTGGTAGAAAGCCTCGCTAGAGCAGTGTTGCACAGCTGATGGTAATGTTGATTACAAAGCAGGGTTTGAGTCCAGGGTTGCTTGTACCAGTGATCAGTGTTCCCTCCTGCTTTTAATAGGAAGTGACAAATGTTCTGGGCCCAGATGAACATGTGCAGAAGAGCCAGAGGGTGCATTTGGTTCTGTTTAATCCCAGCGGAGTGCTAGGTTTCATTGTCTCCAGCATGGATATCTTGGATGCATTTCTCTCAGGTAAGGCTTGAGAGCACCTTGAGATGAGCCTAATTCCCCGCAGGCTAAGCTGTCAACTCCCTTTCAAGTCATCACAACAAGTGGGCAGCAGTTTGGCACAAAGGGAATTCAGCATCAGAAAGCCCAAACTATTTACAAAGGGGAGAGGGATCTCTTTCTTTCTGGGACTAAACAACAGGAGCCCTCACTGCTATATAGTTAGCTCTGCTGGGAAAAAGGTCAAATTAAAATGATTTTGGCCTCCCAAGGAGCTAAAAGACAACTCCCTTCAGTGGCTAATCTGTCAGTTTGCATGTACTGGCTCTTGATTCCAATTGCTCCCAATGCATGGTAATGTCATTTAGAAATAGAACTCGGCCTTGTGAGCTCAAATCACTTACAGATACAAAATAAAAAGTTTTGCATTGCCAGGGGTTAGGAGCTTTCATATGCTGCTCCTTTACTTACTGTTTTTTTTCTGTTGCCTGTGGCAGGAGATTTTTCATCAGATCACTTGGAGCAGAAAGGTCATCGAGTCCAGAGGGCTCTCTTCAAAGATATCCATGCCTTGCCCCTTGTCCCTAACCCAGTGGTATGTTTGGAAGCAGGAGACACAATCCTTTTTCAGCTTAGCATCAATTCTCACAGTGAGTGTTGTGTGGGTAAATATATAACAAATATAAAATGCTTTTTGCTGATATATATATATGTGTCCAGACGTGTTTGCAGCAGTGACTGTGCATTTGGTAGTACTGCATGTACGAGCACATTCCTTCACCTCCCAGTCACCCTTGCCTTCAAGGGATTCATGATCTTTAGTCTGGCTCTGCCAGTGACTCATCTGACGTTTTTTACATTTTGGCTGGATTTCTGTAGACTACAGATAATACAGTTCCTCTGTCAGAAGAGCAGTGTGTTTGCTGGGGAGTAACGCACCCTTCAAATAAATGAGTTGACACTGTAGGGCTCTGTAAAATAAATCCAATTTGAAGCCAGCATCAGCTGTCCGAACTGAAGTGAGTCAGAGTTGCTGACATTGTGCCAACACTTCCCAGATCGTGCATCCAGCCACTACCCTGTTTATCAGAAGCAGCATCTTTATAACAGCAACCCTAGCTGGGATTATGGAGCCTTCCGAAGGCTGGACCACCTCATCCAGGAGACTCACCTCAACATCTCCTGGTAATATCTGGTGTGACTGATAGTGTGTGTGCTAGGTGTAGAACTTGGGAGCAAGTCTTCCGCAGAAGCACTGGGACTTTGGCAGTGGATAGCATGTGGAAATGCAGAAGTATGGTGTGTTTAAGTCCATGTATTCAGTTGTCATCCCTGCTGTAAGCTGAAGGACAATTGGATCAGTCGGTGCCTTCCTTCTCCCTTCTAGGTTTGCCCATGTTTTCCTGGAGTCTGGGACATTTGTATTCAGGGATAAGACCATTCAGGAGCACTTTTTGATTGTGACTGTGAACGAAGCAAATGTGGGCTGTGACCCCAGAGATGTGTCCTTCCAGCCCTCTTCTCTGTTCCAGCTGGCCAGACATGGGATTTTGAAGCAGCAGGAACTGAACTTAGCTCCTAACTGGGCTTCCATTATAGGTACAGCCAAAATGCTGTGATATGTTGAACTCTGATGCTTAGCTGTAGCCCTTATTGTACCTTCTTGGGTGTGTTTAAACCAGCATTTATTTAGAAATACCATCAAACCACTGTCTATGTCATTTTTAATCAATTTCCTCTGTGGAGTTTCCCTTCCCAAAGGTTGCTGCTCTCTAGCCAAGAACCTGCTTGTGTATGAGCCAAAGGGGGAGAGAGGGAGCAGTTGCATTTCTACCCACACCCTGCTTGAAGAATTCAAGTAATTGAGAACTTTGTTTCCCTTGGCATGAAAGCAGAAAATGTATGTTTCCATGATAAACTAAACTGGAATTAAATGCATCGTTGAAAAGTTCACTGAAGGCTAACCACAAGGGCAGTTAAGGTCTTTCCCAAAGCCCTATCTCTGTGTAAGTGCTCTGCCCATGCCAGTCTCTTGTCCTTCATTCAGAGGACAGCAAAACAGTAGAAATGATGTAATGGTTTGCAGGCATGAGCTTTGGTTCTGTCACCTTCAGATGCATGCACTGAAACTGCTTTGTCTCCTTGCTCACATGCAACACAGATCAAGGAGGGAAGGAGCAGAAGCCCGTGTCATGAAGATGAAAGTTGTTAAATGTCTGGTTTCTGTGGGAAGGAGAGCACTGAGTAAAAGCGTAAGGGGAGCCTGTGCTGTTGATGCACGCTGCTTCCTGTGTTCTTCACTTCTTGCCATCCATCTTGGTTTTCCCAGCGGTGCTCTTCATTCTGGGCTTCCTAATTGTGCTGCTGACAACCCTGGCTATTGTGCTGCAGCCCACTGTTCCTGTCCTCAGTCCTCTGAGGAGCTGGAAGCCACGATGGAGGAGCTTGGGTGAGCCGCACATCCCACCAGAATACATCCTTCTTAAAGAAAGGTGAGCTGCCTTAGCATGGTGGATAATCAGGAGCTTGGACCTTGACAGTACAGTCATGTCCTCTTGCAGTTCCTGTGTGATATACCCAGTGCTGAACTCCTTGCAAGCACTGCACAGATCCAGTTTCTAACTGTATGGAAAGTTCACAGTGTTTCCCAATAGTATTCCAGCTCTCTTCCAGCATAGTGTATGACAGCTCTGTTGTGTCTTCTGCAAAGGATACTGCCTGGCATGCTCTTCTTCTCTGTGTTTTGAATCTAGAGAAGTGGCACCTTCTGCTTGAACTGGGAATAGCAGTCCTGCAGTGCCTGGTTTTAGTGAGGTGAATCTCTATGTCAGATACAGAGATGCTCTTCACCATCTTCTTTCATTGCCTCTAGCCTTCTGTACTATCAGATGCTTGGTCCTCGTGGTTCTGGAGGAGATGCTGCCTTTGGAGAAAAAGGAGCTGTGCGTAATGAAGGTGAGGTGTTGTACCAGTTCCAGGCTTCTCCCTTTGCCTTTTGTTACACTGGTATAATAATTTTGATTCCTGCTTCCCCAGAAACGTGCACATAAGTGGTCACTTTAACTTCTGTGCACTAGTATGCAGACATCTACATACACACAAGCACGTATTTCTATTTTAGATTCATTTAATCTCTTCATCTGAGGTCTGTAAGCTCCTGTTGTGGGGATGGATCAGTGTTTTCGTCTCTAGATGGTAGGAGGGCAAGTGACCAGCCCTGAAAAATCATTTAGAACACCAGTGTGTTCAGATGACTAGTGAAGAAAATTAAAATCTTTAAAACAATTCCCTGGGTTATTCTGTTGCTAATTCTATTTTCTGAACACATGTGACTCGTGGGCCTTTTTAGCCTTCAAGGCATGACTTCATCTTTGGGATTTCTGGATGTTCACAGAGCAGAGCACACCCAGAGCCCAGCAGATGGCACTATGTATTGGTGCTGAGAGCATCTGGTGGATAAAGTACCACTCAAAGCTGTAAATGCAGTACAGAAGTAGCACCCTGACAGCTTGCTGGGCAAGTTAGAGGTTGATAGTAACGCTGTGTCATCCTCCCCTTACTAAGGAATGAGACCTTCTCTTACACAGCATGCCTCAATTGTGTTGTGTTTGTGTTTCTTCACAGTACACAAAAAAAACTGTTGCCTCCTATGGACAGTCATTGCCCCTAGGGAAATACCTTAGAATAGATCTGTGGCCAGTGGTCAATCATGAGGCTTACTTTGTGTTTCAGAAGGATGTTGCGCAGTGAAAGACCTGGAGGATTTCAGTGTTCGCACTCTGTACGATAAGTTGGAAGATCAGAATTTGCACCTGGCAGCTCAGCTGGCAAAGCACAGGAGGGATGTGTTGGTGTTCTACAATGGAATCAGCCAGCAGCTTCAAGGTCTCATGGTCAGTGTGAAGAAAGAACTGTGGGAAAGCGGGTCTTGAAACTGAAGCTTGCAAGTGGCAGTTTAGTGAATGATAGGTCTTGCTCCCTGCTGGCCCCTGTTTTGGTATAAAATAGTTTATGCTGATCTCTGGTTTGGTGTGAGAGACAGAAAGTGAAATGGATGGATTTTGAGGCTTTTAAAGAATAATTACTGCTTTGTTATAAACAGGACATGGTGCGAGCACTGGATGCTAAGGGCCTGAAAATCCTTACCAGGCAAAGGGTTTGTGGGCATAAATCTGCAGACAGCAGCTGGGCAGCAGTGGGCATGGAGCAGTGTGAGGAGCACTGCAGCAGCAGCTTCTGTGCAGCAGGGCAGGCAGGTAAGAGAAGCACCACACAGAGCAAAAGAGAAGTGGAGTGAGGGAATGTTCAAAAACAGCTCATATCGATGAGATTGTGCCTTCATTCAGTAAGAGCTGACAGCCTGTCTTCACATGAGTTCAGTGAGGATACAATCCTGCCAGCTTAGGAATGGGTGAGCAGAGAGTTACAGCACCCTCCCAAAATTACAGCAAAGCATAATGAATGCAGTGCTATCTGGTCACCTTCCCAGGAGGCGTTTTGGAGCCTTCTTATGGGATTTCCAAAGAAAGATGTCTGTTTTTAGATTTGCTCTGGTGGTGATAACAGTTTTTTGTGTGTTCCTGTAGCAATCCATTTGAATCACTTGTTGGGTTCCATTAGGTGCACTGCAGCAAGAGGCAATGGAATTGATGAAAGCATTGGAAATCCTGCTTGGGAGAGCTCAGCCTAAGAACACGAAACAAGAGATGGAGCAGCAGGTCCATGGACAGGACATGGTGGCAGTTTTACCCTCACTGCACAGTGAAAGTAAAGCAAAAGTAGTGGAAGGGCAGGTGAGCTGCAGGTGTTTGCTGTCGGGCCATCCTTCACCTTTGTGCTTTTTTTTTTTCCCCCACCTGCCCATTTCTTTAACTCTTAGGCCTTCTTTGTTCAGGGTTATAAGCTGCCTGAGCAAGAAGAGCTCTTCCGTAGGAGGGGTGATGTCTTCAGCTTCCCTGTGCATGAAGAATGCGGTAAGTGTGCCATGGTACTCTTCAAAGATGATGGTAGAAGACTGCCTCCTTGAAGCCTACAGACTCCCTTACACCTCATTCTCAAGCAGCCGCTTGGAAGGAAGAGATGGAGTGTCAAGGAGTAAATTAGAGGTGACAGGCAGCTGTCCTGTGCAAGAGAGCAAGATGGAGCATCCAGCTGCATCACTTACCTCAATAGCTGCCATTTTCCTTTTCAGAGAAATGCTTAAGAGGCAATTCCTCAGAGGATATGAGGAGTACCCTCATCCCCATGGATCCAGCCACTTTGTCACCTCACCAGTTTGTGGTGTACCGCTTTGGCTGTGCAGTGGTGCACCTGTTAACCAAGGCCTTCTCATGTCCTGCTTTGGTGCTCATGCTGGCTCAGTCCATTCCTGCCCAAGGTCCAGATCAAGCTCTTCTCCCAGGCTTCGGAGACTCCTACTACGATGCCATTAATAAGAACCTGTATGTGCATGCAGCAAGGCTGGAGGATGCTGGGGAGCTTATTGCTGTCCTCCTGAACACTGTGGCATGGATTGCAGCAGGTAGGGCTGTGGTGAGGAGTGTTTATTCCATGGGAGCAGCACTGTTTGGCCTTCACTGCTTTGCATGTGAGAAATGAGCTCTTGTATTGAGATACCCAATTAAATATCTGCTTTTTTTTTTCCAGGGTCCTGTTCACAAAACAGGCAGGATTTTATGAATCCTGTGAGCACTGGATTTCCTCTTTGTAGCAGGAAATTTGTGCCTTGGATAAGGGTTATACTAGAATCTGTTATTCTGCAAGCACAGGAGAACTGTTCCTTCAGTGTTCTGACTTAAAACAGTTTTGCTGTCAACAAATGTGACTTATTCCTTTTGCTTTGCTTTAGGTTGTCCCTCAGCTGGCGCTGCTCATTCCTGCTTTATGATGGAGCTCAACAGAGCTATTGTGGTTCTCGCCAATGCCTTCTTCCAGGTTTCATGGGGGATAGCAGACAAGGTATGTAGGGTGATTTCCTCTAATCACCTTGAGTGATTAGAGTGACTGCTCCTTGAGGTGTTATTGGGCAGAAATAGATTCTCTAGTTTATAAGGTGGATTTCTATTACTTTTTTTTTTCCTACTTCTACATCACTAGTGCAATTAGAGGTGTTAAGATTAGATAGATGTAATATGAAGCAGAAATGGGGAAACTCTTCAGGTGTACAGAGTTTGAGTAATGCCTCCTTGAGAAGGGATTCATCTGCGCTGCTTGTGCACTGGCATCTTAAACAGTAAAGGATTTAAGATCTACAGCTAAGTCTGGCTTCCTAGGATAGTTGATGACCAGAAACTGTTCACTAGAAACAAGCCAGCTTTTGTCAGTTTTACTTGTTAATTTGCCTGCAAAACTTAGCAGATGATGTTTGGGGATTGTGATGCTCTCTCTGTGCACTGTTTGAATGTGTTGGGTTTCATGTGTTTTTTTGGCTCCAACTTCAGGACCCCTCAGCCTCATCTGATTGCTTTGACATTCAGAAAGTGCTCAAAGAACTTCTGAACATCAGAGTAGCACCACATCCCCGTGTGAAGGGAAAAGCCCTGGGTGAAAGGTACAGTGGATCAACACATTACTGCTAGTGAAATAAAAACATCCACTTCGTGTACAGTTATCTACTTTGGACGGTGATGTGTTACTGTTCTGTTCTGGGTGACAACACGTTGTTTCTCTCAAAGTTTGCAAGGATGCAGGCTGCAACAGCCCCCTCTTCATCAGACCTTGGTAAAAAGTTTTTCACAGACTCAGAATTACTTGGAGATATAGGATGAGACCATTCACAATGCCATCCTGTACATTTTTCTTTTCAGAAAAGAAAGCGATAAAATATGGGGTGTACTTCTGTGAAATGCTCCCTTTCTTATTTCCAGAAGTTTCTTCCTGAAATTTGTACTGTTTCTCTTCCCATTAGGGTGTCTGGACTGCAAAAGTACCAGTGCCTTCATCTGCAACAGGGGACCCTAGACAGGATGGGAAATTCACAGAGAAGTGACTACAGGAGAAATTCAGACTCCTCTTCTGCTAAGGTCAATCATTTATATTTGCTGTTTCTTTTCTGACAGTTGTCCATCAACAGCTTTAGAACTATACCAGATGTTTTGAGTGCACAGGGAAAAACAAACAGTCTAGTGTTTTAGGAAGTCAGTAATATCTGTTGTCTTTCAATTCTCGCCCTATACAAATTGGCAATAGTCATCAAATATCCCAAATTATGTGCATGTCTCTAAATGTCTTCAGAGAGTCCTAATTCAGAAAGTATGAAGTTCTTATGCTCTCGAGATGAACACCTGAACTTCAGATTAATTTTTGACAGTCTTATTCAACCTAAATCAAACATTTCATTGATTGGCCCATGTTTGGAAAGGAGCATCACCTCTGCATCTCTCTCTGTTAAGGCACTGCTAAGGATTTGCTTTCAGTGAGACATCTCCATGACTTGCTGTTATGACATGACCTCTCCTCAGAGTTGGCATGCCTATCTGCCTACCCCTAGGAGTGAGCCCTGCTAGGGGATGCTGCTGTTGTAGAATGTTTGCTGTTTTCCTATTTTGTGTTTTCTAGCTGGAGGTTACACAACTGGAGGAGAGGCTGGATGAACTAAACGAGGCGTTTGTTGAATTGACAGTGCAGGCCATGAGTCTGCAAGAAGATGGGGATCTGTTGGAGAAAGAGCTGAGAACACAGGAGGAGTCACTTGTGGTATGAGTTGTCTTCTACTGGGTCATCTTCCACCAGCCCCAGGGCAATGGCCACAGCTCCTCACCTTCATGTAGGTGTATGCCTGTGTGATTCAGCTTAGCGATACCGTAGAGGTCAAAAGGGTACACAAGAGAGTTGTTTGTGTTGATCAGTTACATGCACACCCAAAGCCCCACGAGTTCCAATATCTTCAGTTGGAGGAGGCAGATTTTTCCCTTTAGCATAAAGGGTAACAAGAAGGAACAAACAGCTTGAATTAAATGATGCGCTTCATAGGCAGAACCTGGGAGCCAGGACTCCCCTGGCCTCATCTCCATGTGTGACACTGGATAATTGTGGTAAATTTTTGTTCATTAGTCTCTCCACTTATTTTTTAAAAACACTGTGTAAGCTACAGTAATAAGCAAATTCATTGAGACATATGAAGAATCCTAGAGTCACCAAGGTTGGAAAAGACCTACAGGATCATGCAGTCCAACTGTCCGCAGCAATGAGGTGGAAAGCAAAGGATTTGATTTGATTAGAGGCAGGTTGCATTATTTTGAAATTGATACAGTGGGCTTTGCAAAGGCCTTAGGGTGCTGTCAGCATGCACAGTGCAGCTCGTCCCATGCTCCTGTATAGGCAGTGCATAGTGCTGGCAGCAGTAGATTCTGTCCCAGATTTTTGCTCCCTGGACTCGGTGGCGTAGGTATTGCTTGATGCTGTCCAATGAATTTACACCCTGCTTTTGCTTTGATTTTGTGTAATAGACTGCAAGCAAGAAAGAAGCGTGGGGAGCTCAGCAGTATTCTGAAATGTTAGATTCTTGGGCCACAAAGAGGGATGAAGCCTTGCTGCTGGAAGTAGAGAGGAACTGCATTGCTCAGAGGATCGAAGAGATAGAAGCCCAGCTATTGCATCTTCAAAGTACAGCAGCCAGCAGTTCACTTCCTTGAGGAACCTAATTTAAAAGGCAATGGCTACAGCATTGATGTGTATGTAATTAGAGAGGCACATGATCAATTATCTTGTGGATAATTCATATTTGTTGGGTTTTTTAGTTGATTGAAGTATACTAATGCTCAGCTATCAATAATGTGTAGGCATGAGGGATAAGCTGAGGTTCTTAACATTTTTCACTAATTTTAGAATTTCTTTTTTAAGTCAGTAAAGCAGAAATGATGTGAAGCCACTAATGGCCCCTACTTAATGTGTTCTGTATAGCCTCTGACATCTGACATCAAGGGTATTTTTGAGGATCTTTTAGGTACAGTTTAGAGCCTTACTTCTAAGCCTTGCCCAGCAACTCCACACTGCTATGCATGTTTTCGGTGTAATCTTACTGATCTCAGTGAGGTGTGAGTACACTTAAATTATTCCCTGTAGTGATGACTGCAGCAATTTGTGTAGCTTCTGGTATAGCTTCCTGCTCCATCTCTTTCTGCACAGCTTTCCTTAGTTCCAGGTGAAGTAGAACAACATAAAATTGCTTGACTGTGAGCCAGTACAATGCCTGGGCAAACCACACAGGTAGGCTTCAGCCAGCTATTTCCAACAACAAAGCCAGTTCTCTTTTCATTCTGCAGTATTTACTGAATTGCTTATGCGTGAAGAAACTTGTGTACCTGCTCTTTCCTGGTTCCTAAACACAAATCTGTCCTTACTCATTCTCCCTTAGCAGAGTGTATTAATTAGAGGGTGAGACTTCAGTGCCAAGGAGCCCAGACAGAAGCCCTCGACTCTGGTCTCACTTACTGGTGTCTCTGGTGGATCCAGAGGAACTTCATGTTCTTTTTCTCTCACCTTCTCATTTTGCTGTTTACAAGTTTTCTGAGCTTGCTTTCAGAAGCAGAAGGTTTGTTTTGGTTCCTTTGCAACCTCACCTTGGGAAAATTCAGTTATTTGCTGACACTTTGAAGGGCCTTTAAGGAAATGAGAGGATTTATGGAAGTCAAATATACCTATTGGCAAACACTATGAAACAGCAGGATTTTCTTTCCTAGATTACAGCAGTGAAAAGGCTGCCATTGCTCTCCTTATTGCTTTCTTCTTTTAGGTTATCAGCAGATACTTTTATAACAGCACACTGCTGTCTCTGTAATATCCACAGGAAAACATCTAGATAGGTGGTAAAGTTACCTCTGCGTGCTCTGTGTGTTGTATTTTTAAAAGGCAGACTGGGAGGCATTAGCAAATAAAATGTGTCAGTTTTTCATTGCAACAGTTTTCTCATGGAAGTAACTTTCTGCTTTGGATTGAAGCAAATATATGTGTGTAGAATTCTGCTTTGGATTGAAGCAAATATACATGCGTAGAACTCTGCTGGAATTTTTCTCTTTTCCCCATTGTGGCTTTCTTAACAAATGCACTTCAGCTATAAGTAAACTGCTTTGGGCTTCAGAACGTGTTGGTTTTTTTCCCCCACAAAATGAAAAAGTGTTAATGAAAAGTCCAGAGTTCCACATGATGTTACCTTTTATGTTCTGTTGGTAGTTACTAGAGGAAAAGAAGAAACAAATGAAATTGGACAAGGCTGAGTGCAAGATGCTGCACTTGGGTCAAGCTCATCCCAGGTAGGATTACAGACTGGGAGAACTCCTTGAGAGCAGCCCTGCAGAGAAGGAGCTTTGGGTCCTGATGGATAAAAGTGGGACATGAGGCAGCAGTGTGTGCCTGCAGCCCAGTAGGGGTGCTTTGGTACACATAGAAGGGTTGTCCTTATCTGCAGTGCTGTGTTCAGGTCTGGGGCCCCTGTACAGGAGGGATGTGGAGCTGGAGCAGGTCCTGGGGAGGGCCTCGAAGATCATCAAAGTCTGGAACATCTCTAGGAGCTCCAGAAAGGTTGAGGTAGTTGGGATTGTTCAGCTTGGAGATGAGAAGGCTCCAGGTAGACCTCATTGCAGTCTTCCATTAGGTGAAGGGAGCTTTAAGCAGGAGAGGGACCAACTTTTTGTACACAGTCTGACAGTGATAGGAAGAGGCAGAATGGCTCTGAAGTAAAAGAGGGGAGATTTAGGTTAGGTGTTAGGAAGAAATCCTTTCCTCAGAGGGCGGTGAGGCACTGCTGCCCAGAGAGCTGTGGGTCCCCATCCCTGGAGACACTCAAGGGTGGGATGGGGCCTTGGGCAGCCAGAGCTGGTGAGGGCAACCAGCCCTGTCTGGGCATTGGAACTGGTCCCCTCCAACCCAAGCCATTCTGTGATTCAGCGAAATACAAAGAGGAGTGGTGCAAGCATGTATTTCATTCTTTCTTTGAAGTATTTATTGCTGGTAGCTCTTTTTCCAGCCCTCTCTGAAGTCTGGAAGTCAAGCACTTTCTGGAGTAGCTGTGAAGTCCCCCTCAGGTTTGGAAGGCTGCTGTTTCCCTGGGACTGCTGATAAAGCTGACGGAGTTCAAGATCTTTTACCTTGAAAGAAAAGGTATGGTGAGATTCCTAAAAAGATCTCTTCAATTAATGGCTTTGTGTGGCTCTAAGTTCTGAAATAAGGCCTTGTCAATCTGGGTAGTATGTAAAGCTAGTCTCTCAGTTAACGAGGCCAGACAGTATTAATGGTGGTGCTTGTTGCAGTGACTGAAGCCCTGCTTGGCTGTGCTCATATAGTTAACACTTGTTTCTCACTCATATAGAGCCAGAAACTTTGAAATACTTATGAAATGAAAGGTCCAACAAAAACATCTAATGAAAATGTTCACTGAGAATTTCATTGGGCACCTGAAATTCAAGTTCCTTTTGGAAATGGTCAAATTGAAGCTAGGATTCCCTCTGTACAGAAAGGAAATTTCCTAACCATCTCAGTTCCGACCTCAAAAAAAACGTTCTTTCAAAGGTTGCTGAGTTCATGACATGCTTTTATCTCTTCCAGGACCTGAAGGTCCCCATGTGGCTGTGCTCGTGCCACTGCTGAAAGAGCATTGTTACTCCAGAGTTCCTGGGCTGGTATGTGAGGTGAGTGTTTCTATAACCTTGTTCCCAAGCCTGAGAGAGTATTGTGCTGGTTTTGTTCTTCCAGAAGGAATAAAATCCTGAAAAGTTCTTAATTTATAGTCAGAATAGGGAGCCTTTCTTTCTAAAACTAAAAAGAAAAAAATGAAAATCCTTGTAAATACTTTTTCATTTTGAAGTTCTGTAGTAACAGCTTAGATGGAGTGTACCCTGGAAGTACCAGAATGTCACTTGATATTTTCTTATCAGCTTTGTTTTCTCTGCTCTCTGCAGCTAAATTGGGAATGTGGGAAGACTGAGAAATGTCACCAAATACAGCAAACAAGCAACCTTGCTTTTGGAGGTTCCATCCACAGCAGGTGAGCCTCTGGCCTGAATGAGGTCTAATACTTTGGCTGTGCCCCCACTTCTGTCCATGAGCACGTTGTGTTTCTATTGCACATAAAAGGAGTCATTCACTTCAGGACAACAGGAATAGAAGTGGGGGTTCCCCTTCCAAACAAACTAGGTAACTATAATAGAGTCAAATGGAAGCTGTTGCTTGGCACTGAGGTTTTGGAGGGCATCTGTATATTTGTTGGCTTATTTCTTGATGAAGTATCTAATTTGTTGGGATGTTCCCAGAAGTCTGACATAATAAATGACTCATTTTTATGAGAAAAGAGTGGTCTTGCTAAGCTGGCACATCAGCAAGTCCATTGGAAGCCAGATACATGCTTAATAGCTTTGCCCAATGAAGCCTTGATCCTTGCAGACACAGCTGTATGCTGAACTGCAGCAACTGGCAGAAGGACAGACTGCACCCCTGCTGCTTTCAGGACCAGTCTTGTAAAGGATTCATCTTTAACTTAGCTGTTCTCTAAAGCTGTTGAAGTAAACGTGTCCTTAGTGCCCTCAATTCAACTTTTACCTGTCCTCCCTGGTAAATAACTTTATCACTTGTCAGTGGGTCATAGCTGCATGGGATGGACCTTGTCCCATCTGTAAGGTTCTAGTAATCCTGCTGATGATCTGTGCTGAGTGCTTGTTTATACACTGCAAAATTAGAAACATATTAAAACTGCATATAATATTTAAGATAAACTTGCAAAAGTAAGAGATGAACCTTTCTTATTCAAGGTTCCTCTTTAAAAAACAGCTATAAAAGCTAATCAGTGAGAGCATAACTTCCCTCTGTAAAACACCCAGTGACACATTGATCTCAGAATAAGTTCACAAACAATTTCAGAATTGCAACGCTTGCTTTTGTGTTAATTATTTTGTTGCTGAAAATATTTCAGATGAAATGATCTCCAGAATGTATTTTTCTAATGGTGGCCCCCACAGGAAAAAAGAGATGTTGGGATGTACCAGTAAGATTCCTTACATGTTGATGACTTTATGCTGAAAATCACTAGTGTTTATGTGAGCTCTGTATGATGGTCTTGGGTGTATTTAATAGTTGTTGTCCTGGAACCCATACCTACCACAAGGCACTGGTGTTCACCCAGCAATTCAAACTGGCTTTGAATTCCTGGCTTTGGAAGATAAAGCAACAACTCTTTTCCTTTAAAATCAAAGAGTAAATCTGTGGTTGTGGTCACAGTGTCATCTGGTTTCAACCCCCCATGTGTTATTTGTTCTGACTTATGTTAATGCATACTTCGTGCCCAGTGGGTAGCATTTCTGTTCTATAAGATGTGCAGAAGTTCCAAGGTGTGCTGTGATGATACAGGAAGGATCACTGCAGGTCACGTTGCTGACTTGCTGCACTGTTGATGGCAGTTAGCACAGGCATGGAAGTGATGGAGGTGCAAAAGCATATTCTGCTGGTATCAGGAAGGTACAAAAGTAGTACCTGCTCTGGATTTGTGGACTGAAGTTTGTTGGAAAACAGCATTTCTGTATGGTAGCACCACAAACAGCAGTTACTTTGCGGCGAAGTTTCCCTGTTTTCTCTTGAATGTACAGAATTCATGCTTAAGAAAACTCTGGAGAAATGGAAATCAGATCAAGGTAGCTGCTTCCTGGGGAAGAGCTCCTTCTTGAGGGAGGAGAAGCTTGGTTTCCCTTTTTGTCTGCTCCTTACTGGCAGTATAGAGGAGAAACCATAAAAAAATACACTCCTATCTACCAAAAGCAACAGACATCAATTCCCTATCTTCCTTCTCACCCATCTGTCAGTCAGTTAAGTTCTGAGAAATGAAAGCCTCAAAATAGCAGAGAAGATATGCTGTTCTCTACAAGAAATCTGCTGCAGCCCCATCACCTATGAGCAACAAAGCAAACAACTTCATATTTCCTAGTTCTAAAGCTGTACCAGGTGTACACCTGTAGTGTTCTTGGAAAAATACCACAAGATTAGGAGAAAAGGTGCTAATAGGTCCGTTTCTTGGAGAAAATGTGCCAAACCAAACACAGATAAAATAAAGAAGGTTGCATTTTGAAAGCTGTTAGTTGCCAGGTGCCCAGCTCTTACGAAGTTGCACTGAAGGACCATTGCATGTAGGGCTGATAGGTTGCCCTGTGTGAGTGGTGCCAGGGGAGATGCCAGCTGATCCCTGGGTTATGCTGAAGAAAACCTGAGTCAATGTGCTGTCCAAATCAGAGGCCTCTTGAAATGCTGGATATTGAGGTCATGCACTTTTCAGTGGGTGTAAGAAACAGCATTTTTCCAGAGCAGTTTGTCTGAAGCACCCAGCTCATTGGGATCCACAGGCTGAGCTTTACTGCAATGTCAGAAGGCAGGAGGTGAGAATTAGCAGAGTCCTGAGTGCAGATCCTGGGCTGAAGAGCTTTGTAGAAAAGTGCCAGATAACGAATGTGCTTACAAATAATGCCAGGGGGGAGATCAGAAGAAAGAGTGGATATTTGTGGTTGAAATTTATATTATGACACTTCTGAAGAAGTTAGAAATGGGAGCAGGAAGAAGACAGGGTCCTCTCTTAATGCTCCTATGCAATTGCATTTATTCCACCTGCTGAAATGTCAGTGTGTTTATTTGCAGTAAATGAGGTCAGGACCTGTTTTGTTTCTTTGTCTCATTGGAGAAGCAAGCTAATTTTTTCTGCAGAAGCAGTGTGCTACACTGGGTGAGCAGTCTGAACTCTTTCCTGGATAAATAAATTTTAGATGTCAATACAATTTAATCCATATTAAGTCCCTCAGCAAATGTCCCCAATCAATGATTTACTACCCTAAACAGTTTCTTTGTAGTGCATTTGCCTGTGTTTTGTAGGTCAGCAGTAACTAAGAATGAGGAAGACTTTTGTGGTGTTATAAATCCTTTGCTTACCTTGGCTTCTCCACCCTCTCTTAGCAAACTGCAGTTTCAAAACTCCTAGCCAAGCTCAGAAAGGAAGTATTCATGCAGCAGCATTACTCCTGTTGGGTTTTATTCTTTCGTGACTTTTTTCTTCTGGCCACATTCACCTTCTGGACTGGGAGGGACCAGTCTTCAGACTTGGCTGTGCAGATCCTGGACTCAAGGAGAAATTCACCTTGTGGGAAAAGCTAATCTCAGCAACGAGCAAGCTGGATCCAGCTGCAATCTGAACAGGAGGCTGTGCAGCCAAGCGGCTCCTTACCCTTCCAGTTGCTATTCATACTTCATTGGGTGGTGCTAATGTGGGGGGGCAGTTCTCCTACACCCCAGTTGACCTGCCCTGGTGTGCACCCTGTAAAGAAAGTTCAGTTCAAGCTGGCCAGCTGGGAGCTGGGAGGAGATTTGTCTTGGGAACATTCTGTCTGTTCAGGATGTAATGAACTTTCCTCCAAAATGGCTCATATTTGGCTGTTCCTGACAAAAGTGTAGAACGATTCGAGTCTAATCTAGCACAGTTGACTCGAGCCCACTGAGAACTATAAACAAGATTCAGTTCATCCACAGTAAAGAGAAGAGACTGGTTCTGGCCAGGGCTGTGTTGCTCCCAACGTGGCAAAATAGGGCAGAAAGTCAGAATGGGGGAAGCTCTATACATTTCCCAGAGTGACTGACCTGGATACCTGAAATGCAAATGTAGGAGTGCAGCATTGTGTTTCTGACCTGAAGACTTCCGTATTTTGACAGGGAGGGTGCCACAAGTGGCTTCTTCCTCCAGTTCTGCTGGTAACTGAGATTTGGGTTAAATCTGTTAATGTTTGTGCTTCAGGAGCCTGAGGTTGTGTAAACTAAAATCACGAGTAGGTCTGTGCTGTCCTTCTCTGCATTGTTTTATAGTGACAGCATTATAGCAGGCTTCTTTTCTAAGTCTTGAAAGAATTCAGGCTCTGATTCTAGAAAGAGCTTGGGCCTCCTTAGGCAAAAGGCCAAGTGCAGAGCATTGTCGTGTGTTAGCAGTCTCCACATTGGCACATCCATTGAGTAGTTCTTTGTGTGACAGCACGTTAAGGAATTTAGCAAAAGCTTTTGTGGTCTCCAAGTCATTTCCTGCAAAATGAGTATGAAGCCTACAGCAGAATAGTGACGTTCTCCAATGGAACGTGTTCTACTGATCTCTACTGAATTTATTTCAGAGAGGAACTAAGTGAAAATCTGAGATCAAGGACATTGTGATAACTCAAGTGTGTCCTTTTTTGTCCTTTTTTGTGTCCTTTTGCTTTGTTGAAGTGTGGTGTGCTAACAAGAAACGTGTCAGTGTTGGTTACCTCTTCCATCTCATGGCTTGACATGGTGCAGGAGCTCTCAGCTCAGACATGACAATAGATGTCACCACCTGGTTCTGGTTTTGTTCGGGTCCAACTGGTGTTATTCTCAAGGGTTTTATTATGATCATTGTGATCTGTTGCTGTGTACTTCTTGGGCTAGTTTGCCATTTTTTTTGGCTGTTGCCCTTCCTCAGGTCTCCTTACATCACTTGTCTTCATAAAGCAGTACTTAGAAGTCAAATTCTCCTCTCACAAACGAGGCTTCTTTCTTTTTTTGTTAAAAATGCAGAAAGCTGCAGAGGATTAGCACCCTGGGCATCTTCAAAAATAGCAGTATGTTCTTTTTCTACCTCTTTCTGTCACATAACTTCAGTGCATCTTTGTGTCTGCTTCCTCCTCCCAGCCCTCCCTGCAGGCAAGTAGCAGAACTAAGCTGAAAATAAATGATTGCAAGGCACTGCTGTGAGTGGTACCTGAACTTTAACCCTCCTCCTTCCCAGAAGAAATAAAGGTAGCTTCTTTAGGCTATGGGGCTTTTTGATTTGGGAGAATTCCCTGTGCTTTGTCATATGGATCTCATCTGCTCTCTTACCCGGTAGGCTGTTTCAGATTTATTTGTGCAGAACTTCTGATGCACTGCTGATCCAATGAACACAGTTCATCCATTCTGCACATTTTTCCATCTCTCCTTCTGTCCCTCTTTCTTCCAAGGCCTTACTTTTAGGATTCGTGGATCAGGACTGTTCCTGCTTAAATGCATGCTCCTTATTTGCAGACCTCGGTTCACATCACTTTCCATGTCTTGTTGTTTCTCTTTTTCCTTCTGTATTTTTCTACTTCAGTTCTGGTTTTCAGCTTTTGATTGGAATTACCTTATCGAGTGTCTGTTGGCTGTAGCAGTTCTTCTATACTATTCTGTACTACAGTATACAGCGTTCTTCTGTTGAATCTCCTAGCTCCAACAAGCTGTATGAAGGCAAACAAATAGGTTTTGTGCTCATGCAAGTTTTTCAAAATTGCTCTGTGCAACTTCGTTGCCACTGAACTGCAGATCTGTGGCAGATTTGTAATGTTTTTGGGGTATTTGTCTCCTTGAGTTAGCAAAGATAGCATACACTGATGCTTTGTGTGAGGCAGAGCAGAGATTCCAGAGGAATGCAGCCCTCAAAGGGTATTAATGCTACCTGTGGAAGAAAATTGCAGTAGTTTCTGAGTATGTAATGCAAACTGAGGTGCAGGTCTGAACAAGGCCAGCAGCAGAGATTATTGCAGCATAGGGAGCAATATGTGTAAGCATCGGCTGCCCCATTGAAAAGCCCTGTGCAGGACAGTAAAGCAGTTCTGCAGGCCTTCAGACCTGGCAAACTGACAGTATAGGAATTTCTGCCTAAGAGGATAGGCCCGTGCAGAACAATGTGGTTTTTCTTGTAGCTTCTCAGTTGCACAGCCTAAAAAGCTGTCTGTTTTCCAGTTTTACAAGAGTAGTGGCTGGAGAAGTATGGAGACTATGCAGGGCTGGAATGGTGGGACAAAACAAAAGTGCTGTATGGCTGAAAAATTCATAGCCTGGAAAAATAAATAGTGCAATTATTTGCAATGTTTTTATTGCCTGATGATTTTTCAGGTTGGGGCCCATCCTGACCCCTGACAATAGGGGACTGATAAAGTACCATTTGTTTTTTGTATTGAGATTGGAACGAGCTTGGGCTCAATCTTATGAATCTAATAGTGGAGTTCCACTGCAGTGTACCAAAAGGGCAAGGGAAAGACTCTTTCCTGGGCTGATATTTGGAGGAGCCTTAGCAATAGTTATGTTTTGTGAGAAGGTTTAAGAATGTGCTGTTTGCATTGTATTTAATATCAATTTTTTCTTTTCTGCTTAGAGAATCTGTTAAGTCAGAACTGAGCTGTGGCAGCATGGCAGCACGTGAGTTAGCTGACTTGCAGGTGAGAGATTTCACAGCACTCAAACCAACCTCATTCAGCAGAGATCTGCTGTCAGTTTAGCTGTTTTTCATCTCTTTTGCCTCTTCTACACCCTATTCTGTGTGTTTCTTGTCATGACAAACATCTATGGTGTTCATCTTATAAGCTATTGACAACAGAGAAAAGCTTCTACTTCATGCTTGTCAAGACTTGCCAGTGCACCAACTCTGGTTTTGTGCTTGCAAAGGGGCTTTAAATTAGGCAGGATGGACTTTAATTATTTCACCTGACATATGCTTTACTAGGGAGGGCATGCTTCCAGCCTTGCTTGCTAAAAATGAGGCTTTTCTTTCAATTGTTTCTCAGCTGAGTGCCTTCCACATGCCCTCTGGCTACCCAGGATGCTAACGAACATTGAACTTTACCGTGTTAATTGTACCTGTCCAATGAATGCTATATTTTCAGAGTTAACAGCAATGGCTTTGGACCAAATTGACTGACTAAAAAAGGCAGCAATTAGTGTGGTGGTTTTTTTTTTCCAAAGTGACTTTCTAAGGTCCTGAGGACTTTGACCCTTATGGTAACATAATTCTTAAGTTTGCTGAGAGGTGAGGGCTGAGCTTGCAAAGTAAGCAGTAATGTAGAGTTAGGAAGTAGACCTGATCTTTAGGTTTACCTCATTGGCAAAGACATGACCTGCACTTTTTGAAGTCAAATGAAGTAACAGTCCCTGTGGGACCTTGATTCATATCTCTGATGTGTAAAAACCCCTCTCTGTAGCAGAGCTGGTGCCTGTTTAGACCAGGTTTCTTCTTTCCTAGGCAATAAGCTTTCAGGGATTGATCTACTGGACAGAGCCATACGGAGTCACTGCATGAGTATCACTGACAGAGTTCAGCATCAGTGGATTTGCTTTATTTGGGGATCACCTGGCAACTGCTTTTCTGTTAAAGGAAAGTTCTTAAGGTTTTAGGAAATAATCCTTATCTGAAACAGGAACTGTGGTCTTCAAGTTGAGTCTGCTTTCAGGCATTAAAAAATAATCTCTTATCACAAAAATGCAGAGGCTGTGCATTCAAAACTGCAACAGTTTTGAATGAAGAGCTTTGTACCAGTTTCTCTGTGTTAAAAAGGAGCTATAAGAGCATGAATATTCAAATATTCTTTATCATTCCAAGTGTTCTATGGCATGTTGTATTCAAAACATCCAGCCACTGCCAAAAATCTGTCAGGTCAGAGGGAAGCTGTCTTTTAGTCTTTTCAGAGTCATTCCCTGCTGATTCATTTTGCTGCTAAGGTGGCATTAGATAGAAATCACAGTGGAGGTTCAGTGTTGGTTGTTAGAGAAAAGAGAGGGTTCCAGATTTTGGTGGTTTTTTTGCTGCTTTGCTATACAGCTCTGCTAGAAACATTCACATTCAATCTTAAATACAACATACTGGGCTGCTGTGAAAGAGCTGCTGGGCATTCTGCTGGAAGTTCCTCAAGAATTCAGCTGCACCAAACTAGTTACAGTTGATTCCATTTAACTTTGTTTCCCAAATAGCACAATTAGTAATGGGAGCATTTAAATGATGCCCAATGAGCTTTTAAGATAGCATCTCATAGGTAACAAATGGTAGCTCGTGTTGCTGAACTGGAGCTCACATTGCTGTCGTGATTATGGTTCATCAGTGAGTCTGTTAGGCAGTGAGTGTTGGGGATAAATACCATTGCAACTACACTTCTGTGTTTATTTTTCATTTACGGCCTCAACTTCTGCACCTGCAGATTAAAGCTCTTCTGTCAGCTTAGAATTAAACTTCATAGTGTGAAGTTGAAGCAAACTTGCTTACTGTCTGAGCGAGGAATTGCGTGTCATTATGAATGCAAATTGCACTGTGTTTGCTGGTGCTGCTACCTGGAAGCTAGATGGGTTGAGTGATTATGGGGTGTGCAAAGCTGCCAGAAAATATCTGCTCCTGGGGGGTCTCTCGTGCTGGTGGGTCTGGACTAGTTTTCATTCACTGCAAAGTAATGATTGAGAAAAAGTTCATGAACTGATCTGGTTAGAGCAGGTATAGTAAGGCATGAGTGAGGAGATGGTGGTTTTTCCTCTGTGAAAACCTCTGGCATCAGAAGAAATGAGCACAGGCAGCACCATGCTGGGTGCATGTGGCAGAGGATGGGGTTGAGATGTACTGTTGGAGCCTGTGCAAATCAAGACTTCAGTGCTAAAGATGTAACTGAGATGCTGTCAAGGCCTAAGAATGGCACTGCAGTTGTATGGAGTGCAGCGTTGCCTCTCTTCTCAGGGCTTACATGTGTTTGCATTCATTTACTTTGCATCTCAGATCAGCAGTAAGACCCTTGGGAGTTTCTTACCCTTCTGGGCAGCCAGTCCTGAGTTCTTTCTGTGGTTGTGCACCAGCAATCATCTCAGCTTTGAGATAAAATGGACAGAGAGCAGGGTGTGTGTGCATCCAGCATTCATTGAGATCATTTCTATTTTCAGTAAGCGTTGACACGGAGTGAGAACAGCAGTTGTCTGCAAATGTTTGCAGGAAGGAGATTAATTTCTGTGTTTTCCTTCCTCTTGTAGCAGAGATTGACATGGGCCAGCAGTGTTGTGGTGTTTGCTGGAAAAGATTCCTTGCTATAGAGGTGGTGCCACCAGGAAAGGTAACAACAACAATTTCTACTGTATAATTTGGCAGCATCTTTTGTTTAGAAATGTGAACCCTGCCTATGCTTTAGTGGCAGCAGAGGCATTTTCCACGCTGTAGAAATTCAAGTCTTCGCTGTCTCCTTCCATTCTTCAATGAAATCTCAGCATCACAAGCTCTCTCAAACAACTTGTCAGATTGCATTATGTGGTTAAAAATGTACCACTGAGGTTTCGTAGTGATTAATAGCCTTGAGAGGGGACGAGTATCCTAGGTGGGGACTGGGAAATGGATTTACAGGGAAGGAGATGAGCGTACAGGAGTCACTAAAAAGACTGCATACTACAGATAGTGTGTTTCTCTTGGCTACTACTGCCAAAAAGCACTTTTGCATTTGAGTGTAGGGGAAAATTCAGACATGCTACGCCTGAGAACTTCAGCTCTCACTCGTTTAAAGCAGAGGGTATAAGTATTATTTGTTACCATCTTGAAGCTTGACCAATTCCAAGGCAAAGTACTCGTGGCTACATGATTCAAAAGCCACATGCTTGGAAGAATGATACTACTATATGAAGTATTCTTATGAGTAAATCTTCAGCAGCATACTAACAGGACCAAGATACAGGCCTCACAGCAGAGAAATGAGCACAGTTAGCCCAGCTGTGTACCTGTTACATACTTCATTGCACAGTGCTTGCTGTCATCCTTACATTCTCTGTCATTTGTTGAGGAGTAACGCTTCACCTGAAGCCAGCTCTCAGCTTTCAGCTGGCTGCTGCTTGACCAGAGTGCAGGAATTGTCTGGTGGCATAGCACATAGAAGGGGAAAGTTGTCAAGGCTTTTTTGGAGATGGGAGGTGGGGGTGGTGAGAGCTAGTTTAAACTAGAGAAAACTGCAGAGGAGATATTGCTAAGAGGGGGAGGTAAAGGAAAGCTGTGAAGTTCAGTGCAATCAGTGGGGGCATCTGACCTGTCTAGTCTGGCTGAGGCTGGAGCAAGAAAGCACAGTTCTGTGTTCAAGAAAGATTTCTCATTTTTATGAGCTAGTAACTTAACTCTTGCATGCTTGCAACATAGATGGAGCCAGAAAAGAAGCAGCCTTCTTGTAGGTGTATTAACTTGCAGTTCAAAATCTGCTCTTCTGCTTTGCATATCTTTTGAGTTATTGCTACTTCCTTGACTGTGGGAGAGTGATGTTTATTCCTGTTGAAGCTACAGAGCTGGCTGATGGAATTTTAAAGGTTTGGATTTTGTTGTTTTTTTTTTTAAGCAAGAATTGAGTGTAGAAATTGTTTCCTTTCTTTTTTTCAATATTTAACATGGAAATATTTATTGTGGTCCGTGGCTCTGGTTCCTATATGTCTCCAGCCATCACATGAGAATCATAAGGGTAGTTTGTATGTGGTAGTAACCTACACGAGGCTGAAGTCTCCTTGCAAAGAAAGGTTCTGCAAGACTAAATGAAAAAGCAGTGCATAGACCTGACCAGGAAAGCAGCTTATTTTCTTACCAACTCTAATACAGAGAGCAGTCCAGCTCTGTTTTTCGTATTCTGAATTACAGTGTGTGTATCTTGAAAAAGTATAAAGAAGGATGACACAATAAATGATGAACCAGAAAGTGTAAAAATCAATGTGTGACCAAAATGTTGCTGTTTAAAAACCTATTATGGGACTGAAGGGAGGATACCTCTGTGCTTATTGAATTAACATCAGTTTGCAAATGGTTTGCATCCTTCTTTGTACTTGTTCTTGTGAATAGACACTCTTGGGTACAGCAGCATTCACTGGACTTAATTAAACGAGACCTTTGTGGACAATTCCATGTTCAGTTGCATCAGATACAGCAACCTCATGGCTTGTGTGTCAATGGAGGATGGTTATACTGGACTGAGAGGTCCTACCTGCTGTTTACTGTTATGCAATGACCCATGTTGTCCAATGCAGAAATTCCCAGACTTATAAGCTCTAACAGATGTTACGTATGCCAGTCAGTGAATGTAGGACTGACTCTTTCCACACCTTGGGGCTGTTTGTCCATTTTGCCTGAATGTATCTGACGTCTTACATAATACTGGAAAGTCTCTCAGATTTATAAACAGCAGGTTTTGCCTTTCCTGCCATCTGTTTTGGGATGCTCGTTGTCTTGGCTAACCTCCTTCATGGGCTGCTCTGTTCAGGCATTGATGCACTAAGACAAATAAATTGCTGAGTGCACTTGGTCCTCTCAGAGAAAATATTGGTGTGATGGAGTTACAAGCAGCCAAAGCATGGAGGGTATGTTTGGTGTTGTGCTGCTTGTAGCTTCTGAAGAGGGTTTTGGTCTAAAGCAAGGTTTGCAATGCAGAAGAGTACTTGTTAAATGTAGAAATGACCCTACAGGTATGAGAGCAGACTGTTTCAGAGTTATTTGCTGGCTTTGTAGATTTTGCTATAGACATTAAGCTGCTTTTTTTTTTTTTTTTCCTCCTATTGATGATCTTCTAGAGGGTGGCTTTTTACCCTACTCCTCATGTGGGAGACGTGCCCTTATTCCTCCCCACTCCCTTTTGTACCAAGGGGATGTAAAGACATAAGTTGCTCGTTTTACAGATATTACTATGACAGAATTCTTTCACTTCTCTGTCAGGAGCATATGCCAATCCTAAAAACAGATATAACACACGTATCAGATTCATCTTCCAAGTTTTCCTCTAAGACCTCCTTTTGTTTGTTTTTTTTCTCTTCCTGTTTGAATTTGGAAGTGTTGTTTTGACTGAGTACAGCAAATCTATGGGTGGTGACAAGAGGGTTCTGTTGCTCCCCGTGTCATCTCTCTTCATATTTTTCCTGTCTTGTGAGCAGAAGAGAAAACAAATCCTTCCTGGCAGCTGGCAGATGACAAGGTGTTGAAATGAGGCTGCTTGGCACCTCACATACTTCTTGCTGGTGTGTTGCAGGGTTGCATCACCAACTGATAAGCAGCACACAAGGGCACATATCTGGAATCCAGGCTCACCCTCATAATTCATAGTTTGCATGCTTATTTTTTGTCGCTCTTCCTTCTTCATTTGTATTTCCTCTTCTTTGAATCAGCATTTGAAAAACAGTGGCACCCACTCTGACACCCACTGTAATACCCATCTGGCTCTTATGGGGAGGAGCTCTGAGGAGGGGAGCTCACACACTGTAAAGTAGTTTCTAGCGTGTTATGGAAGTAGAAATTGGGGAACAGACATGCTTTAAGCTGGCAAGCCCTCCCCATTTTCCACTCCCTCAGTTCTGGTTTCTCATTTGTAATCCCTCTCTGCTTTTCCTGCAAAAGGTCTCCTGCTGTCCCCATTTCTTCTCTAATAAAAGTGCCCGTATTGAAGACCTGGTCTCAGGCAGCCCTCTAACAGTACCTACATTATGCATATGAAGGTCCACTTTGCCGTGGAGATGATGTCCCTTAGAAAATGAGTGCTGAGCATTCTACACTCACAGAATCACAAGGTGTTTAAATGGACTGGCTGTGCCTTGGCCTTCCAGATGCATTTCTCAATGCGTCCCTTTCCATTTCACTCTCTTGGTCTTTATCAGAAAATAAGGTGGAGAACTGTCTTCTGGAAAATACTTTTTATTATCAAATTTTTCCTATATAGTGTTATTACTCTCAGCAAGGTAATACAGATCTATGTATGCACTTGCTTAGAATTCAGTTGCACAAACAAAACAAAAAGAAAATAAGCAAACAACCCCTCTAGTGCAAATTAATGCCTTACATTAAGTTTTTCTGTTGTGTTTTTCTTTCTTTGTGTTTTCCTCTCTGAGTGCTCTCCAGGTTCATCCTTGGATGAGGGAAGGTCGTTCTTTTTACAAAAATAGATGGCACTTCAATTTCAGACAAGCATCATCTTTACAGTACAGCAGGAGGTTACTTGCCAGCCTCTTAAGTCCTTAATTCTTCATGAAATTCATGAAATTTCTTCATGGGGCGAGCCCAGTGTATACTTGGTATTGCACAGACAGGACATTGAAGCAGCAGAGGCTGTGTGAGGTGGAGGAGCAGCTCTCCGTGAGGAGGAAGAAGTCCAGTGATAAGGACGGATTCAGTAATACATGTTCTTATCCCACCAGCCTGCAAGAGGAGAGGATGAAAAAAGTGACGTTGGGAGCTCTGGGGGCAAATGGTCCATTTTGAGTTGTCTGTCAGTCAGGTGAATGAGGGGCAGTGGAGGAAAGGACAGCTAAATGCAGGAATCCTACTTACTTCCTGGGTATCTCCTGATAAACAGCTTACGGACCTCATCATAGACCCATATCAAGACAGCAAACGGTACAGCCACAAACCAGTACTGAAACCTGGGAGTGGGAGAAGAGATTCTCATTCAGAAGCATCTAAACACAAGCTGGATGTCTGAGGCCTCTCTCTACACTGTCTGATTTCACTAAAAGGAAATCTGGGTTTCGTAGTGTTTCATTGCTCGTTTTTTTCCCCCTGTAACTTAAGCACTTAAATGATTAGAAATAAGATTAGGTCCCTGCAAGCTGCCCAAGTGCAAGTAGTTAACTGAATTAATTAATGAATTCCGGATACTATTCAGAAGGAAATGTTGCCTGCTGGCATTACAGTCTCTGAAGATGTCAGAAAAATGGAACATTTTTGACAGTGATATGTTTAAAATAGAAGTTGCTTGCATAAAGTTAAGTAAAATGTTATATAATCTCACCAAAATGTTGGTGATGCTGGACAAAATCTGGGGGTTTGTTCTACACAAGAAGGTTTCTGCATTCTCTACAGTAAATTCAGTAGAAAAAAAAGTAATGTATTCTTTATAGAAGCTGTGAAAATAATTCCCTTTTTGGTCAAGAAATTGCCCATCCTGTTCTTCGAAATGAATATTCATAAATATTTATCCTAAAACTGTCCTGCTGGACATCTTTCTCCCATTTGTGGGTTCAGACAGAACGGTGTCTATTAGTACGTGAAGGAAAGGGAAGCGTGCCAGCATCAGAGCTCACCTCAGAGGTGTGAAGTTCAGGGCTGTAACGTGTCCAAGACCATAGGTGAGAATCAGAGCAATTCCTATCTGGGAAAATATACCCACCCAGATGACTTTGTTCCTATAAGAAAATCACAGAGAAGTAGTTAAAGCTGATTCCACAGCACACTACAAAGGCTGTGCCTTCCTGAGGCTCTGATCACTGGCTTGGACGGCCTGCGTGAGATAGATGGGGATAAATGGGGATCAGTGTGGTGTGAGGGAGCTGGTGGGCTCTGTAGCATCGCCATGCATCTCATACTCCCATGTCTTTCCTGCTCCCATTCCTGACCTACGTAGAGCAGAGCTAGCTTTAGGCAGGCCTGCTGCCTGCGTTACTCATGTCTCCTACTTGCAGTGTGAATGTGCTCATTGTGACTCAAATGCAAATGGAAGAAGGAAAAATACATAGGTGTAGGCTCTGTATCTGCAGATAGAGAAAGAAAACCTGTTTGCTTTCCTATCAGAAATACTCTGTCTAAATGCCAGCTTTCACGTGCAGCCTCCATCCTGCTAGATGTTTTTAATTCCCTGGCTTTCATGGGATTTACAGGCACAGAGCCCTTTGCAAAGGGCAGCCAGCACTGTTGGACCAGCTGGTGTCTCCTTACCTGGCAGGCTGAAGTTAGCTTGAAGTTCAAGTGACCTAAGTACTGATAAGTAGATAAGAATTAAGAAAATAATCTGGGGAGGAAACTTCTTCATTGTAAACATTTTAACGAACGGAGTTTTTAGGCTGGTGTTATTTCAGATTAAACAGAAGAAAGCCTTTACTTAAGGAAAACTCCTATCATGAGATAGAAGAGGGGTGGCGAAGTGTGAGAAAATGTTTATGGCTTGAATCCACATTTAGTCTTTGTTCAGTGACTGAATGTGAGGGGGCAAATCACTGAGCTAATTAGCAGTGGGCTAATAAATCCATCCACCTGTCAGGTAAAGGACCAGCAAAACCTACCGGAAAAGACCCTGCTGGAAAATGGAATTTCTTCTTGTTTTCCTGATAATCAAATCTGCAACTTGCTGAATGGTGATGCTGACAAAAAAGGCAGTGTAGCCAGTCCACTGCAGGTACGTCCTCTGGTATTTAGTCTGCAGAGCAAAGGGAAAAACAAACAGTTGTGTTATATCCAACACTCCTGTCTTGTGGAAGCAACTGTAAACCTTGGCAGGAAGATTTCCGTTACAAAGGGATAAACTCAGTTATTTCAGATTAAGGTGTGCAATGGTCGGATTTGGGCCAATGTTTACATTTAAGCCTCCCTTTTGTTTTCTTAATCTTGTATTTCAGAGGAGAGCATTGAATTTTAAAGACACAGAGTGAAGATGTTCTGGTGCATCTTTACCCATTCCTGTCCATAAGAGTCCTCAAAGTCATTAATAGCATTGTTTTCCCAGTCGACTCGAACGCCAAGCAGTGTGGAAGGGAGGAAGCCTTGTTCTGCATATACTGTAAAATATGTCACGAAGGCTCCCACTGACTGCATGATACCTGTGAAATCAGAGAGGGAGAATCAGTTATATCAGAGAATCATAGAATGACTTGGGTTGAAAGGGACCTCAAGGATCATCAAGCTCCAACCCCCTTGCTGCAGGCAGGGCCACCAACCTCCGTATCTCATACATAGACCAGAGAAATAGGGAAGAAGCAAAACATAGGAGTACTGGTTTAATTTCATGTTCCCCTTTTCTAAAAAGTGAAAGAGCTTGTTTTTATCTCATTCTACTGATGCAAGGTGTTGTTATGGAGAACAGGCCAACCTACCAATCTGCAGATAGGAGTATACAGCCAACTGCTCGTTCACCAGCCTGTCTTTCTTCTTGTTTCGAGGTCTCCTGTTCATAATATCACTTTCAGCTTTTTCATAGGCTAACGCAACAGAAGGGATCTGTAACAGAAACAAACCATCAGGGTGCCTGTACACCCAGCTTCTGTCGCTTGTGAGGATATTTCTCTATTCAGCTCTGTGGCAGCAGCTTACAATGTCTGTTCCCAGGTCAATGAATAGGATGGTGATGGTTCCGATGGGCATTGGAATGCTGGCAATAATGTAGATAAGAAAGGGACAGAGCTCAGCAATGTTCTTAGTCAGCGTGTAGGCAATTGTTTTCTTTAGGTTGTCAAAGATCAGGCGGCCTGGAAGAAAAGGAAACACTTCCGTAACGGCTGATTGCCAACAGCTTTCAGAAAAACAACCCAAAACCTTACTTCTTTAACTAACTTAAGTGAAAGCAGTAATGGCTTATGTGTGTTCTCCTCACGTACATTTTAAAGTGCTTTTTTTTCCCCCAAAACATTAACCTGCCTTCCCTTTGACCCTCCTGAAAATTCTAATTAAATTAAAAAGTCTCTTTCACTGAGAAAGATGGAGGAAAACTCCCGTTCCTCAGCACGCTGTGGTCTTAATGCAAACCATGAGCACTTTGCAGCTGGAGAAGCAGAGTATGTTTGGATGTAGCACAGAGGACTCTGTGTGAGCAAGCATTAAGGTTAAAATGTAAAGAAAACAGCTTGTCTCTTTATGATGATAAAGACTGCATAGGAGCAAGATGAGAGATGCTTTTGTTTGGAGTTTGAACAAGCAGAGATAGCAAACCAGTGCCCTGCTTAGCAAGTATGTGCAAGAGAGGAATGATTTCCTTATTGTCTTTGTAGTGTCTTTGGATGGAAGCAGTTCCCTTTTTTTTTTTTCCAAATACCAAAAACCAAATCCAGGATGACAGTAAGGGAGATATGAGATGAGCTGTCTGCAGAGAGGGGTGCAGGAGGGCAGGATCAGGAGGACTGACCAGCCAGTGCTGTGTGGCTGTCAGCTTCTTTCAGCTAAGAAAAGAGGTAGCAACATTTTTTTTACCTTCTTCCACTCCTGTGACTATAGAAGCAAAGTTATCATCCAGCAGTACCATATCAGCTGCATTTTTAGCTGCATCAGAACCAGCAATGCCCATAGCAATTCCAATATCTGCTTTTTTAAGAGCAGGGGAGTCATTGACTCCATCTCCAGTCACAGCAACGACTGCACCCTGCAACACACAGAAGGATCATAACGTGGGGTTGTAGAGGATGCAGTGCCTTCTTCCCCTGAGGACATTCAGCTCTCAGCACCCTTCCAGTCTCTAAGTCTCTAGAATTAATATGGTAGGCTCAGACTGTGTGCAGCAGATGGCTAAATTAGGTGTCTGTGTGTTGTCTTGGTTGCCTCTATAGTCGGCAAAGATAAATGGGAAATTCAGGGACCCCACATGATCCGTCCTTTACTTTTGTGCAGTGATTACAGACTCACTTGGTTTTAATCTTAATTGTAAATCGTGTCACTGATCACTAGAGACCCTTTGCATGCTGTCCCAACAACTCTGACCACTGATATGCCATGTTAGGAATCCAAAAGATGGAAAACTGATTATTCAGTTCAGCTTCTTTGTTATCTCCCAATGAAACCATCTACTGCAGAAAAGGGTCCTGTCCTGCTTGTTGCAAAAGCTCACAGCTGGGTAGCAACACAGTGTTCTGAGTGGGAAAAAGCCTGACAAACTGATTAAAGCAAATACCGAACGTCCTGTCCCTTTGGGGATTTAGCACAGTGTCACTACTGATAAATACTGCCATGGGCAGAAGAGCTTAGAGGCTCTCAGTGCTAAAGGCAGTGTGTAGACTGAGTGGCTCAAGAGGGGGAAGGGAAGGGCGTTCCTCTGCATCCTTCTCCATCCACTGAGGGTGTGGGTGTCCAAGCAGTACAGAACACATTTACCCTCTGTCTGCCAAAGGGCATTAAAAGAACTTTAAATTAAAAATGAGATTTAACGGGAAGATTTTTATCCTTTTTTTTTTTTTTTTTTCCTCTCTCTTCTCTGACAGCAATTCAGGCTTACACTTGAAGAGCTGTTAATGCTGATTGGAAAGCTTAGTGCTGGCATAATTACAAAAATGAAATAATGGCTTGTGCTGGATCTCCATCCCTGTGAAGATCAGGCCTGGTGGTAGTGTTGTTTTTGATTTGCAGCATCTATTTGGAAGATGCATCAGAGGGGAGAACCACTGAATGACAATCTGCATCTTGTTCAGAATATATATATTCTTCGCTATATATGTAATTTCTTTCCTTGTGCCTCCTGTGCTGGCTGCACTCCATGCTCCCTTACATAATGCTGCCTGTGAGTGGGACAGTCCCTCTTTAAATCCTGCCTCAGATTCATGCTTACTGAGGGTTCTTGTGCAGTCTTTGAAAGTTATATAGATAAGGCTTGGTCACAGATAAATCATGCTATGACATTTTGTGGGATTCATATCTATCTTCTTGTCTAAACATTCCTGTGGGAGGGAAGTACATGGGTCTAAATGGCCACAAGAGATAAGACGAGAGGATGTGGTAATATGTAGCTTTGATCTGGGTTTAAAGAATTCCTGGGGGAAGGCTGCTTCCCAAAGAGTGTTCGTGCAGGTCTCTACCCAGGACGCTTGCTGTGCATCCCAGCAGCAGCTCCTCTGAATTACAACAAGCCTGTCAGACCCCTCAGCACGGCTCTAAGGCATTCATGCTTTGGATAAGCTCATTTTGTCGGTAGGAGTTCAGAGTCTGTAGCAGGAATTCAAAGAACTTGGGTTCTGTCCAGAAAAGACAGTGCTTGTGGCAGTCTGTGGGATGCTGCTCTCGCACGGTGAGAGCGGTGTGAGCAGAGCTGAGAGTGCACTGGAAATTGCCTTCCACTGTCACCTGGAGGGTGATACCTGTGGAAATACACCAGAGCAGTGTCTGTGCAGAAGCTTGTACACCTCTTACCTGTCTTTGGCAGCCTTCCACTATGATCAGTTTCTGTTGGGGTGATGTCCGTGCAAAAACAATCTCCGAATGGTTGCACAAAATTTCATCCAGCTCCTGCAAGCTCATGTCCTTCAGCTCCATCCCATTCACTACTGCTGCTGTAGCCTCCCTGTGAATAGCCATGGGTATGTCTCCAAATCAAAAGGCTTAGATAGAGAACAGTGCACTCGTAGAATGAATGCAGTTTAACAGTGAGGAAAGGCAGCAAATTGAGTTAATTTCAGAAGCGTTAGTTGTTAATCAGCAGGTGTTGAATGAAAGCCACTGCAGAAATCCAGACTGAATTAGTTACCTAGAGACAGAGGGAAGTAATCAGAGCTTCCTCCAGAGTAGGCTTAACAACAGAAAATGCATTTTAAAGAGTACTCTGAGGGTTGGGGGGGTGAGAGTGGGGGAGGAAGACATCTCTAAAAATCTTTAATGCTTTTCTTCTGGTTTTTTGTTTTAAGGGAGGGGGTATTTGTTGTTTTTGGTTTTTTTTTTACAGTGGTGAAAGAGGAACTTGGAGTGGTGGTCAGGTCATCCTCCAGCACCACACAAGGTACTGAATTGTGGTTTTCAGTGTGCATGTTTAGTCAGTTGTGCAGTGACAACAAAGATCTGCAAAGTATTATTCGCCAGTGTTTTCCAATGGTGAGTGCAGGTGGGAGCCCTGGCCTAGGCACAGAATTATTCAGGTAGAGAGGCACGTTAGGTGGGCTTGGGGGCTGCGATGTAGAGTTTGGCTAAAAGCACTGTAGAAGAAGAAGGCATAGCTTTCAGAAAATGAAGGCAGTAGGTATCCCAGATGCTCTGCTGTTCTTACTGTCTATTGACTTGCTCAACAGGAATGTTGAGGCGCTTCGCAATGTCTTCCACCGTCTCACTGGTGGCTGAAATGATGCCCACACTTTTGGCAATGGCCTTGGCAGTGATTGGGTGATCACCAGTGACCATGATAACCTGAGGAAGGGACAAGTGCTAGGAGTGAGTGACAAACGTACATGCTGTGGATGCAGAGAGATTAGGTGAAATGTCTATTGTTCTAGACCAGGAAACAGTTTAGAATCTGAACTTGGAAAGCTATGCTATTTACTTAACAAAGACAGGTAGTGGCAATTAATTAGCTCTGTATTGATTTCAGTTCTCTACCTCTTGTTATTGGCACCATTTTATCAGAGCTGCGAAAAAAGCTTTGTCATGAGCAGTAAGGTTGGAACAACGCAGAATAAAGAAACCTTTTTCTATGAGAATTCAAGTTACATACACTGAGGTTACAGTCTGTAAGAATATTGTGAGATCCCTACCTTGATCCCGGCGCTGCGGCACTTTGAGACAGCATCTGGCACTGTGGAACGAGGTGGGTCAATCATAGATAGGAGCCCAACAAAGCATAGATTGGATGTGGGGAAATTCATGGAATCTGTGTCAAATGTGTAGGTGTCTGGAAACTCATTTTCAGGCAGGTACAGGTGACAGAAACCTAGAAGGAAATGTAGGTTGACAGAATATACAGGAAATAATGAAAGAGGAGAGCTTGCTAAAGCTTAGCATCAGATTTTCTCTTGCCTGTAAAATTCTGGTGCATTTAACCATTTGCTTTCTTTAGAGGATTATTTAACCTGCCGTTGTAACTTTGTTTTGGCTGCACGGTGTTTCAGATTGACATCAGTATATAGCAGTAAGAGCATCCCTGCCACAGGGAGCTGGCAGCATGGCAGTGAGATTCAGCAGTCTGCACAGAAGGCAGCACACTTCGTTTTTTACCCTTCACTGCAGGGGGAATGAAGTCCAGACACACTGTGCTCATACCAGGATTTAAACTCCCCATTTTGCACTGCAGTTCTCTTACAGTCCCTCTAGGACTCACCAAGCACTCTTTCTCCCAGGCCTCCCAGCTCCATGTATGCTGTTTGGAAAGCTTCTGCCTTTTCACTGTCCAGTGGTTCTTCTTTCCCATTGATCATGATAGTGCTGCATCTCTCTAGGATCCTCTCTGGGGCACCTTTCATCACCAGCAGAAAGCGTTTGTCATTGGGATCGTCAGTCTCGTGAATGGAGAGCTGTGTGCCACAATACAAAGTCATTTGAAGAAGCATATATGACCCTTATTTGTTTCCATTTTTGGTTACTTTGCACAGAAATAGCAATTATTCTCCTTTTCCACGTATCATTCTTTCCATCAAATGGAATGAACTGCAATTATTGGAGATTAAGTCTTCCCTGTCGTTGAATTCACCCATTAAAACTTCCAGGTCACCAACTGTTGCATTCGATATGCTGATAGAAACACTGAAAGCTGGAAACAGTTTGGCCTGTTTCCAAAAAACTGAAACACACCTGGAATTTGTTGGTAGAGTTGAAGGGAATTTCAGCCACTTTCTTGTTCCGTGCTCGAATATTCATGACGTCACCCAGAACAACTTCTGCAAATTTCAGCAGAGCTGTTTCGGAGGCATCACCCACCACAACTCTCTGTATGGGTGAGAGAAGGGACAGTTGATAGCACATCTGCCCCTCTTTCAAGACATCTTAGTGCTTCTGTAAGATGTTGGGTGCTTGAGCAGCAGTGATAAAGCAGTAGTTGTCCCCAAAAAAGCCTTGTGCTAAAAATGTGCCTTAAATTTTTTAATGAGTTTATAGCCAACAGTGAGTTAGAAGGCTGGAGTGTTAAATGTAAGAGAAGACTGAATCTAAATAGAACAGCTTGTATGTATTGCTCTTCCAAAGGAAGAGAAAGAAGTTGATGTGAAGCAGTACCTTCATTATTGGGAGATTCTCCTGTCCTGGTCTGAATTCTGCTCGGTTGCATAGAGTTACAATTTTTGATAGTGCTGTCCATGATGGAGAGCTTTGGTCAAAAGGCTGGGCTGAAAAGAAACAAAAGGAATACAGCATCCATTAGCATAGTATGTGGTGGAAGTAAAAGCTCCAGTTTGGAACAACACGATTGAATTGTTTGCAGAATAAGGTTGTTCCTTTGATAGGTTTTGTTACAGAAAAACACTTCAACAGGAACCTTATGGCAATCAGCTAGCAGTTCTGGCCAAGTTACTTAGATAAAGTTTGTGTGCTTATTTCCCTCCTAAATTCACTGTCAGTGAGTGCACTTGGAATTAGAACCTCCTCCAGGCTTATTTTCTGGTGATGGGAATTATTCTGTTCTCATCTCTGTGTGGCAAAGAAGGGATTTTCCTATTGCACGCTGCACTTGTGTGTGGCAGGGAGGTATATGTTTCATCTCTGAAAAGATATCCTCATTGACATCAGTTGGACAGACTGTAAGTGGGAAACATCCCACATAGCCACCGTTTTCTACATCCCCCCACTGCCATATTTACTTGTTTGATCTTCACTGGTATCAGCTGAGTAGATTTGATTATCAAACCAGAGGTGGGCAACAGTCATCCTGTTCTGCGTGAGGGTCCCTGTCTTGTCAGAGCAGATGATGGAAGTAGAGCCAAGCGTTTCCACAGCTTCCAAGTTCTTCACCAAGCAGTTCTTCTTTGCCATCCGTTTGGCTGTCAGAGACAGGCTCACCTGGTAGAGGTAAAGCAAGAAGTTCAGCTTGCTGCCAGTGAGATACCATTAAAGAATGATGTAAGCAGCCTGCAGACTGCTACTTTTAACGTTGTTGCTTTTCTGAAAGAGAGCATTTTTTTAAAAGTCATCTTTTGGTGGCTGCAATTTTGCATTGCAAAAGCATTATTTAGCTCAGATGTGCAGCTGAAACTAAGAAAAAGTGCAGGTGTTAATGAGAGCAACCTGATTGCCTGCTGATAGTGATGAGTGCTGTATCAGTTAAGAGGCTGTCTAAGATGGAAGAAGCTGCAATGTTGGGGGAATTCCCAATCTAATGAATCCTGAAGTGAAGCTCTTCGTACTGCAGTTCATTGTTAGTGTGCTTTAGGGCTAACAGTGCTTAACAGTTGTGCTGCTTCTTAGCTGGGGATTGTAAAGACCATTTTTATGTATTAGTAAATGGAATTTTCATGCAACTTTTAGGGTACAATGTCTTCTGTTCCAAAGAGGAACAGGTTGTGGAGAAATGACTCACATCATCATACTGTTAGCAATTGAGGCAGAACAGTATTTCAAAACCATTGTTCAGAGCTGAATTCTTGTGCTGAAGCTCAGATTAATAGCTCAGTTACGCCAGAATTCCTATATGTTTGTCCTATCAGTTTCATGGAAAGAAAAACACCCCACCTCATCTCAAGTGAGGTAATCTGTTTTTTAGTGTTACGCTGTATTGAAGTTAAGGGAGATGAATTGTGGTAGTGACTGAAGCACTATGAGTGGCAGCTCAGACTCACTGTCACTGTGGCTAGCAGTCCCTCTGGCACGTTTGCCACGATGATGCCAATGAGAAAAATGATGGAGTCCAGAATCTTGTACCGCATTGATACAGAAATAATGAAGAAGAGGACACCGATGGAAATGGCCACTCCTGCCACCAGGTAGACAAAGTGTTCTATCTCAATAGCAATGGGTGTTTTCTCGTTTCCTACTCCTGATGCAAGAGAAGCAATCCGCCCAATGATCGTGCGGTCCCCAGTGTTGATTACAATGCCAGTAGCAGTGCCTGTAAAGAAATAAGTCCATCAGTTTCAAGCCTGTCTTCTCTACACAGTATTGATTAACAAAGACCCCTTTCAGCCTTTACATAGCTGAGACCTCACCCCAGAATTATTTATTTTCCTTTAGAAAGGGAAAGAAGGACAAAATCCATTTTCCTTAGCCTTTGCTGATGGTGTTGCAGTAGGAATGCAGCATTACCCAAGGCACAGTGCAGTTTCCTAGCAGATAGTCTGTTAGGTACAACACGTGCCTTTGAGTTCTGATCACAGGAACAACACCTTCAAGTGCACAGAGCCCTTTCACAGAAGCATCCACAAGTACATAAAGGCTTCTGCAACTTGTCATTTCTAAAGGTGATGATTGAAAGACCACAATAGAATGGCAGTTAATGCTGATTGCACCCATAACCAGTCTAGGTGTTAAAACAAAGGTCTCACTGGTTGACGTGGTGAATGACCAGCTCAGTGCTGCAGGCTTTATTTTGGTGTCCTTTGGAAACCATTTCTTATAGCAACCAAAGCTTTTTGGAATTCCTTGAGGCAGAATAGTTCAAAATGAGTTAAAAATATTATTTGGCACTCTCTACAGGTGCCATTTCTGGAGGTCTTTGTTGCTACACACCTTCCACGCAGGTGGTGGAATAGAATGCAATATTCCTGGTCTCCAAGGGGTTCTCATGGGTGAAGTCACAGGAGCGGGACTGTGGCTCTGATTCCCCTGTGAGTGAAGAATTGTCCACCTTTAATGAAACGGAGATATGCCCATGTTAAAGTCAGTAACTTGCAGTTACATACAGCCCAGAAGGAAGGCTGCAGCACATTTAATAACAGGTGACAGGGCCATCGTGTCTCAGTGCTGTTCTATGAGATGATTGCCACTGTCACTGTAGGAACGTATTTCAGCAGGAAATTGGTTCGGCCCATGCTATGTGTTTGTTGGTGGGGTTTTCAGTGGCAGCCTGAAAGGAAAGGCAAAGACCTCACTGTAGGTCTCTGGAGGCACGTAATGCAGTGTTGCTACATCTGCTGCTGCCCTGGCAAGGAGTATTGCTAGAACATACTATGGCCACAATGGCTTGTTCTGGTGTTCAGGAAAGGGATTAGTATGTTAGTATGGCATGAGCTGGGCATCCTAGTAGAGCTTCTGCATTCTGTGACTTATATGTGGTCAAATTTTAAAGCTCTAATAACTCATATTAGGTGTGCAGAAGTAGTTCATGTCATGAATGCCTCTAAAGCACTCTTACACTGTGCTCTACAAAGCGTTGCTTACCTTGCACCCCTGAGTAGTGATCAGACGAATGTCTGCTGGGATCCTGTCTCCTCCCTTTATCTCCACAATGTCTCCCACTACCAGCTGGTCTGCTGACATTTCCTTCTTTTCTGCATCTCTTATGACGAGAGCTTGCTGAAGGACAGAAGTATGGCTGACATGAGCATGGTGCTACCTCTAAACACCCAACCAAGAGGTAGATTCAAGTTATGCTTATTGCTTATATGTAAGGTGCTTATATATAAAGTTCCACGTCAGTCATTTTGAGGTGTTATCAGGAAAAGAAATGCTTGTTATTCTTACCTGTGGAATCATTTTACTGAAGCTAGCCATAATGTTTGTGCTTTTTGCTTCCTGATAGTAAGCGAAGATACCAGTGAGGATGACGACCACTGCAAGGACTACACCAAGGTAGAGCTAATCAGTGAAAGAAATAATCCAGTTAGTTGAAAGTATATGCTAAGTAGTTCCTCTGATGGAGTAAATCATATCATTCTGTAAGGTTTCAAGAGACTTGAAGTGAAGTGTTGAGGCAGACTAAAAGACAAATTAAGAAAAGAGCTTTCAAGTTTTGCCTTGCTATCGATCAAGTAAAACTGGGGTATAAAAAAAGTTATAATGGTAAACGTCCTGTGTCTCTAAAAATCTTCTCTAAATCAAACCTGGGATGAACCTGAATCAGTTATATTCCTAGCAGAGAATCAAAGTCAAAGATTCCAGCATACTCAAGTATTGTGATTACAGGCAGTAGTTATAAAACCTTTGGACAGGCACTCTTAGAAGTGGTATGTCAGGTATTTAGCAGAAATGTTCAGTCATAAAGGGAGAGTCCTGAAGAACAAAAGACCTCCTGGTTGTTACTGAGTAACTATGAAGTAGTATTCAAGTTACTTAGATTGTCAAAGGGTCGCATACTCACTTTGTACTTATTCAAACACTTACGTTGTCAAAGGCTGATTCAGCTCCCTGAGCCAACTGAATGCCAAATGAAATCCAGGAGAAGACAGCTCCTATCCATAAGAGAATGGAAAAACCTCCCACCATCTGCTTGAGGAATTTAACAATTTCAGGAGTGGCTTTGGGAGGAGTGAGCGAGTTGGGACCATCACGAGCCAGAATCTCTGCTGCTCTTGCGCTGGAGAGACCCTGCAAAAGTAAATGCCACATTTATCATGGGGTCACAGAAAGCAGCTTTTCAGCTCAGCTCAGGAAAAAGAAGTGTATGCTGCTTGTTTCTTAAATGTTGTTAGTGTTACGGATTGGTAACCTGCACCTTTGATTTCCAAAGGTAGTGATTTCAGGATAGTGACACTGCTAGGGAAAAATGGCCTGTGGCAAACTTTGAATACCTTCAGAAAAGCTGTGGCCCTGATGAGAACGTGGTGGTCCAGTTTTGCATGGGGATTTTGATTACAAAACAGAGGAATCCTTCAGACAATGGAGAAACTCCAGTTTAAAACCAGGACAGGGCCGTGCACTGAGATGCTGTTTGTTTGAGGGTTTATTGGGAGCTGGTGCTCCATGATTATGCATGCATGCATCCATGAGTGCAGCTTTGTCAGTTTGCCAATTTGAATGCTTTCCCACTGCCTCTAAGCAGCTTTGGATTAGCCAGAGGTAAAGGAAGGCATCTGAATCAGGAAGTTTTAATGATGCCCTATGGACTTACTTTGTCGATGCTCGTACCGTACTTTTCCTCCAGTTGTGAAGTGCTGAGTTTGTGGTCATCCTGGATTCCAAAAGAAAGAAAATGACAGTAAGCAGACCAGCAGACTTATAAATTTTGTATCAGAATCTGGAAGTGGTTCAGAGTGCCTGGATCTGGAGCTATGGATCCAGTTGCTAGCGTGACATCCCACTTCCACAAACAAACAGTATAGTTTATCAGAAAAAGCACAAGTCTCCTCTTACATATTCACACCTCTGGCATTTGCTCCTATTTTACTATTTGCAAAGCATTTACAACACTTGTCTTCTGCTGGACGGAAATGGGTTTCACCATAAATGTCAGTGTTACGTGGAGTCGAGAAGCTTAACTGATAAAGTGACGAGGGAGTGAAATGATTTGCTGTGGTCTCATGGAAAGAGGCAGCAGGTTCTAAGCACAGTTAAGAAAGAGGCATGGGAGAGGGAAATCAGAAAGCTCTCCTCCTTTCCCTCCAGTGACAACGCTGTGCTATTGCTGACCCAATTACATCTTGTGGTGAACAGAGGTTTAGAAGCCAAGAATTTGTGAGTTCTCACCATTGTTTTCACAGCATGATTCATTGCTGCTCGGATGAGTCAATTAACTTGTCTGTGCTTTGATTTTTCTTTAGAAACATGAGAGTACTGTTACATCCCCGGTGGCAAAGATGAGATACATTGAGAATTATTTAGCTGGGACTGAATAGAGCTCAGAAAGATGATGGAGAAATTGATGGCTCGTTTGGGGATTTCCTTACCTTTGAAATACTGCCTAACCCATGCATTGCCTTTGCTGTGAGCTGTTCTTAAGGCAGTTCCGAAAAGAGGTCAGAATAATTAACTTCATGTTTCAGATTGGGAAACTGAAGCATGCATGGAGGAAGTGAGTTTTCCAAACCCAGCCAGCGGGTCCCTGGCAAGCCAGAAGGAAACGCAGGTTGCTTGAGCTTAGTGCTCTCTCCTTGAAGTACCTTGCAGGGAGAAAACTGTAAAGCTGAGCCGTGCTTCTAGATCTACTAGCAATCTGTGGAGCAAGATGTTTTGCTCCTCTCTTCCTTCTGCTTCCTGGCTGGCTGTGCAAATGGCAGCTGAGAGAAGGCAGCTTAATATTATATATTAATTCCATCTGGGAAAGTACAGACCTCGGTAGGGATGCACTGCTCTGTACCAGCGGGGGCTTCATCAAGTCAGAATCATCCTTTCATTACAGATACTAATCCTGCACAGCTTTTTTTCAGGCGTACTACAGGGGCGTAAGGAAGCTTATTTCTCCCTGCTGGATTTTCAGCATTGGCACTTCCCTTCACCAGCATTCATTCAAACAGTGGTTGAGGCTGTCCTGCCAGCTGACGTGGAGTTAGCAATACTCACCAGGTCCAGTTCTTTCTTCAGTTCTTCATTCTTTTTTTTCTTGTTGCCCTTCAGGTCTTTGCACTTTTCTTCCTCTCCGGTCTTTGTTTTTTCCAGATCTTTTAGCCCATTGATCTCAATTGAGTAAACATCAGACTTTTTCTGTGGAAGAAGGCAGGTTTTAGCTTTGTTCCATGCACCTGCACAAATCAGACTCTGACAAGTCCTTCTGTTTCTTTGCTAAGTTGGAATTGCTGCTGTTTCTTTCTCCCAGCAACTTTGAGTGCTATCCCTGTCCTTATATCCCCACAGCAAGCACTGCAGCACTCACAATCAGGTCTTCAGCATCTGTCAATTACAGTGATTCCTTTAGAGAGCACAACACTTCCAGTGCTTTATGATCTAACACAAAGTGTGGGAATGCTGCCCAGGACCTCAGCAAAATTAACATGGAGTGGAAAAGGAGAAAGAAGAAAAAGAAAAAGAGAAGTTTATTTCTTTGGCTGCTCCTACAGCTTTTTAGATCCATGACTTCACTGTTATTTTCACTTAAAATTACCATTCACACGTTTACACCAGATGACATAAAATGGAGGCAAACAGCTTATTGGGCTGCCAGGGAGAAGCAAGCCTGTTACTTCTTTCTTGTTTACCCATACTGGCCAATCTAGTAACAGGTAAGTAACCCAGGGATGCTGCCAAACCTCTGACGTTCTGCTTTATGGATAATGTAACTTCAGGAGGGTTGCATCCTCCTAACTTTACATTAACACTGCACTCTGAAGGGCACACTTCCTGTGTTGCCCATTTGCCAGCTTCTATAATCATAACGTTCCAGATCCTAATTATCTTGTAAATTACATGCCATTCCTTGGAAGAACTATTGGTTGACCCCATTTCAGAGGCTTCCTTAGAGATTAGCCATCGGAGTCTCATGAGAGTCATGCTGGGTCTTATCTGATGGTGTGCTTTACTGGTGGGATGGATGTGCTGGTGTGCTGCTGATAGGTACACACATGTTTTGTAGGACATTTGTCATTTAGGTTGCTACAAAGGGAATCTTTCAGGTGAGTGAAAGTGTATGTCCTGTATAAAGCCTAAGTCAGCTTAAGTGATGGAAACAACAAGGAAATAATAGGTTTGGACATCCCATTGCTTACTATTATTCTGAACTCCAAACTGACCCCCTGTCCTCAGATGCCCTTTAATTAAAGGAATGTTGAAATATTAACATTTTATCTTGAGGAAGGGAAAAGCTAAGAGCTGGTGAATGGTTCAGCCAATTACAAGCCTGAAGTCTTTCTCAAGCACTTCAGTTTGTTTGACAAATATCCCAGATACAGAACATCTCCATTACAGGACGTTCTAAATTTTGAATCACACCAAAGACACACAATCTGGTTTATCTACTGGGATTCTTGCTTTGCACTCCTACTCTTCCCTTCAACTATCCAACTCAAAGATCTGTTTGGCTTTTCAAATCTGCACAGAGACCAAGATAGAGAAAGCAACTGTCTATCATGACAACCTAGCAGGAAGAGAAAAGAAAATTAGTGAAGTTAGGAAATTCTGTTGGTTGCTGTGCATGATGTACATATAACCTCTAACCTGCAAATCTTCATAAAATCTCAGATTTTGGCATTTGCAAAAGAGTTACTGTTCATGAAAATCGTGATTACAATACTAGCCATTCATGGAGGTGTTTTCTATCCAATCTCTTTGCATTTTAGGATTGGAAGTGCATACTTACCTAGACTGACAACCTTAGTCATTAAGACTGGATGCCCAATAGTTTCTAGTATCAATTCCATTTTTTGCTTTGCTCATATTTCTGATACACATAGATTAAATTAGAGCTTGTTAGTAGGAAGAAACTCACATAGTAGCAGCAGTTTTGGTGAACAGTGTACTCACCTTTACCATCTTGGTGAGCTTATTCCTTTCCAGATGCAATGAAGCAGCCAAGCCAAAAGCTCCAGATGAAAAGCAAAAGCCCAACAGGAGAAAAGTGGAACTCAGAGCACTTCTGACTGTTGCAGTGCAAAAGCTCACAGGGGTGGTAGTTCCCTCTCAGTTGACAAGCAGATGTTAGCTGGAATCCTGCTTGCGTTTTGGCATCCTTCAGGCAGGACGAGTTCGTTGTCCAGAGCCTGTGGAGAAAGAGCACTGTTTGCTGGTGCTTTATAAATCAGCATCTTGTGCTGCCACTCCACCCCTCCCCTTCCAGGTCCAGCCCATCTTCTGTTTCACCTGTAGTAGGTGGAAAAATACCACAGTAATGGGCATGTGGGTTTCAGGTCAGATAGTTTCTAATTATTCCTTTGTAGTGTTTGCTCATGACTAGGGAACAGGTGTATTATTCATCTTGCTAGAAGCAAAGAGTTTCCTTCACAGGCTTTCCAGCACTGGACTCCCCTTTGCATATCCAGCTGTTACAGCAACGTCTGCTGGAGAAAAGGAAGTCTGTGCACGTGTTGTGCCTCCTAGCAGCTGGCATGATGCTCTGTGTGCTGCCTAGGGTCCCTGGAAGCCACATCCCTACCCTGTATGTACTGGGGGTTTTGCAGAGCAATGGTCCATCAAGTTTCTCAACTTGGAGTTCACTCTTTATTTGTGGATTGCATTTGTTGTGTTTTTAACTTTCATGCATAACTGAAAGAAATAACTTCCAAGTGTGTTTTCAGTAAGAGCACTTAGCTAAATACTGCATGGAAATGCTCTTGTACCAATTACAAGCTTCCATATGGGAGTCATAAAGGCTTACGACACATTTGATGCCTAGTGTATCTCATCAGTCAGAAGTAACATTAACCTTTTCTACATCCCTGCAATTTTACTGAATTAAAACAAAGTTATACACATGGAAATATTCTCTATACTTTAACATTACTTTGGGGAAGAGTGTCTTTCATCTGCCTGGCAGAACTGGTCTCACAGCACAGCATAAGGTTGCAGCAGTTGGTGTTCTGCACTGCGTGATTCATGGGCTTAAAACTGCATCGTCTGAGATGCTGCGAGGTACCACAGTCCTTAGCAGGTGACTGAAATTGTGGTAAGAGATATGATGTGTTAGAAGTAAGTAACAGTGACCATTTCAAGCCAGATGAATAAGCAGTTGGTAGGGAAGACAAGCAAGTAGCATCCCTTACTGCTTAAACAGCATAAACAAATCCACGTTCAAATTATGGATGGGCTCCAATAAGTAGTGTTGTACTTATCCTCCTTAAATGATTATCATATTTATAAGTAAAGCTGTTTCTACTTCTCAGTTTATGTCTATTGGCCTTTTCCCATGGCATTCTCAATCTTAAGACGTTATGCAAGATACAGAAGTACACCTGGAAAGGTTTCACATTCAGTTTCTCCTGTTTATTTTATTGAGAATTGGATTGTATCCTGGAGCTTGAATAGAAACCTTTTCATACATGTACAAGTATTTGAGATTTCATAATATGTGCCATATACAAGAACACACACTGATTGCAGCCAGTGGTGCCCATTACCAAGGTACTGGAGCCACAAGGATCAAGAAGTGTGGTGAGCTGATTTGGCACCAAACTCATTGCTGATACTGGAAATGAGGGGCTTTCAAAAGCAAACACATACTTGGAAATAGAGAAGTGCCATCCAGACATGTCGTTGTGTTGTCCATCAGATTTGTTAGCAAAGTCTGCAGGCTGGAGAATGTGGAAACAGGGTGGCATACTTGACTTCTTCACTGGCAATTTTGAACTGGGAACTTGGATTCACAATCCATCGCTGAGGAATAACTGGTGGGTGGAACACAGGAACGTATATAGTATCCTGCTGTTAATTGACTTGTGGAAATAAATAATAATTCATGATTTAGGATGTCATCTGGGTCATTTTGGCAGGTTTTGCATTTCTCTTCTCAAAGTCACGATGACTTTTGCCTGAGGACAAATGTTAGAAATGCAGTTAGAGAAGTGTTTGGCAACAAAACAGGCTGTATGCTTTGGTCTAGCTGCAGCATTTGCACTGAACTATCTTTTACTAAAGGAAGTTCTTGTAGAAAATTAATTAAACTGGGAAAGCCCTATGACAGTGCCATAGTGTAACAGCATACAAGGTATTGACCTGGGATTGCCTTGCTAACAAATAGTCTGTTATGATTTGCCAAGTTAAAAATAAGAAACTGCTGGTTAAAAAGCTCAGTGGCAGGGGTTGTTATTAACTTTTGGAATGGTTGGTTCCCTTGCAAGTTACGAAGTGCCAATGAGAAGTGCTATAAAAGGCAAATCCCACGTTATGAACCAACGTACTGTGGTTGGGCAGTGTAATGTCCTTCTGTTGGGAGCACTGGTCTTGTTTTTTATTGTTTAGCCCTGCTGCAGAAGTAAATCAGAAATAAAGCCCAGGTGAGAAGCCAGGCTGCAGTTTTGGACAAGTGCATGTAGACCTTTGAATTCTGGCAGTGAAGTGTTTTTCCCTTGGTTTGGCAAGATGTGACATGCATCGAGAGGGATAAAACCCGTGTCTGTGCCAGAGAGCTGTAATCATCACGTGAGTTCCCAGCGTGTCTCAACACTCAGAGCTGAGCCCTGGTTTGAAGGTAAAATAAATGCGTGTTGTTCTGATTTCTAAATATTGGTCTAGGAAAATAGCAAGTGTCCTTTCTGAAATATTGTCTTATTTTGATCCTGTTCTAAGGTCATGTCTGCTAACAAGTGCTGCCCAAGGACAAACGAGCATGTTTGGCTGTTTATCATGCTGAGATGTCTCTTGTACTGTGGGAAGGCTGCAGGCTTGCTGGTACGAGACCCAGGGTCTTGCATTTGTTCTGCTTGTGCAGAGAAGGGGAAAATGGTTGTAAAAGCTTTCGGAGTAAAGAAGCAGTAGAATGGATTTGCCTGCCTTTTTCTTCCTGCAGATGTTTACCTTTGGAAATATTAGTTATATTTACATGTCTCTTGTGCCTGTATTTGCAAAATGGGCACTGTGCAGCTTTAGAAGCACCCAGAGATGCAGGTTTGGGTGGTGGTAGATGTGTGCTCGTTTGCTTTCCTGAGACTTGTTGCCTTTCCTCTGGGAGAGCAGCAGAGGGAGCACAGTGGCCTCTGTGCTCAGTGCTCTCCTTCATGCACTGCTTTCACAACAGCAAAAATATGGTTTTGGGGTACAGTGTGCACATCTTGTTGCCTTACTACTTGCCTGTCTCTGGTTGTAGGGAAATGCGTTGTGTTGCTTTTTATCTTGCATTGTAAAGGTAAAACCAGTTCAGGTGAGCGTTTCATTGTGCTAAAGTCATCTTTCAGAGGCAGGATGGGACTGCAGAGGGGTTAGGCATTGCTGGCAGATACGTGGATGTGCTGTGGGGTTGGGTTGTGCAGCCAGCTTCCTCCAGAGGCTGTTGGGCTTTGAACACCTTCTGGGTTCCTCTATTAGCAAAGGCAGAAAGCTGGGAGGGTTCCTCTCTTCCTTACTCAGGGAGAGGAAGAGCCCTGAGCAGAGGGAAAAGCTGTTGTTAAATCTTCTTATTCTGGAGTCAAAGACGTTAAACTGCAATTCATAGGCTGCATGTGATGAACGTTATACTTGTATTGATACTGCCTATACTGTGCTCTGTGTCTGAATGCTTCAGTGCTCAAGAAATTGTGTTCTGTTTCATGTAGCTCTGGATGGGGTTCATGGAAAGGTGTATTTCTGTGCTCTTTCATAATTTGCTATCTTATTTATCAGAAAGGAGTGTGGAATTATGAGGTGCTCAGCTTTTAAGATGGCACTTTAATGGAACTGTAGTCTGCCTCAATAGCAGTACTGGGTCGACCTTCTGTCCCTAAAGACGCGGCACAGTCACTGCTGGCATAGCCTGAGTGAAAGTTTTATCTCCGTTCTATAAAAGGAATTGCTGCACCTCGATGGATTTTGGAGCTCATGCATTGTTGAGCTGATTCTTGTGTATCCACAAGCGATAGCACAGATAAAATGGATCATTTCATGCATATATTTCAATACATCATTTATTTCTTCGCTCTATCCGAAGAAGAGGCGGGCACGGAAGAAGCGACTGGTCTTGTTACCTCTACTCCTTGCTTACAGAGTTTCTACTTAAAATCTACAACGATGCAGTCGTAGATATTGAGCTGCTTTCTGATGTGGAGAATTGCTCATTTGAGACCTTTTCAGGTGGATCATGAAGAAGCCACGACTGTCTGCGCTACACCCAAAGTGCCTGTGGGTTGTGTGAAGCAGGGAGCAGCAGAGCTCTGCCTTTCACAGCGTGCTGCTGGCTGCTGAACTCGCTGCTCCCTGCCTTAAGGAAGTTCAAAAAGAGAAGTAAAACTTGCACATTTTTTGTGGGTCGGGGTGGGGTGCAGGGCTCAGCCAAGCCCCTTCACGTGCCTTTGACAGATACGAAGGGAGCAATCTGTTGAAATGTTACATTTCTGAGGGGGGGGGAAATAGAAGCCACAGGTGAGGCACAAGATCTTGGATTTTCTTATTCTTCCTGCTTCTTAGCACTAGTGATACGAACCATTACTCAAACCTTACTGAACGTGGTATTAAAGGAATTAGGAAAGTGGAACTTCCTCCTCCTTACGACTGTCTGGTGCTGCCCAGAGGTTTGTTTAGGGCTGAAAGTTTTTCTTCTTTAACATTCTGGTGTTTTCAGTGTTTCATTTGAGATTATATGTAAATTATAGGAATTAAATAATTCCGGTCTTTTGTTATGTTTTGATACATTTTTCCTTCTGAAATGCTCTGTAATGTGCCAGTCAGGTATTCCAAACCAGTACATCTGGAGCTTGCACAGCTGACTTGTAGTTTGCAGTCTACATTCAGTCCTCTACAACAACATATCCAACCTCATTCCTGAGAGACGTCACAGCCCATCAAGTGACAGAGAAAAGGCAACTGTGCAATGGGGTGAAAATAAACAGTTAAGAGAAAGATGTGAATATAGACCCATGTGCAGCTGAAGTTGGGCACGTGGGAAGAGAAAATGGACGGTAATACAAAGTTATGTTTACCCTAAAGCACCTCTGCAAACGTAGGAAAGGAATCTTTGGGGCAGAGTTCCACTTGTAAAATATTTGGTGTGTGCAGAGCTTGTTTCTAAACCGTGATGTAAAGTGACAGCATTCTATGGTTAGCAAAGGTTTCCATACGCAGCCGCTGGAAGGATGTTTTCCATTATTAGGCCCTGAAGTTCTTGCAAGAGCTCTTTGGTCTTGTGGCTCTTGCTGTTTTTATAATGGAAAGCAGGTCATTGGACTAACGTGACTGTACAAGTAATTGAGAACCGATACGGCAGGACAAGATGTTGACTGTGAGATAATTCACATCGTGAGGCTGTTGAGGTGCCACAGCCAGATGTTTACTGGCTGGGTGACCTCTATTGGAAAGTGATTAAAAATGAATCAGTTGGTTGAATGTGGGTTGTTCGAACAGATGGATTTTTTTATTTATCTTTCTACCCCGTGATGGCCCTGCATTGATGTCACATCACCCAAGAGCTCTGCTAAGAGAAAATGGCGGTTTGTGAGCACTGAAGGGGTGAGTGTGTCAGCTGAGAATGCCAACATGCTGGCTCACAGCTTGCAACAGCTGCTGGCAGAGCAAGTCTGGATCTTTAGTCACAGTCTGCAAGGCCAAAGGCTGGGACTGACGAAGTGATGGCTCATGGTTTACAAGACCTGACAGCCAGTGACCATTGCATGGATGCAGGTTGACCTCTGCTTGGTATTCCCACCTGGGACTGTGCTTGCAGATTTGCAGGCAGGGAGCAATGTTTACATTTGCCAGTGGTTGGAGTGGACATTGAGAAAGGTGGGCTTCAGCCTCAAAGAGGAGAGTGCAACATGTTTTAAAATGGCTGTTTTTGAAATTATTTTTTCATTTTGCCTTTGCATCTGCATCCCCAGAAAACTGGATAGGTTGTAAAAGCAGTGGTAGGAATCAATTGAAGCATTTAATAGAGTGTTTTGTGTCCTTTTCTTCCCTTTATTTTCTCCCCACTTACATGTGGTATCGTTGCAGTGGAATTCAGCAGGCTGCTTTAAATGGTGTGGATGGAAAGAGAGCTTTCTCTTCTCAATTATACCTTTAGAGATATTTCAGAGAACCTGTGTGTATTTCATTTTTATTGTATTTCCTTCTGAGATTCTGCCATCTTCCAATAGCAGTCAGGTTTATGTGCTGGAGTAAAACAGAGGCTTTCAGAGTGAGAGAAAATGGTCTTTGAAGTGGTTGTGGGGGTGACACAGCGGAGATGTTCGAGCTGCAATGTGAAGTTGAAAGCAGCATTTTGTCTGTGGAATTTAAAAACCACGTGGGTTCGTATGCAGCCCAGGGCAGTGTGAAACGTCACCCTTGTGGACCTTGCACTGAAATTGCTTAGGGTCAGGAAAAACTCGTTTCATATTTGTCGAAGGCACGTGAAGGGGCTCGGCTTGCTGTTGTCTCACACTGGCTTCCCTGCCCTTGGCTCCATCCAGTTTCACGTGCTGTGATGGCCTTGAGGGGAGCAACTGGGGGCAGGGGAGGAGGAGGCTGTGCTCCTTCAGAACCCATGGGCTGAGTGCATCCCCGTGCTCCATCCTGGGGCTGTCGGACCTTTCACCTGCTTTCCTCTTGGGAAAATGCCCTCAGCTTGGATTGACACTGGGTATCGTTTGGCTGCTGCTCAGAACCAGTCCAACCGCCCGTTGGATGCAGATGGGTGCAAAGTCAGTTCCCTAAGAATTACAGTTATACGGTTGGGGCTTGGCTGGCAGGGCCACACAGCCACGTGTTTTCCAGAGGTAAAAGTGAACCAAAATGTTTTCCTGAGGACTGTATGGCCCCAGAATGACAGCAGCCACACTCAGTGACCCACTGACTCTTACAGGAAGGGACAGACCCTCGTTTAGCACAATATTAATCAATTTTAAAGAAGCTCACATTTGAACGTTGTTTTGAATTGGGCCATAGCTGCTACATTCTGCTTTCTGACTTGGTGACATTAGTAACAGCCAGACTTTTTCTTAAGGCATTTTTTTCATTCCTTCTCACCTCTAAAATAATTACGAATTGGATGGACAGAAGTTATTCTGATTAGGAATAATTAGTTGATATTTAATAAAGCCTCATGCTTTTGCTGTCACCCTGGTTTCTATACAGAGTCTGTTTCTGCACTCTGCAACACTTGAGTTAGTAGAAGTTTGAGTCACTGTTGGGAGAGAAGATGGATTCTGTGCCTGATGGGCTGGAAACTTGGACATGATGTTGACAGCATCTTTGAATTCGCATCCCATTGTGGTCCATGCAGCTTTGGGATTGGCTCGAGGCAGCATGGTTAGTGTTGGAAAAGGCATTTCACAAAGGCTACCAAGTCTTGTTAGGTGTGACGTGTACTCAGGTGTTTTGTAGTTTTGTTCTGGTGAAATGTTTGTATTGAACAGTTCCAAGATATTGTATTCAGTAGAAAACGTCCACTGAGTTTAGCTTTTTCCCTGTAGATCTTCTCCTTTTGAACATCATTTCTGCAGTACTTCGTTACTTACTGTTCTCAGCCCCAGAAAGGCCCCATAGGGTAGACCTTTTTAGTACCACCCTTCAAGGCTCAACCCTGGGCAGCTTGAGCTTTTCCACTATGTGCCAGGGTTGTTTTTCCACCAGTGGATCGAAAGGTCAGGAGCATCCTTGCCTCTTTATGGATGGAGAAACTGAGTCACAGAGGGGCAGCAACCTGCAGAAGAACCAGGAAATCTGCAGGCATCGTGGTCACAGTGTCACAGCTGTGTGATGTGCTGCTCTGTGGGGCTGTCAGTCTGCTCCAAGGTTTGCACAGCTGGCTGCTCCACAACCTGAGTGCTCCCACAGTGAAATCAATGGCAGTAGTGAGGTAGTAGTGAGACCCGAGCTTTCTGCTTGCTTCATTTGCGTCCCTTTGCCGTATAATTTGCTTGATGGCTGAGAAACATAATGGGATCCCCTAGTATAAAATTGCTTAGGATGAGATACAGCTCATCTAATTTAACTCTGAGGCTGCGCTAGTCACTCAGTTTGTCTTTATAGCCAAAGGGAAGAAAGAAGCACCTCCAGACAGCAATTCATCTCGTTTGTGTTAAGCATATATGAGATAATGATTACACTGTGGAGGCATGCTGCTCTCTGCCTGAACAGAGGAGGAGCCTGGAAGAATAATTTGGATGAAATCCCTGGCTTATAGGGGAGGCGAGTCCTGTCCTGAGGAATAAATGCCTACAGATGAGCCCAGGTGACATGTTTTAAATGCCAAAACAAGCATTTTTGAAGGATATGGCATATTTTGGTTTGGCTTTTGTGTTCAGACCTGTCAGAAGGAGTCGCAGATGTGGGCACGTGTTGTCCTTGGGCTTCCAATGAACACATTTAGGCAGGAATTGATCTTCCGTCTGTCACGTCCATGGGGAAGGATTTGCTGCTATTGCTGATTTTTACCAAGAAAGGTTCTGACAAGTCCCATCAAGTTCTGCTTCGAGAGTCAATTATCCTGAATGCATCTGGGCTGAGTGGATTTGTGAACAAACTAAGTGGGAAGGAGAGGTGCCTATGTGGCCAATGCCGTGCTCAGTATGCAGAGCCCTGCAAGTCAGCGGGGTGGTGGTTGAGGTCAGTCATGAGTTACATGCAAATAAGAATCGTGGTAATATAAGCAAGCAAACAAGCTGAAATAGCTTGGCAAGATCTCCGCTTTTGATGAGAGGGAGAACAAATTGAGTTGTCTTGGTTGTGGCTCTGCCCCAAGCGCTCCTCCTTGCTGCTGTGCAGCCTGTCTGCACAAGCAATGCAGCAAGCACTGTGCTCCAGCTCATCTCCTTTTGGAAATGAGCACTGATGTTCCATGGTACCCCACTTCCAGGCACCTCCCAGGGCAGAGAGGGTCGGAGCACAGCTGCACCTTGCAGCAGGGCAGCCACTGCTGGCATAGGAGCCAGCTGCAGAGCTGGAACAGCACAGCCACATCAGCACTCTGCCCACCAGCATGAGCTGCATCACAGCAGTAATTGGTGTTTGCATATCGCTTTGCAAAGACGGAGAAATTGCTGAAATGCAAATGATAAATAGGTTGGCTTCCAGAGCCTCTGCATAGCTCACCCTCACAGCTAATTAAGCAGTTAGGAGATTGGCATGAATGTAAAATAAAAGATTGAGTCAGACAGCTTTTTTTTTTTCAGCTTGGTTGTGACTAGACAGCCTTATTCCTTCTCAAGTGTATTGATGAGCTGTGAAACCGACTGGGTCTAGAGATCTGTTGATAGAGGAACATGCAGCATTTTGCCATCTCCATTCCAGGGGGCATCTTAAAAGCCATCTCTCTTAATGTGAGAGCTGCTTGGTGATGAGATTTACAGTGCTTAGCGCCAGCGTGGTGATTTTACTTTAGAAGTTCTCATTCTTCTTGATGATGATGGGATTTTATATTTGGAAATGTGCATAACTTAGTTACTGAGTTGGGGTTTCGTTGGCCACTCTCCACGTGCTTTTTAGCTGGCAATAGTAAACTTGGTCTTTGTCTGCTCTGTAATTCTTTTAAATTGTAGTGCAGTTTGGGCAGCCAGGACAATAGAGACAGATAATGATGGCTCAAAAAGTTCCAAAATGTACATTATTCCTCTCTCCTAAGGAAAATGTAATCGTGGCAAATTGAAATACATGAGTTAGTATTTGCTTCCATGGAAGTGAAATCTGGTACTTTGATAGCTGATGTGGATATAATAATACCTCACTTACAGCTATTTCAGGGCCCTGAAAATTTCCTCTTGTTGGAAAAATGAGGCTTTGTAATCATAGCATGTAGAAATGGATGCTGCTGCATCGTGTGAAAATAAATTACTTTTTAATGTAATGTATTTGAAGATTAATAACTGAACATCCATTTAGGAAAGCTCTTTGGGCAAAGAACTCTGTTTATTGGGTTGGTACATAAAATCAGAAGTGCGTTCAAATATTCCTGTCTTGCAGATCATCCTGAAGTGTATTATTCAGCTGCTGAAGTGATACTACAAAATGAGTATCATTTTATATTAGAATGCATGCAAAGCTAAGGGGAAGGAAGAATTATGTGCTACATAATAGGAAAAGAAGACTAAAATACAACAGCGAAACAATTGAGAAGGCCTCAGAAAATGGGAAAGGGAAAATAGCATCGTAAGGAGAGGTGGTCGTAATGCAGTGCTGGTCCTGGGTGAGTTGTTTTGTACTCTGCAAAGTAATGTTGTGATTTCTCCTCACCAGAATGATGAGTGGACTGAACCTGCCAAAGGTGACAGAAACCAAAAGCTCAGTGTTTCTGTTTGTGACCCGTTGTGAAGTTGGGTTCTCTAAGGAAGAGACAAAAATGAGCACACTTGCATTGGAATGACAGCACTTTGGTTTTGATCCATCAGAGGAAACTGGCATCACATCACAGAGCTGTGTCATCCCCAGGTAAGATCCTCACTTATGCCCTTTCCCCCAAATCCACCTCTGTTCCTGAGTCACTGAGCTGTGAAGTTAAACCCAAGCACTGTGGGCTTTCCCTCCAAGCAGGGCTTTGACCCACTGCATTCAGCTTCCTGCTGTGGGTTTCAGGCTGAGTTGCAAGGTTCTGTCTTTCCTACTGAACTCGATGATCTTGAAGGTCTTTTGAACCTGAGCAATTCTGTGATTGGACTTCATGAAACTGGGGTAAAGCAATAGAGTGCGTTTGACCCTGATGGTGGGCAGCTTGAAGTTGCTGGAGGTGAAGAGCATGCCTGCTGCTGCTGCTGGTCAGCATTCTGTCCTGTCTGCCTTCAGACACATCCCTTCTTGTTACCAGCTGCCACTGACAGATTTTGCTTTTGATTTACACCAACCCCATTACTCAGCAAGAGCAAGCTGTAAATTAGTGCTTGAGAAGTATGAAATGAATGAATGCCTGCTGTTAAAGGAAGCCATCCAGAGCATGTAAAGATCTGCCAGGTACACTGCTCTGGACCCATATGTGATTTGCATGTGCTTCACTTCCTTATGGAGATGAGTCAGAGATAAAAGAGTTTCAGTCCATTGAGGAACTGAGCATCTGCCTTAAGTAGCTGCACATTCTTGATTTCTCTTGAGAGGGAGATAACAGGGGCTGTGATCCCTCCTGCAGTACCTTTGGGATGGGGAGTATCAGGAGAACAAAATGAATGCCTGTACTGCAGCAAGCCAACCAGACAGTGCCTGAGCATCCCCAAAGTAGCTGGACTCTGTCCTGCAGCCAGCACTGTCCCCATCCCTTTTGTGTAAGACATTCTTTTGTTTCCTTCAAACCATCCCTAAAGTTCCTTTGTTCATTCTTTGCATCCATTTGAGGTGCTCTCGGCACTGCGCTTCCTGGCACCGTTTCTCTCTGTATGTTTCTAAGCTGTTAAATGCATTTCAGCTGGAGGTTTTGCTCTGTAAATCGTTCTGTCCCTGCAGTGCAATATGGACTGGGCTGTCAGCAGTTATTTAGGGTGTAAAAGCAAGTTTTGAATCTTCAGAACTGCCCACCATGTGATCTGATGTTGAAAACCAGAGAGGTGCTGGCTGTGTGCATCGTGTTTCTTGCAACTGAACGCCCAGCTGGGGCACACAGTGCTGTAAGCTCACAGCTGCTGTGATCTGTATTCACTGGGCACATTTTCCTGCAGACACATGGTGAGCATGAACATGGATCTTCTTATGTTATGTGCATTTTTCCTTGCTTTTCCCTTAAGAGGAGAGCCTGGTTGCAATACCAGCATAGTAGGCAGGAGAGGGAGCTTTCTCCTTTGGATGTCACATTGCTGGCTGTGATTAATTCCTTTGGTTTTGTGAGGGTGGGGTGCCATAGCATTATAAAGGGTGTTTATGGAGATAATCCACTTATCAGCCCAAGCACACATTCTCTCTCCACCAGAAAACAAATTGCTTCTGTCCTCACTGAGAGAGATTGTAAGGGCTATCCTAAACTAGAGGGACAGGGGAGGACATGGCACGAGGCTGATAACATCAGAAACAAAAGCAGAAGCAGGGGACAAATAAATGAATTTATTAAAGAACAGCTGCGAAATACAAGTGATCTACTTCAGCAACTCATTCATCAAGGGGGTTTGGCCTTGCCTCATTGTAATCTAAATTGAATCTAATTTAGATTCCAGGCAAGGGGTGGGAATCCTTTCCTGAACCAAAACAAGCCTTGCCACCTCCTACCTTTCCATTACTCATTCCTTAATTTGTTTGGGTTTGTTATGTAGGACACTCAGGAAGAATAGCTTAAAGCTGTGTGTGCCTGTGCTGAGTCTGATGTTGTAATCCCTGCTTTGCCGTGCATTGGGCTCACTTTTTGGTGCAGACACAGCACCCAGGGCTGGCAGCATGCCTCTGCCCAGGGCCCCAGCACCTCAGTGTGAACATCTCCCTCTCCTGAGCACTGGCTCTCTTGCTCTGCTGCTTCACGTAGTGTTTGGGAGCCCACTACACACTTGGGATCAAGCAGTTTCTGTTTTTTCTCTCTAAAAATCAGCTCTGCTGGTGCCTACACACATCCAGCCCACCCTAGGGACAGACATTGGCAGGTAGCTTCCTGCAGTTTTGAGGTACCCCACTTGCTGACCTACTTTCTGTTCTGGCATTGTGTGTTGATAAACAGCAAAACTCAGCTTCATAGCCTGTGTATGTCTGGAAAGACCCAAGGGCAAAACTCCTATCTTCATCTTCATGCTCATCAGTGCTGCATGCCCTATTTCTGTATTGGTAGCCAGCTTGTTCTTGCCAGCCTCCTTGCAGAAAGTGTTACAGGCCACGTGAGAGGTGGGTGATTAACTGCTTAGAGGCAACCAGCTGGCAATGGGAGTGAGTGTGGGAATGCTGCTTCCTTCCCACTTCCGAGCACTGCACCAAAGATTGAGAACCTCTGTCACACATTGAGAACCTCTATCACACATGAACTGCATTCTAGACTGCTCCAGGGAAGGGCTGGGGAGTTTTGGTCAGGTTGAAGAAGGAAATTCCAGCTGAAGCCAAAATTGGGTTGGCCTCAATAGAGCAGGACACAGGTGGGAAAACATTTCCTTTTCTGAGATTCCTTGAATGAGTACTGGGGTCTGCTGGGCAAGGCAGTTCTCCTGATCCAGTAGCTGTGCTCTCTGCTGCACCAACCTGCTGTAGTGAAGCCCTGTGCTCTCCTCTTTCTCCCTGAAGGACTCTTGATGCTGCTCAACCCTCTGATACTGTTCAGCATCACTGTACCCCATGAAAACTCCCATCTTATTACATTATGAGCTGAAAGGCATTTGCAGTTTGGTGGCCAGGAATGTTGAAACACCTCCTGAGATAGTGTATGAAGTATATATCTTGGAGATAGCTCCTACTCACAGCAGGGTGTTTGCGTTGTATTTTCCAGGTGTAGTCAGAAGACTTCAGCCTGTCAAGCCCTTTTTTTTGGCTTTGAGACTGGAACAACACTCAGGAAAATCTATCTGCTGCAGGAAACGTTCCTACCTGTCAGTCGTAGCCTGTCCTCACAGTCATGCAGTGGATTCCCAGGGTTGTGTTCAGGTCTGTGCTGTTGTGTGAAATGGATTAAGGTAAGAAGATGCTGCCATCTTCAGCAGGAGCAGCTGCTGGTACTGAATGTTAGTGTGTGGGCATCCATGTGTTCCACGAGCAAGATGGGGAAAAGAAGGGACTGTAAAGGTTTGCCTGGAAAGGGAAACGAGTGAGAAGGTTTTGCTGAGCAAGCTGTGTCCAGGCAGGAGACCAGGTTTGATCAACAGACCTGTGCATGATCATGGGGCAGCAATGAAGGTATGAATGCAATGAAGGGGTCAGTGGTGGGGCGGAGGCTGTGTAACCTGGTCATGGCAACAGGAAATAGGAAGGCAGGGGCCCTCGCCTCAGCCTGGCTTTAATCTGTGGCCTTCAGCAAAGTGCTTGGCCTCGGTCAGCCCCTGTGCCTCCTGTTGGGGTTGGTCCTCATGGGCTGCAGTGGTTGAGGGACTGATTCGTTGGCAGCACCTCCAGAAATCAGGAGGTGATAGTGAAGGGATATTGAAAACCCAAATGTATTTAGCATCAGTTGATACATGGGGTAAACTCCATACACTACATGGTCTTCCAAATTCTACTTCTATGGACCCTAAAATAATTGGGGTGGAAAATTGGTATGTTTTATGGTATTTTGGGTCAACTCAAATTAGCTGTTGTGTTCTAGATACTTGTTGATAGTTTGCTGTTAGTTTTTAAAGTGATTTTAGATTACAGTTCCTCTAAAAATGCAGTTTTCTTTCTTGCTTTCAGAGAATGAAAGAAGCTGCCCTGACACATCACAGAAAGCACTTTTCTTTCTAAATCAAAGTAAGCTTCCAGCATTCACTGAGGATGTGTGAAATCCTTATTTCTCCTTCAGAAATAGCTCCGTGCTCGTGTGTGCTGCACTGAAGTGTGTCATCTCTTGGAGAAACAACCCGTGTTGATACTGGTTGTGTGTTGTTGTTCTTAGATGCTGGGAAAGGGCTCTCACGCCTGTGGTATGTGAGGGAAGAAAACCTATTTATAGAACAAACAGCTCCTTTGTTAGAATATGTCATCTGGTTTATGTCAGGATGGGTGTAGGAGGAGGAAGGACTGTGGTAAAAGCAGTGGGAGTTGCCCTCTGCAGTGTGCAGCCCAAACCCACTGAGCACCTTTCTCTCTGGCACCCAGAGCTGTGCAGGGAGAACAGTTATGCACTGGAGATGGCAATATAATCCCTACCAGGCAAAGGGGGGATGTTTAAATGATGCCAACTGGGAACATCTGTCAGGGTTGTGCTTTGGAATGCACAGCCTGGTTTTAATGTAATGAAATTTCTGGCATAAAACTTGTGTGTTTTTATAGAAAAAATATATATATATATTTCTCCCTCAGTGGTTTTGTTCAGAGTCTTCTGAAAAATCATGGGCATCCCATGATGTCTGTGGTATTCATTCAGGTGCATGAAGGTGGTGACCTCTGCGTCCCTCGTTCTGCCGATCCTACCCATAAAAGCCCATCGAAGGTCTTGAAAATAGAAGATCTTGGCTTTAGAATGAAAACTGTTCTTCCAAAAATGTTTTTAGATTGGAGGTTGTTTACATTGGAGGTAATAAGTAGCTGTTGGAGATGTACTGTGAGCATCCTGGGTGCTTGAATGATCAGAATTGAGGAACTCGGGTACTGTTAGCAGCTGTGTAGTGCCATTGGAATGGGAATGATCACACCACTCCTCACTGGGTCACCTGGGTACCCTTTCACCTCATTCCTACAGGGCTTTTGTGACACTGCGGATGGCTTCCAGTACCCCAACTTTTATATAGAGGGACACATATAGTTGCCTCTTAGAGTGGCATACACGAGTATGGTGTTCTCTCCCTGATGCGATCTGCATGGCTCCTTATGCACAGCCTGTTGTTTTCATTGGGTGATTGTTATCTGGACAGGGATCCTGTGGGGCTGAATCTGTACAGATAGGAAAGAAAGAGACAGAAGGCACAGCAAGTGGTTTCTTGTTTTGATTATTCAAAAGCGCATATAGTAATAGCAAGGAAAATGTATTGGAATACATAAGATAAAACTTGATTCTCTTATAACAGCAAGCTTCTCTCTCATTTATGAGTAATAATGAACACCCTTTTCTTTTAATAAGGAGTTCTTCCAATAGCAATGGCCTTCTGGAAGCAAGATGCTGGAATGCTGGATTTGTGCTGTGTGAGTGTGATTGGGGAGCATCCACCAACAGCATCCCATGTTCTTGAGTTGGAGGGCTTCACCTCTAGTGCTGGAAGGAAGCTGTCTCTCCTCCCAAAGTAAGTACCATCTAAAAAACTGGGTTTGGTTTCATTAGTATTGAGGGTGGACAAATAATAATGGCACCTTTAGGACCAAGAACACTCTTGGTTTCATCCTCGACGTGGTGCTGGCAGTTGACCCTAATTTTTAGCCTTGGCCAAAACACAGACTTGAGCTGATGACCTAGTTTAAGCTGACCTTGAAATATGCAACCACAGTGACCTCCAAGCAATTAATTATCTGACTCAGGTAGCTGGCCATCCATGGAACGTGATATAGGGGCGCTTTTGTTCTGCTCTGTTCAAGGACTGCTGCTGGAATTGCATTATTCCCTGTTCCTGCCAGCCTGTCTGATTCCCCAGGTATCTTTAGTTTTTTGAATCACTTTATTTAGCTTAAGTGGCTGATGTCTGGCTGGAGTGCACAGATATCTGTGTATGGTATCAGCAGTTACTGATTCATTCTTCTTAGAGCATCTTGTTTATTAATTATAGCCAACGCCAGTGTTTTTATACAGTCTGTATCTTCTTGATAAAAGCAGTGACTCACTGTAATTGGTCACTGCATGCAATAGAGTCTATTTTTGTGTAGTGCCCTCTCTGTTCAATGCAAAGCACGTGATCTGTGGAGGCACCATGGAGGAGAGAGCAACTGCCCATCTGCTGAGCAGTGAGAGGGGCTGAGGGCAGACAGGGCTGCAGGTGAGCTGCAGGCAGGGCAGAATGACGGAGCAAATTGAGGGACGTGTAGGAGGCGCAGGGGTTGGCAGGGCAAAGAGGACAGCAAGAGGTGAAACAGGAGGAGTGAGGGCAAGGTGAGTGTGTGCATGGAGTTGGTGGTGCTGCATTCCAAGCTCAGGTCTGGGGAGGACTTTCTGCATCCCTCTTGCTTTTACTGTGTCGCAGAAATCTGAGGTCTTCATTAAGCATCATTTATGTCCTTTATGGCCAAATGCTTTTAGCCTTGGCAGGCACCGAACAAAGCTGGTCTATTTGTAGGGATTTTATGGTTTTGCTGTTTCAGGAACTTCAGGTCTTTGGGGTGAAAGGGCCCTGTTCAGCCTCGCACACAAAGGGTTAAGTACTGCATTCTGCCTGACAGCCACCACATGCAGCTTTGACGTAGGTTTGTTTTTCATCTCAGAGAAGTGAAGTACTTCTGAAGAACTTCTCAGTAACTAGCAAAGGGCGTAAGCCAGGGTCTGTACATGTACTTTATTTGTAGATAAGCTAAAGGAAATTTGCAGAGGTGAGATAGTGTGGGATTGCCCAGCTTGTTGGTAGAATACTAAGAAGAATCCAGGCCAGAAATGGAACATCACAGGTTTATGGGGTCCATTCTTTTTGTACAACTCATGGCTCTTCCACAGTAAGTTTTGTTCTCAGTTGATTTTTAATTATTGACAACTCACAGCCGTGAGGACAGAAAGCCAGAAAGGCTCGTCCGCTGAGCAAAGTGTCGTGCGTGCAAAGTGATGGGGACTCACTGAGGTGAACAGTTAACAACAAACACATCAGAGCAGAGCACAGGAGCCCACGAACGCAGTAAATCTCCAGCTCTTAAGGAGCGCATTGCCGCCCTGTGCAGGGAGGAGCCGGGCTCTGCCTGAGCGCTCCGTAACGCAGAGAGAACAGCGCCCTCTGGCGGCCGTCGGCGGCACTGCAAACCCCGCCGGGCTGCGCGTAACCTCTCCTTTCCTACACAGAATTTGGATAGAAACCAGTGACTGCTCTCTCTCTCTTTTTTTTTTTTTTTAAATGCTTGTTTCTTTGTACAAAGTTAATAGAACGACTAAAACGCAGCGAGCTGTAGCAGAATACTTAGCCAGGAGAAGGGTGCTTGCTTGGGTGTTGAAGTTCCCTTTGAAAAAGATAGCTTCGAAAGCAAATGAGACTTTTTACAGATTCAGAGCTCTGTGAAACTTGCATCACTTTACCCAGCAACTTTGAATTGGACTGAGAAGGCGTTTCTCACTGTCAAAAGCCCTTTCAGATTTGTCATATTGAGGCTGGGAAAACTGTTTTTCCTTTTTTTACATGTGATGTCTGATATATTACAAATGTGCTTGTTCTTTTAGCTGAAAGATGATGACAGTTGTGCTACTGGAAGGGAGAGCTGGAAACACGCAGATGGAAGGTACAGGACAAGGCCAAAAACTGAGAAATTTTCTTTTTCACAATGGGGGACACAGCAGTGCAAGATAGTGAATATATGCAGCCACACATGTGCTGTGTTCCTGAATCCTTTGTATTCCTTGGTCAACAGAACAAATCACATTTGAGAAGCAGCATTCTAGGGGACTTGAAAAGGAGTTAATGATGTGTTTTCCTTGTTTAATGCCAGCTGTGGGGAGGTTCAGCCTTACCCTTTAAGGAAGAAAACTGCAGTGGTTTTCAATTCAATTCAGCCAAGGTAAGATGGTGCACCAGGTTTTATTTTACAGAAGAAGAGTCATTGCAAGGTGCTAAAATAATTGATGCAGCGGTGTATTTCAGTAGCAGTAAGAGTTTTAAGAGTACGAGAAATTAAATGAGCAAATGTGAATGACTGCGTGTGGCAATCCGCTGCTAATGGATTTCCATCCACTGCTGAAATGAATGGGCTGAGGAGAGGCCTAAAAGCAAATCTGTGAAAGTGCCACCTTGTTAAATTGCAGATTGGTAAAACAGCACTTCAGTTACAGCACGCAAAGGCTTGCCTAAATGCTTATACACTGCTTGATCTTCTTGGTGCTGAGGCTCAGAAAACAATATCTCAAATGTACCTGCAGTGGCACCAGGGCTTAACTGACCACAAAGTGGTAGCAATGTGGATGAATGAATCTCAGTGCCAATTTCTCAAACACGGGGCAGTTTTTAACCCAGCCTTCACAGCACACCTGCTGCTTAAAGGGATCCAAGTACACAGGCTGTGTGTGTGCACAGGCCTGGGCTTATGCAGTGCTCTTCTGTGTTGGAGGAAGTATTTATCTGAGAGAGCACCGCTATGAAAGGCACTGAGGGCTCACAGATGGCTGGCCTGAGCCCTCTTGTTCAGATCTCCCTCTTTGTAGATCTGAAAGGAAAAGAATTCTAAGAACTAAGGAGGCATATTGAGCAGACTGTTTTCTCTGGGAGATAAGGATGGCATAGGGATGCTTTGTGTGTTGTCATTGAAAACAGAAAGGGAGAGCAGTTGGAGTTAAGAGGTCCGAATATCGCCCATCCAGGGGCCTTGGAGGTCTCTTCTTCAGCCACGAGCAGAGCTAGTTGAAGCTCTGGGAGCAGTAGTAAAGTGAGAACATGCACAGTCTGTTGTTGCACTGCTTTGGCTGTCTTGAGGCTGGGATGGCAAGGAGAAATTGGTGCCAGCAGTGGGTCTGTGTTGGCTCCTGATGGACAGGAAAGGGGCAAGGAACAAGCTTTGCTGATGTTTAGCTGCACAGCGAAGAGGACAGTTGTGCTGAAGTGAGCTGGCATGATTATTGCAGTGACAGAGGGACTGCTGAGATGGGGCTGTCACGTGCAGGCCAGAGATGCAGGTTCTGTGCTCCCACTCCCATAGCCTGGCTCAGAGACCAGAAGATTGAGGGATTAATGGGGGTGGGGGTGCTGAATTTATTTTTTTATCTCCTCGTCCTGTTGTGCCTGTGCAGAAGTACCAGCCTTTTTTTTCCCCCTTTTTCTTTTCTTTTTGCTGGTGAAGCATTAACTGGGTGGGTTGCCATAGCAACCCCTGCATGATAAGTTGGGCTGCTTCTTGCAGCTCTCAAGATTTCTCAACATTCATTCCCCTTCACCACATCCCCTGAAGTGCTAAAATGGCCGAGGGCTTTGTGGCACTGAACATCCTTCGCCCTATGGGCTGTGCCTCTGCTCCAGCCTGCTCCCTGCAGGCATCAGAGCAAGGAGGAGAGGCTGTGCATCCTTAGAGTGGGTGGGTTATGAAGAATATGTGCTCTCCATCTCTCACGCAGCAAAGAAGCTTTCGGTACGACATCTCGTTTATTTGCAAGGTTTTCTGAAGGGGTCTGGGCAGCATTTATCATCTGTTCAAAACAGGCACGTGGAGATGTTGGTGTGCTTCCCAGCCAAGTCCAGCTCAGAGCAAGAATTAAAGGATCTCACCCTTTCATTCTGAAAACACACAGCATACCCAAATAGTCAGGGAACACGTTCTGGACCAAGAGCAAGCGCTGCAAATCATCTTTGCCCCATCTCTGCACGCATTCAGGGCCAGGCTGGATGTGGCTCTGGGCAGCCTGGTCTGGTGGTTGGCGACCCTGCACGTAGCAGGGGGTTGAAACTGGATGAGCACTGTGCTCCTTTTCATCCCAGGCTATTCTATGAGAATGCTTTGTCTGTAGTGCATGTCGAAGTGTGTTCTAGAGGGGGAGAGGATGTGATGTCTGCTTGCTTCTCTGCCCTGTGCCTTATCATGTTACAGTCCACCAAAACCCAAGCCCGGTTTCACCAGCGATTTTCTTCACCCCTGGGCCACATTTCCCATTTTTAAATAGTAATTAGAACTCCAGTCTGACCAGGATGAGTACTGTGTGCAGTGCTTCAGATTGGTACATAAATGATCCTGAGGGAAAACTCATTACTGCTGAAGGATGTTTGTTTGTTACTGTCATTTCAATTGGTTGTCAGATGACTTCTGGAGTGCCTGGGGTTAAAGGAGAAGAGGAAGAGCACCAAGACACCTGAGCGAGACTGTGCTGAGGATGAAGGGTCAATTAGTGGCTGCTGAGCAAATCATAGAGCTGCTGCATCCTTGTAATCCTATAGACTTGGACCCTCTCTGCCAATCCTGGCAGTGCTCTCCGGAATAGATGTAAGTAGAGCAGCACAGCACAATGCAGCTCTGCTGATCCGTGACCTGCAGCTCCTGGCAGTGCACCTGGCTGCCCGGGAACAGATGTGATTTCCACTGCACTTCATGAAACAGGTGCTTGTCAAATGAGATGGCTGTGAACATTGTTCAGTGCTTCCTGTGGCTATAAAAATACCCTTCACCAGCACTCAGGCTGGATTGTTCCGGAAAAGCTAGGAGCAAATCCTGTAGCTAAGCCTGCCTTTCCTTTTGTTGAGTTATGGAAACAGTGAGGGGCAATGGGAGGTGAGCATGTGGCTTTATGTATTATCATCTCTGGGTATTGGGGGTGCTATTTTTGCTTCCTTCAGGGAAAAGTTAAATATTCTGATTCAGACATTCACGACGGATGGCTTTTAAGGGAGAAAGTGGAAGGGTGTTGCTGACATCTGGTCTCTGCTCCTGGCTCCTGGAGATATATAGGTGTCTTCTTTGGGAAGTTTGATGGTAGCATGGTGGATAAAGCTGGAGAACCCCACGGGCAGAGGAGATAGAAGCTGCCATGGCTTTGGTCAGCCACTGCTGCAATATTTCAGGGCTGCAAAGGTTTCAGGGGTCACAGCCTCTGCTACAAACAGTTGGATGATGTTTAGGAAGGGCATTCACTGTCTTTGTTCTGTGCTTTGCTTATGCAGCGTAGGGACCAGATTGCATGTATGTGCCCTCAGGACCAAGCTGCAGAGCTGGGAAGGTCCAGACTCAGCAGTGTAGTGCCCTGCTGGGGAGCCCACATCCAGCCAGAGGGCTGAAGCCAATGCTTTCAGATGGCTGCTGTTTTCTGTTGGGTGGTTCTCATCTGTCCAACACGCACGTCTGGGTTTTGGCACAGGGAGTTGCTCCCATGTCATTGTCTGATGGAATTGGCCAGGTTTCATTCAATAGATTGCGCTGTGCATTGAGCTGCCATCAGCACAGATGCTTTGTGAAGAGGGAGCCCATTTAACGAGCGCTTCGTTTCTCCCTCTCTGCCCACTGTGACCTTCAGAGTTGGAGCCTTTCTGGGTGCTGTGGCTCCAGTCCAAGCAGAGAAAGCCCAGCCTGCTGCTGGCACTGAGCTCCTGGGAGTCGGACTGGAACACGAGGAGAGGATTTCCCAGTATTTCCAGACGTGACCTTCAGAGCCATACAAATGCTAGTATTAAACTCATTACAGGCGAAGCCCTCCCGGTGACCTCGCACGGATAACTCTCCCCCTGCTCTTTATCTGGCTTTATTTCCGAGACAGATAAACGATGCTAATAACCCCTCTCCAGCCAAAAGGGAAAAAGAGCACGGCCCCCTCCCCTGACTCCAACAGAACCCAGCAAGGAAACCTCGAGCTGCATCTCCACAACCGGGAGGAGCCCCGCGTTGGGGTTGGGGCCGGCGGTGAGGGAGGGCCCGCGCATGCCTGCCGTGAGCCGGGCCCCCCGCCCGGGCGAGGCTGAGCTCCGCGCAGCCGTTGCCGACCGTGGGGTTGCCGAGAGCCGGCGGAGCGCGGCTCGCTTTCTCCCGCAGCCACCTGCTGCTCCCGGAGCCGCCCCGCCTCGCCCCGGCCCTGTCCGTGGTGCTGCCGCCGGAGCGCGGATCCTCGGAGCATCCTGTTGCGTTGTACGGGAGGAGCTGAGCCCGAGGGATGATGAGCTCCTCGCTCGGAACAATGGCTGCGCTGCCGAGGCTGCTCTGCGCTTCTTCGGCCGCTTTGGTCGTTTGGGGTAAGTGCTTCCATTGCCTGTTGTGTTTAGGAGGGTTCTTTCTCCCCACGCTGCGCGCTCGTAGGATGCTCTTTTCTCACGGGGTTCCTTTCAGGCTGTCACAAAAGCTTTGGAGCGGCTTTTTGTTTTGTTTGTGAGAACAGAAGGAAATAACATCGGTGCGGAGTTAATAGCAACCTAGTGGAATTAATATGAGCAGAGAAATGTAACATTGCTGAGCGGACTTCTGGCAGAAAGCGTGCGCTTGCACACGCCTGCAAGTTCCTCGCTGTTTCCTGTTTGCTTTTGTTGTAAAATTTGCAGTGTAATTTAATGTGCAGTTTCCACAGAGAGGCCACATGAACCCATATGCAGCGCTGCTTTTCTGTGCGGGCAGCGTAACCTGAAGGAAACGTTTGGGTTTTATTGCCATTTTATCTGCAGTCGGAAGATACGCCGTTAGTTTTGCTAACACAGCTCGGTTTAACGTGCATGGATACCTACAGCTCTGTTTGCATGTGTGTGTTTAATGTAACTGGAGTAGAGCACGAGCCAGTAGTCGTTTCTTTATTTCTCCCTGAAAACTGTTGCTATCCATAGAGGCGATGTGGGAGAAAAGGAACCGTTTCCAGGATAGGTCCCAGGAAAATACAGGGCATGAGAGTGAGGGTTAATGGAATCTCAGAGGCTTGGGGAGGAGGGAGCAGCAGCAAAGTCAGCATCTCCACTGAGCTGCACTCAGAGACAGGGTGGGACAGACGGAACCCAGCATTGTTTAGCCCAGGGGACAAATGTCAGCAGAGATTTAGTCTTGAGATGTCGCGCTGGAGCATTGGGTTTCATATCAAGCATTTGCCTTCACAGACTGTGATTTTTGTCTCGTTTGAGAGAACTGTATTTTATAGCTGCCCATGTTTGCACAAATCTGATTGGAAGCGTTCTAAAGCGGAGTGCACGTAAAATCAATAACTCCCCCAGCTGCCAAATGCACTCAGGTCCAAGCCCTTGATTTCCAGGACTGCTTACGAAACCTAGAAACAGGAAGCATGGAGAATCTTAACCCTTTATTTTGAGCGGGCTGCCAGATGAAAACATCCACCTTTCAACTCGCACAAAGAGCGAGCTGTGCCTCCATGCTTGAATTCTGGGCTTTCTCTCATTCCAGCCTCTAATTGCTGCTGGAACGGGAGCATGCTCAGCATGTGGGAGAAAGAATGAGCCATGCCTTCAAAACAGCATCAATTACTAGGGGAAAAATTAAAAGTTGTAACAAAGCAGATGCTGGAGAGGTGAAGCTGTGTGAATTGATCACCTTCTGTTAATTATGAAGCACTGTTTATATCTCAGAGAAGGAAGAGAAGCAGAGGGTGCTAGTAATGAATCAAAGGGTTTTCCACTATGTGCATGGATAAGTGCTGTCTCTGTGTTTCTCTCCCATATCTTTGCTCACTTTTCTTCCACTGCTTTTTTCCTAGCTGGTTTTTGTTCTGCAGTATGTGTTGAAGTTCCATCAGAGACAGAGGCAGTCCAGGGGACAGACATGAAGCTGCTCTGCATCTCCTGCATGAAGAGGGAAGAGGTCACAGCCAGCACAGTGGTGGAATGGTTCTACAGGCCGGAGGGTGGCAAAGATGAACCCGTATGTATGTTTGGGTAGCTGAGCCCTTGCTTTGGTGGGCCATGTTGTTGGTCCAGAGAACTCATGGGAGAAGCCAAAAGATTTAATATGAAGAGTGTGAGTTTGTCTTGCCACAGATCTGTGATGAAGAGATCCAGACATGAAGACAAGGTTTATGCCATGTTTTCATTCAAAGTCTGTAGGAATGCCCAGCAGGCTGCTTTAATATCATGGAGGAGAGATGAGCTGGTAGCTAAATTCAGCTGCAAACCCTAGATCTTCAGTTTGTATAGTATTTTTACCTAAAGGTTCTATAACACTGCTGCTGAGCAGTAACTAAAGCATCTTTTCCTTGCTGAGCTGATGAGCTGAGCTGATTAGCACACAGCAGGTACCCATGGCAGGAAAAGCTGGAGTCTGTTGGTGAGTTCAGACATTTTGGGTTGCATGTACATGAATGTCAATTTCTAGTTTCTTTCTTTAAATGTCTGTCATCCAGTATACAAGGGAATTGAGAAAGAAAAGACAGAAGCATGGAATGACACCAGCCATACTGGCCAACTGTTATTTCTTGGGATGCTTCTGAATTCTGAAACTGTTCTTTGGAGGTTAAATCAGGCTCTGCTAAATCTGTAGGACAGAACTTAATTCTTTTTTGCCACAAAGAAGCCAATGGTGTGCTGACTGTGGGAGGATCTGTGCGAGTTGCTTTTGGATTCCTGTCAGGAAAAGGTAAAATTAGTTTTCAGGGTGAATTAAAATGGGAGCCTTACAAGAATGGTTAATCTGAGAATAAGGTTTCAGTAGCTATTTTATCCAAGCGTGAAGAATTAGATCTGTGCCTTCATTTCATCATGATTAGGCAAGACAGCAAATAATCTCCTACTCTGAGAACGAAAGGAACCATACAAGGGAATGAGATGGGTGAGACCTGCTAGCAGCAGCCCAAAGGTTGGCCATGAGGGTGAGCTGGGCAGGCAGTGTGATGGCTGTGGCCAGCCAGAAACTTGCCACTGCCCGGGCTTGTGAAAGCCACCCAAGGTCTGTGCTTCTGATGCTGTTCTCACACTGTTGTCCTTCTTTTACAACACCTCTACGTTAGCTGATTATCTCAGGGCTTACAGAAAAGGACTTTTTGTCTTGGCTGTGTTGTTTTCTGTGGTGCCTTCTGAAGATGACCCAGTGACTGACAGGCCAGTCACTAAGGCTACAGCATCCTAATTTTAGTTCAGTTGCTGATTTTTTTGTGTGTGTCATTGTCCATATGTCTCTCTACTGTTCTCTGCCTCTGTTTTTTTTACTTCCATGATGGAAATAATTCAGTTTTCTCTCTTTGGTAAAGCAGGCTGAGATTGTGAGGTAAGGGATAACAAAGTATTATGTTGATGCCAGGAAGGCCATATCCCAGAAAATGAAGTATGCAGCCAGAGGAGAGCAGAGTTCCTTGGATATGCTGTGTTGTTGTCTGAAATTGAAGTCAGCTGTTAATCAGAATATCCCTTCGTGTTCCTTCACAGATCTACGAGCACAGGAAAATGAATCACGAGTTTCCAAGCCGCTTCAGTGGTCGGATACAATGGAATGGAAGTAAAGACATGCAGGATGTATCCATCACTGTGTTAAATGTCACCTTGAATGATTCGGGTATCTACACCTGTAATATCACCCGGGAGTTTGAGTTTGAGATTCACCGGCCTCTCTTCACAAGCTCCAGATTGATCCACCTTACCGTGGTGGAGGAGGGTATGGAGGACTGGCAGAAATTGTGTAGTGTCCTAACTGGCCGTGGGTGTTTTACACAGGGACAGAATTTCTATTGCGTTGTAGGAGGGAGATGACTGAGCTGCCAGACAGTCGTGTCAAGCAGAGGTTTCCACTTTATCTGGTCGGAACCCTCACCTCTCCCCTGGTGGCTCAGGGATGCTACAGCACAGATTTTGCCTGGCTGCCCACAGCTGCTCCCTCCTCACTTCCTCCCCCTCCCTCTCTGAACTCATTCTCCATTTTGATTTCAGTCTCTTGCATCCTCCTTTCCTTTGTACTGCTCTTCTGTCTTACTGTTATTCTTGTTTTTGCCCAGTTCTGTGCTGAGATCCTGGCTGTAGAAATCCTGCTGTCCACTCCAGAGTGGGACAGGTTTTACCCCCATCTTTTTATTTTGTGCCTTCCCTTCCTTTCTTCCCTGCCTGTTTTGATCTCTCTCCAAATCAGTGTTGGCACAGCATGCTCAAACAACTGCAGCAAGTAAGACACGTGAAGGAAAGGGTATGTGCAGCTGAGATAGGCTCATGGTGAGCAGTCTGTATGAATGTGTAGGTTGCAGAGAACACAAGACACAGGCAAGCCTATGCATCTTTGCTACCAGTGGAAACATACCCTGAAATTGCTGCTGGCGTGTTTTATTGGCAGCCTTACCTGTTTCTTGTCTTTTGACCCCTCACAGAGTAGTGGCAGTTGGGACTGTGTGATAAAGTGGGTTAGGAAAGAGGAGACGAGGGTGGGAAGGTCTGAATGGAGCTGCTGTGCTCCAGCAGCTGTATGTAAATGACCAGAGACGATTTCATTTTCTTAACAGCTGGAGAAGACTTCACCTCAGTCATCTCTGAAATCATGATGTACATTCTGCTGGTCTTCCTCACCTTGTGGCTACTGATAGAAATGGTCTATTGCTACAGGAAAGTCTCTAAGGCAGAGGAGGCTGCCCAGGAAAATGCGTAAGTGTGAAATCTCTCCAGATGTCAGCTGTTCTACGAGGGGTCCTTCAGATGTCTCAGTCCAGGTCAGATTGCAAGAAGGCTGAACTTTGCTGTTGCACATTTCTAGCTGAGGTTTGCTTTGTGTGAAATCATTGCACTGGACGGGAGTACCCAAAGAGTGCACTGGCAAGGGAGGGATGATGCACATGGTAGGGAGGGTGGCCAAGGTGGGCAGGATTCCAAGGTGGCCCAATTTGAACCACGTGGAAATGCTCTCCTGGAAGGCCCACTTCTAGAGATCTGACTCACGAGTCTATAGCCTATACTGTGATAAAGCAGTAGAAGAGGGTAATTCTGGCAGTTGACAGAGCAGCAATGTTCCAGTTTTTACGCTGGCCCATTCCAATCTTTTTTTACGTTCTCAGCTTAAGTAACAGTGATGTAAAAGCTGTATGCATAGGGTTTTACAGCAGGTAAGGCTCAGCATCTGCTTCTGGTTATGCCAAGGATCTTCTATGAATGATATTTGTTACCTTAGAGATCCTTCAGGGAATTCAACATCTCTGAAAGAGTGAAAGGACTTGAGCTACACACTTCAGGTTATGCTTTCATCTTTTTTTCCAACTGCAGGACAGACTACCTTGCAATTCCATCAGAAAACAAGGAAAACTGTGCCGTGCCTGTAGAGGAATAACAGAGAGGTATCTGCAGAGTGCACAGCACCAAGGTAAGTGATGAGGGAGCAGTGAATTGCTGCTTGTGCCTGTCCACGCTTCAGCCTTACTGCTGTGGGTTAGGATTGCGTGGTGCTGGAAAGATGGCACAGGAGAGATTCCTGGAGGTTTTGCCCCATGTCTGGAGCTTCCATAGTGACCTCAGAAGTAATTTAGGTATCACTGAATGGTGGCATTCAGGCCGTGATTTAATTACTACTCCTTTACCTAATCCTCTGGAGTTGGAAATAGTGACTGTCCCCTGCAGACAGGGAGCTGTGCAGGAGGATTGACACTATCTCCAGAGGAAACAGCTGCTGTGGGAGGGCTTTGTGTGCAGAAGACTGGAATCTAGATCCCTGGAAGTCTCGTTCGTGTCCCTTCAGGCATTGTGCTGATTGTGGCATGACCCTTACTTGAGTACATTCCAATGACTTGCACCCCATGGGGAATTCTCTCACTTGCAGGGGCTCTGAAGACAGAAGGATCACGTCATGCCAGCCAGGTTTGAGGGGGAGCTCTGCGCCATCAGGAGGAAATACGGGGAAGTGTAAATTCTCTTCCATTTGCCTTGGACTCTGTACAGCCTTGACTTTGGCCTCATGACTCCATTCTGAGCTGCCAGCCCATTTGTTACAGGACTCTCCTTTTGAAGCATGCTGAGCAAAGGGCACAGGGGGTGTGGGCAGCACGGCTCCTTCCCAAGTTTCAGTTCCATCATCACGTTAATGGCTTTGTAACTGTTAATGTCATTTCTTAGCTGCTATCACCACCACCTTTATTTGCAAAATATGCTAGTTCTCCATTGCAGACATAAAGGGTATGTGTATTGTTACTCTGACCTGCAGGACTGGGAATATCTTCATCTTAAGGTGATGATGTTCCACCACAGCCCAGGATGTGACTATAGGTGTTAAACAGGAAGAGTTTAATTAGTGTAGTTGTTGCTCAGTAAGTTCCTTTGGACTTTGGGCTGCCAGGGTAGATGCAGAGTAGCATGAGAACTAAAAAATGCATTCAAACAGATAAAAATGTGTAGTAGAAAGATGAGTCCCTGTGCTATGGTCACACCTGCTTCTGAAGGAGGGAGCTGAGAATATAAATCATGAAGTACTCCTAATTTGGGAGGCTGCATAACGTAAGTATAAGAATCCCCTGTCCCATCCCTTTCACTTAGCAAGAGTTGAAATTCTTAGTTCCTTCCATTTGCCTTGTGCAGCAGGTTTACTCCTCCAGCATACAGAGACACAGTGATAGGAATAACCTGTGGAGCCGTGTTCAGCAACCACAGGGGAGCCAGTAAGACAAGGTATGCCTTTAACATATTTCTGGGGGATGCTCTGAAAGGAAGAACAGGCAAGGAAAGTAACTGGGATGCATAGCCCTCTGAGTGGGACACGGCTTTGTAAAATAATCCTTGCAATTGTGATGGTCGTCTTATACTGTATTGCAGCACCACCCAGAGGAATAGAAAGAAAATGCTTATTTTTCCCTAGTCTGCAGTAATTCTGTTTTGTGATTAGTCACCGATTTGAGTAGTCAGTATTCATTGTAAATGACACATTTCTGCACAGGAAATACCCTGTAAATTCAATGGCACCTATGCAAATTTACCTTCTCAATCTTAGTGGCTTAAGCAGAGTGCAATTAGTTTGCTGGCTTCGAGTGTAAATCAGTTGGGCACAACCACCAGGATTATGAGGAAAAAAACAGGCAGAAATATTGACCAGGGTAAAGTTGTACTTTAGGATGAAGTGGGGAAAGATTGAGGGGGTTTTTTTCGTATGGGAGATGTTGTTACATCCCTGCTGCAATGGAGCCTTTATTGCTTGCAAGAGCTGACAAATTTTGCTACACCGACTGCTTCTAAGTACTCTGAAGTGCTTGTGAATCTCAAGGCATGCTCTGTACATATGGGATTTCCCCTGCTTATGTTCTGCTGCAGTTTGTGTTGCTAAAAACCATAGAAATGTCTCCATTTGTAAGTCAGGTCCAGGCCAGATTTCTAACTGGCTGTTGTTCAAAATTCCTTTTTTAAGAGCAAGTTTCAACTTTAGCCAGCTGTTACAATGCAGTTCACAGAGCTGAGTCTGGCAACCTGAGCACGTTTTGCAGCTGAATCACGCTTGTAGTCTGGGCACCTTGAACTTTAATACCCCCAAATGCCTCCTCTTCTCATTCTGCTGGGTGTCTTCATTTTCCCTAGGCCATCTTGCCTGGCCTCAGGGCATTTGGGGGCATAATTCTAACTCTAGATCCACAGAAACAGAGGAGCTGGCCCTGCAGTTTCCGTCGCTGATCATGGCACTAACACCCAGGGTGATTTTTAGGTAAGGCCATTAAACCCCTCTCCCACTTCAGCCGTGTTCCTCCCAGCCCTTGTGAAGTGCTGATAACCTTCTGATGGTACAACGTTGTGCCAAAAGAAAACCAAAAAACAAGGAGTAAACAGTTTGTTGAGAGCTACCTCGGGTGGTAAGGGAGGGCTGTCCTGTAGTCCTGCACCTTGTGCTATTTTACACACATCTTCTTTAGATGCTTTTTTGGACACATCTTTCACTTTTCCAATTCCTGCATCTGACTATTGCCCTGTGTTGTCCTAGATGGGAAAATGGTGTCTAAATTTTGCTCAGGATTCCAACGGTGAAAAAAAAAAGGTTGGTTTATTTCAAGGGCAGCATTAAAGGCAGGTTGTGTCCTGGGAGACACGGTCCTGGTTGGGATCTGAAGAGACCTTCTCTGTGTATCTGGAAATGATAGAAAAGCCTAGAAGCAGGCAGGACAATAAAAAGAACAAAGCACTCACAAGTCACACTGTGGTTTGATAGACTTTTTTGTTTAATTTATACCGTACTTCCATTGTTCTAGCTACTTACATGGAGTTTTGGCTGCATAGCCTTTACAGTTCCTAGGTTCTAGCAGGTAAGTTTCATCATCATTTTCTCGCGTTTTGCGCACAGCGCAAACCTGATGACAGTTAAACAACTCCTAAAACAAAACCACGGGTCCTCCCCCGGCCCACCCTGAAGTTCACATCACTGCTGCAGGCTGTGGCCAACAGCCTCTGCTTCCCGGGTGCTGATATCCAGAAGGGAAGCGCACACCCATGGGTGTCGGTGTGACCGTTCCCTCGCCTCGCTGACATGAGGAGATCCTCATTCATCTGCCATTAGGGCAGCAATTGGGGGTTGCAGGATCTGGGGCTCAGGTGGGCAGAACACACTCCAGGGTGTTTAGCAGCTTTACCCAGCCCTGGAGCGTGTGATGAGATGAACTGCTGTGAGAGTGACGACGTCCCAGAGGTGCCACAGCCACACAGTGCCAGTCCTGGTGGTCAGAGATGTACGCTGCGATGATTCTGCTGCTCCTCCCTCTGCTCTGAGCTCGTCGGGCCAAGAGCCAGGTTAGTGCTGCTGTATCTGCTCTGCTAAGTGCTATTTCAAGGGAAGTGGGCTTGCAAAGACTGGAATGCACGTGTGTGGCACAGGCTCCACCTCTTTGCTGGGTAGAGCTGTTTTGCAACAGCCGTTCTCCCACCTCCTAATGCTGCTGGGGCAATTTGGGCCGAGACTGAGACACGACCAAGCAGCTGTAGAACCTGAGCTGCACATTTGTTTTATTCCCTACCGATTCTTGGAGTTTGGGTTGGGGAAGGGTGGCCATTTAACGTTAGCAATGGAATTGGCCTACATGAGTGAGGTAACAGAAACGGCCAGAGGAGGTTACCTCCCTGAGCCATGTGCAAATATCACTCCTTCCACAGAAGGAAGTCTTTTCCCTACTGAAAAATAAAATAAGGAAACAAACAAAACACATTCGCTTAAAGGGCAAACAGACAGCATCAAGGGAAGGCAAGCAGGGACAGCACCAGGTCAGTCCATCCATGACAAAGGGAATGATTGTCTGGCAGCAGAGGTGTGTGGGGAGAGGGAAAAGCCATAGCAAGTGCTGCGAAAGGTGTGGGAGAGGGAAGCATGGCACACCAGGATCCATGCAGAGGTTGAAGCCCATGCTGTCTGGCTAGGTCAGGGAATAATCTCAGTCGGCAGTCAGTAAAGACATGAGGATATTATTTGGCCAGTGTGCACATCTAAAAAAGAAAGGTATTATGGCACAAAGAGACTCGTGCAGGGGAGGGTGCAAAGCACAGAGATCAGAGCATGCCAGGCAGAGGGAACGGGCCAAAAAGGCAGCACAGTTACACCTCAGCAACTACGCTGACACGAATGTTTTGCAAGCTACTTACCTCGGGTGCTTTGGTTTAAGAGTCTCTGTTTTGAGTATTGTTTTTAAGCAAGCCCCTGCTGGATATTTAAACTAGTGCTGAGACTGAAAAGACCAAGCCAGAATCTACACGACCCCACCACAAAACCTCTCAATGGCAGCAGACCCTGTGAGCACATACCTCAAAGTTTTGCCAACACAGTTCTGCCAGCTGCCCTGAGAAACATGACAGAATTGCCCCTCCTGCCCCGAGCCAGCAGTGCTGCGAGCACCAAGCACTGCAGCTTCAGCTCTGTGCCACTTTCAGCATTCTGTGGAACCAGAAATTTATAGCTTTTAAATTAGAAAGTCATCAGCCTGCTGTTCTGGTTGGGAAAAGGAAACTTAGAGCTGCCTGGTTGTATGCTGGAAAATGGTTAGTTTGGTACGTACCTCACCTGGGAGCAAGCATGGGAATGCAGCTAGGGATGTTCTTACAGAGAAGAAGAGCATGGCCTCTTCACAGTGGTAGCAGAGTAGGACTCAGCATGTTAGTTAGCCACATGGTAAGAAGGAATACCTACTGGGGTCAGAGCCTCTTCCCAGGTCACTGCAATAGACCTGGAGGCCAGCATTCACAGAGGGGTTTGTATACGTGTGAACTCGCATTCTAACTTGATGTAAATCAACTCTATGTAAATGAACCCAAGAGGAAGAAGAGTCCCAAAAGTTTTCCCACTCTTGAGTAGTATGGAGAGAACCACCTGAGCCTGGAGCTCTTTCCTGGTGCTGGGGGGGGGGGGTACAAGCTGCAGGCTGCTCTGTCTCCTCTATACAGGTGCTTCTGAAATACAGATCTGAGAAGGGAAAGCTAGCAGGAAAGGAAGAGGGATAAAGGCCATGTGACAAGGAAGGGCTGCACTCAGCACAGCCTGCACATATGCACTTCTGAGTAGCACTTCTTACATGCAGCCAAAATATGAGGCTTGCAGATGTTTCTTCTACTCAGCTTTAGTGTATTGCAGGCCTACCTGTCACAGAAATCATTGCAGAGCATATCCAAAAGGTCTCATCTTGAGTACTGGCACTGTGTTCCCAGTTGTGAACTTTCTACTGGCTCCTATGAAGGTGGGAAAAAGCATATATGGGTAGGCTACATAGTTTTGTGCTGAGGGGATGAGCAGGCTGAAGTCTGTCCCCATCTACATCCAGGTGAGCTCCTGAAACAAATGGTCTGTCTGATGGGGAAAGTGCTCAAATCCACCTTGAGCTCATCCCAGATGCCATAATCCAAACATTTCCTTTTAGGTAATCATTTAAAGGTATGTGTTTATTAAAATCCTATCAAGCTAGGATTAGTGATGTATTCTCCTACAGAAGCAGGTGACATAGACAAACTGGCAAGTAGAGCTTCGTCATCTCCCTCCTGCTGCTAGGTAGCATCTTACTTGGCACAAATCAGGCCACTCTGTTGGCATGAATGCTCACATTTGGCTGGAGCCATGTTTCTTTGACAGTCTCTTTTGTAGCTGCCAAAATTCAGCACATCCAAACCAGCTCCACTTGCTGGACAGATTATTTATGTCAAACATGTTAAACTCAGTTTAATCTGCAGGTAAAATGAACAGTAGTGCTAATGAACAGCTGCCTGTGTGTAACATTAATTTGTCTCCAAGCCCAAGGAATCTGTACCAGTGGGAACAGCCAGAATCACCGCGGTCTGCGGAGATGCTGCAGAGAAAGGAGGATGCACCAATGAGCAAAGGGATTTCTTGCCTCCATAACTAGCAAGAGAATGTCAGATTTGGTAAGCAGGCAACTCTAGCTACTGGCATTTATTTTGGACCCTTTCTGTCCTCTGCTGGGTTATGTTTGTGTACGTACAGAAGTTTGCTGACCATGCTGCCGAGACCCCCATTCCAGGTTTCTTTCTCTTGCGTTTTCTTTTCTGGCTAGGCAGCAAACACAGGCCTTCCTCTCTCTTTATTTTTTCCTACCCTATGGAATTAAATACTAAAAGAGGGCAAGATGGGCTGCAAAGCATTTTTCTGTGCTTTGGCAACTGGTGAAGGAGCATCTCAGCCAGTGTGGCAAGGCAGCAGCAGGGAACTGGGGCCCCCTGGTTCCAAGGTGAAGAGCAGCAGGATGCCCTTCTCAGGCTCTAGCAGCTCAGATTCATTGTATAGCAGCCATTTCAGCAGCATCCCTGGAAAAAGTCAGGGAGCATCACAGTAGTCAGCAGCATGAAATGAAACAGTCATAAATGCAAGTTACTCCCTAGTTCTCGAGGCATTGCCAATTGTACCTTGCTTTCACAGTCTTTTAAGTGCATTCAATAACCTGTTTGTCAGTCTTCTTCTCTAGCTCATACTGTGTCTAGTGTTTGGTCATTAAATTATTAGGCAGGCTGGGAGAAATCAGCACGTTACTTCTAACAGTGGTACCTTGCCATTGGTTGGGCTCCATATGCTGAAGCTTGTGAGGGTTTTCCCCAGCTGTGTGGATTTGTGTTCCTGCTGTATGAAGATGCAAAAAACACTCACCTTTGTCCCCTGCTCTTTCAGTGCCAATTAGAGCTAGAGACCAACAGACACATGAGACCTGCACCATTTCTTGTGGGGAACACACAGCTGACTCCTCCCTGCCATCTAGGAGGTGGACATGGCCTGGTTCTGAACAGAGGTTCTGGACAAAGATGGAGACTTGAGCACATCACCTAACCTACCGGGCTGGGTAAGATGAGAAGGCATTTATTAATTGCTTACTCCTGCAGCCCCCATCCTACCCAGAGCACAGTCCCTCTCCCCTCATGTAGCTAGTAATAGGGCATTTCTCCAGATTCCTAGGAGAAGTAAAAATGCATACTATTTTTTTTAATGCAGGTCTGCCACCTGACTTGCTTAGAGAGCCAAGGCAGTGCTGTCTAGCTTAGGAGAGATCCCAGTCACTACCTTGCACTGTGGGTATCACCCATGTCTATCCCACACTCCTTAGCTGGACTTTTTCTTTTTTATTCCCTGGGGCCCTTCCTTATCTCTCCTAGGCTGACGGAGGCCCTGCAGCTGTAGATGCAGGCATGTAAGTATCAAAAGCAAAGATATCCTTTTTGCTGTCACCGCTGAAGGAAAAGAATTTGTTTCCTACATAGCTCAGAAGAAAAGATGAGAGCTAAGAGGTATGAGCAAAAGGATCTCGCAGACCAGGGATGAGAGGTAAATCTACCAAGCAGGACAGCAAGAACAGTTCTGCTGCTTCCTTAGCTCTCCCACTCCATGTTGTGCTAATAGCACACAGCTTGGCAGGAAGGAGTGCTCACATATAAATACTCATTTTGGTTTTCTTTTGGAGTTGGGGCACTCTCCCCGTTGTGAGAAGTCCCACAGGCAGCCCTTATCAGCACCAATGTAGATCTTCAGCACAGGGATGGCTTAATGGCAGGGGCCCAAGCACACAGAAAGCAGAGAACCACAGCAAAAGTAAAGGGGACACTGTCAAAAGAAATGGAAGTGTGCTTTCTGCAGTGTGGCTCTCCTTCCTCCAAGCACCATGTGGGCAGATACTCCTGCTCCCTGCCCTCTCCTTGGCTGTTAATGCACTATCAATTACAGGAGGAGGCAAACTAAGTGTTTGGAGAAAGCATTTCATGCTCATTTACATTCTGTGCTTTGCTCTCTGAACCAGGCTGGCCAGCGTGGCAGCAAATTGCATTTCTGCTCCAAGAGACGTAGAAGATGATTGCCAGGGAGACCCGCTCTCCACAGACCTACAGCAATTCCTCTGGAGGCCTCCTCTCCAAATGGGGGATCATTTTGTAAGGGATCGACGGTGATTGCCAAAACCTCTCTGCCCTGAAGCCAGCAAGGTAAGAAAGTTGACAGTGTTCCCTTTATATGTGTAGATACAGATCGTCAGTCAGGGACCTTCATGCACAGGGAGGGGAGGGGCATTCACTCTGATGCTTCCCTTTGAAACGACAGAAACGAAACAGACAGACAAACAGCCAGGAATATTACAGAACAGTGGTGCAAACAGGCCCAGGGTAGCACACTTGGGTGCATCCCTAAGTGCACCTCAGTGCCAGGAGAGCACAGCCCTCCCATACACACACACACACGCACACACACACACCCTCACTACCACTGAGACTCTCCATTTCAGCCAGTGTTGGAGGTCAGTCCTTCCTCTCGGTATGTAGGCTTTTTTTTTTTTTTTCCTCTTAAAATCTGTATATAATATATATATTTATATTCTGTATATATATTTATATATATATATATTTATATATCCTATTTACACATATTGCACACCGTCCTCTGGCCTCCTGCATTCCTGCCTGTTAGTGGAAACGTTTCCGTTTCTCCTCTGGATCTGACCCGAAGTCCTGGGACCCGATGCCATTCTGGAGATTTATTAGTGAATCCTTCATCTGCAAGACAAGAAACGTCTCCAATGTGCTACCCTGAAGGTGACAGCACTTTGGGATTTCCTTCCTCATCAGCGCCTCCTCCATCCATGTAAGTATTGATACCATAAACATCTGTTTTTTGGGACTTGTGTAGCAGGGCTGGGCAACCAACAGGGCAATCAGGAGATGGGAGCCAGTGAGCTAACAAATAAGGGTCGAGCAGAGTGATGCACAGGCTAACAGGCACTCACCTTAGGGAACAGCAGCTTCTTTCATTTATGAACACCATTCCAAGCTGCCTGGTGTCTTAGCTGTTCTTGAGGGAATGGGTTCTAAAATGGCTGCATCTGTGCTGTGAAGGGCCTGTGCCTTTGTCCCTGTAAGCTACATAACGACCTCAGAGTCAAGGAGAAAAATTCTGCATTGCAAACAGTGTGCCAAGGTCTTTATAGCACCCTCTCAGATGCCAGAGACTAGATACAAGCTGTGTTGTCTAATATAAGGCTTTGGCCTTGCAGGATGTTCTCCTTGACTTGTCTGGATGCCTGTGAGATGATAGAGAACCCATCTGAACAGCCCTTGGGACTTCCTGCCCAACCCAGTGTCAGAAGACTGACTTAAAGGGAGATGGGACAGAGGCAATGCACCTGTTGGGCTGCAGTGGTCCATGTAATGCTGAGGGATTGCAGGTGATGGTCTGGGAGGACATGGTGACTGTCTACTCACAGTGCTGCTGGGATGTGTGGTCTCACCTGGTCTAGAAGCATCACAGAGGATTTGATGATCTCACGCCATTTTTGTAGCTCTGAATCGTGATACTTCTGCTGAGATTCTAGTAACTGGGCCCATTCTGTCTGTGACTGGGGTAACCTGCCAAGCAGAATAGGAGCAGGAGTGAATCTGGGGAAACTACTTAGGCAAGGATGAGCAAAGTGGACCAGCAGGTGAAGGGGTGGTAGATAGCATCAGTGTCTGTTAAATCCTCACACCTGAAAGAAGTAAATTCTCTTAACATTTGCCTATCACTGTTACCTTAACTGTGGTAATTAGGAGCAAAGATGTCTTTTGCAGAAGAGCTGTAGTGTGTTGGAGCCAAATGCCTACGTGCCAGGGGGGCAGTGTGCTGTCACTGCCTGGGAGATGAGTACAGCAGGACGTAGCACCATGACACTGATGGGGAATGTAATGTAACACAGCTGGACAGGTGATCCTGAACAGTTTCCATATTTTGGGGGGTGTTTTTTTTTCCTGCTGTGTGAGTCTTAATGCCAGATATTCTTTACCTCTTAATTACTGTCTCCTCTTTTCAGGCCTAATCAATCCTCCAGATGCAAGCACTCAAGCTACTGATAAGAAGATCCCCAGGACTGGCTGCCCTGAGATGCAATTCAGGGGCTCAAGCAGGTGCAAGCAGTGTGCCTGGATAGCAGGTGGAGTTTGCCTGGGCTAAGGTGAGGATAAATCTCCATGGAGCATAAAGATGTGAGGAGGAGCAGAGTCAAGACAGTTGCAGGAAGACTTCAGGGCATATCAGGGCCCTTTTTGCACACTTTTCCCTGGAGAGGTACTTTGTTTTTGTATGCCCTCATCTAACTCTATTGCTTTGTCTTGGGCCTCACTGGTTTCTAAAGGTAGGTAAGCTTGTAGATAAGCTTTTGTCTTCTGCTGGGTGTCTCTTCTTTATTCTCTTGGGCTTTGCTTGTCTGTAAAACAACTAAATCATTGCTTTGTCTTCAACTTACCTCTTAGAATCCCTCCTCTCTTAGCTATTGCCTGTCTTATACCTCTTAAGCTTTACAGGATGTAGTGGAGATTTTCATGTGTCCTCCCTGGAAACTGAGTGGATAGCCTTGCTATGGCTATAACCTCTCAGATATGTTTGTTCTTTCTCCTAGTGCTATAATTTAACAGAGGTTCTTCTCTTAACTTAGCACCCACTGCTCATTTGCTATTGCTGACTGCTTCAGGGATGCTCCTTGTTTTGCAGAGATTTATCCTCACCTTGAGCCAGTCATGCTTCACCTACTTGCCCGGTGTGCTGCAGCCACTTGGTTGTGAGTAGCAACCTGTCCTGGTGATCTTTCCAGGTCCTCAAGCTTCCCAGGAGTTTGAGTGCTTGCAACTGTCCTGCTCAAGCAGCTCCAAACGTGGATATAAAGCAATGACATTTCAAGTATAACAACAAAAAGCTACTGCAATTTAAAAATGGATGCACTCTCAATCTCTAATAAATAGCAGTCTACTTCTAACTGTTGCTTTCTTTGTCTAAAGGAAGAGCATTGATTATGCTTATATGTGGGATCACTCACTGTCCCTGCCAACTGTAAGTCATACGGATACAAAGGAATGGGCAGGGGAGCCTCAGGGTGAGCATAGACTATTTCTGACCCAGCAGGTGGGTTTGGTGTAGGTCACAGCAACTGCAGTTAAAACACAACAGAGTTGTGTGTATAGGGGCATAGAGCTAGCTGTAATATTAAACAGCATGTAAGTTAAATGCTATACTTAACTATGGAGGGAAAGGGGGGGGGAGGAAGAGAAGGAGAGAGAAGAGGGAGAGAAAGAGAGACGGAAGGAGGGGAGGGAGAGGAGGGAAGGAGAGGAAAAGGGAGGGGCTTTTTCCCAACACATAGCTTCAGCTAATTACCTGCTTCACCTATTACATGTTTCATCTATTATATGCAAAAGAGAAACAATCTACCAGGTGGCCCTGAGCTTTGATGTCTCTAACACCAGCAGGAAACATGCAAGAAGATGTAAAAACAAAGGTGGTGTGACAGTACCTTTCCTGTAGCCGCAAGCCCTGCCATGCTGTGAGTGTCTGGGTGGTATACTCCAACATCCACAGTTTGTAGAACAGCATCATATTGAGAATGACCAGCAACACCAGGCTGCAAATAAAGAAAGCAGTCATTTACTGTGAGTGCTGCTACTCCACTGCCTGCTTGTCAGACCTGGGAAAACACCCAGGGCTTTCTCAAGGTTCCTGGGACCCAGGTCCACGCTGTGTGTAGTGAGGATTTACTCTGAGTAAGGGCCAAGAAAGCAGAACCCAAAACTTCATCACATGAGAGAGATGTATAAGGAGGACAGATAGCAATGACTGATGCATCAGACTGAAGGAGTGGACGTGCTGAATGTGGAGAAGGGGAGGGATACAGGAGAATAAGGAGGCTTTAAAAAAAAAAGAGAGAGAGAGAGAGACAGTACCTGAAACAGATCCTAATGGGAGCAGGGAAGAGAAAAGACGGAGTAGCTGCAGGTTAGAAACAGACTGACACAGAATAGGAGAAACTGGGCTGAGCAGAGAAGGCTCACAGACAGTGCAGAAGATAAATAGCAGGGAGGAGGGCAGGAAGGAACAGTGGGAAGAGACTCAAGAGGGAAAGAACAAACTGTGGGCTTGCAATTACTGAAATTCAACCACAAAAAAAAGACAAGCTGTGTGGCTCTTACAGGCACCTATAAAGAGCATTCATGCAGGGCACTGCCACATAAAGGCACGCTGCAGCCAGCACTCCCCACTCTTGCTTTGTGCTGAAGTGGGAATGCCACCACAGGCTGTGCAAACCACTGCTTTCAGCACACAGGGTTAGCACATGGAGGGCTCTAAGCTAAGCTAGCAGCTTTGCAAGAGAAAGTTTTTGTGCCTTGTCATTCACCTGTCTAACCACACAAGGCAGCACCAGGTGCCTGCCCAAAACTGTCACAAAGGCCCATATTTCTCCAACAGCTCTGAGTTGTAGCTGTAAACTTCTGCAGCCTTCCTCCCCCTAGGGAAAAAAATGCAGAAAAACTAACTAACCCCAGCCTGCCAATCTCAGCCTCCTCACTAAAGGACGAGTGGATCCTATGAAAAGAGTGACCACAAGTTCTGCTGTTCCTCCACAGTTTTAATATTATGCCTTCAGCTTCCTTAGCAATAAAAACACCTGCTGTACCTGGACTGCTGCTTTAATTTGTACTGCTTCTCAGCCCTGCCCAGCTACAGCTGCAGCACTAGCACATGAAAGCTACAGGCAGGCCAGGAGGCAGAGAAGCAATAACCACTCCTGCCCTTTCCACATGAAGACTGAGTCATGGGAATATAAGGCTCACTCAAAGCACACATCCAGCAAGCCCAAGACAGACTGAATATGGTTCTTGCTGCTGATCTAGTGAGAACACTGACGGGAGCAGAGAACACCAGAAACATGAGAGGAAAAAGTTAACGGCTGACTGTGAAGGCAGAGTTAAAATAAAAAACATCACTTACACAAAACTGATGACAAGGAGCAGCTTGGAAACGCTCTGCAGGTGGAAGCCACTGGGGCTCTCCTCGGGGATGTGCCGTGTCTGTGTGGAACCTGAGGAGACAGGTGTGTGTAGGCTATGAAATGCTGTCCCGTGGAGAGGGCAATGTTTTTCCTACATTTTCCTACTACATGATCCTCTAACTTATTCAAAACAATACTCATGGATCCACTGCTCTGGAAAGCCCAGGCTTTTCTCTCCATTAACTCTCCATGAGCAAACTTCCAGCTTGTCTCCAGGGCTTGTCCAGCTCTCCATCCCCTAGTGTGAGGGGTCTGTGGTTCCTTACCTGCCACGTGTTTGATTCGGTGAGCAACCTCCTCATCCGTGGGGGTGGTGACAGGACTCAGCACCTCCTCCAAGTGCGGTACCCGCAGATGGGCATGGGCCCGTTTCCTCCGGCGGACTGTTGATTGCTTGCTCACTTTCTCTTTGGGGGATTGTCTGTGGACCTCAGCCAGGTAGGTGCTCTCTGTTTTGGTCAGTTCACTTTCTGCAGTGACAACGAGGAGAGAAAGCATTTAATAGAAGCGGAACTAGCACTGCAATGATACAAACTCTGAGCTCTCTACTGGCACAGCAGCTGGATGGAGTTCAGGTATTGACTGCCGGGGTATGAGATGACTGTGCCACAGTACACACTACAGATCCCCCACACCTTCAGCCAAACCCTTACCCCACACTCGTGTTAGAGAGGAGCTGATGATCAGCAGGTGCTGCCAGATGCTGGGCAGTAACTTTAGCTGACCCCATTTAAAAGCCTCTCTGAAGTCTATTACACTGCCTGCTTATAGGAGACATGCATAAGCTACTGAGAGTGCTGCTGTCGTTGCAGCAGCTCTGGTCACTGCCACCCTTACCTAAATGACGGAAATAATCTTCCAGGCCGCTCCAGAAATTCTTCTCAATGAAGGATTTTACCAGCCCCCAAGGCTGTTTCCTGTAACGTAACTCTGTGGAAACCCTGCAAGAAGGAGAAGTCACTCTCCATTTTCCTTCCAGAGGTTACATCAATTCCCAGTCCATTGTCAATGTGTACATGAGAATCAATCATGCCCACGCTTACTTCTGGATGGTTTCTTTCCTTTGTGTTTCCACATTAGAAACACGACATGAAAAGTCCTTCCAAAAGCAGGAAGGCTTCAAGAGAGCTTCACCTGAGAGGATTCCCAACACCCCTGGCCATATGCAGGCAGGCATATAGATTAGTTGGCAGAATGAAACACAAGCCCTACAGTTTTTCCTAATACCAAATTCCTGGTGCTTCACAGAGGCACAGCCTGCAAGTACGTCCTACTGCTTAGTGCATTCTGTTTGCTGCATATGGCAGCTGCTCCTGCAAACAACTGCTTCAAAGAATTCAATCTGCAGATCTCCCTGGTCCAACCAGAAGTCCTCTGCAACAACTGTACTGTTTCCTCAGTGCTGCCACAACAGGCAGCTGCTCCATGCTAATTCTCTGCGACAGGAGTTTTCTGGCAACAAGGACACAAGGCTCAGTTCTCCCCATCCCTCCTAGCACACCAAGGGAAGCACTCCCACCCAAAGGTGACTTTTGGTTGTCAGTAAAGCTGTTCATCCCACCAGAAGTGTACCTGAGTCGGCTTTTGTTTCTGGCAACACGAGTCAGTGTGTAGCGGTTAATGGTGTAGAAATAATCATGGTAGGGGACGTCGTGAGTTAGCACCTCTGCATCTATGACATAGCACTCGCTTTCTTGGCTGGCTTTGTACATTGTCTGCATAAAAGACAGCATGCAAGGCAACTATTAGTCTGGTTAGAACATGGCTTTGATAGATAGGCACCTTTACTAGCACTTCACAAACACAGCCCCGTGACAAATAGACCATGCCCATGCCCAAGCCCCATCCAGCATTTTGCATCAGAGACAGTTCTCTGCCACATGAGGACCAATTCTGAGGGACCTTTGCAGCTGTTATCTCTTCTCACTGAACTAATATCTAGCTTTTCATTTAGCAACCTGATCTAAAAGGAGAGCTGACCCTGCTTTGAACAGAGGTCCTTCAAATCTGAGTACAGTAAGGACACATCAGTCAGTTTGTTTAACTATTTCTGATCTGCTTCTTTATTTGTCTCCAAAAAGACCTCAAGGGGGAACAGACACAGTAACTGAAGACCCATAATAAAACTGTGGCTTTTCTTACAGACTCTTCCCACTTACCTCTGCAGTGAGGACACAGTAAAGTGCACCTCTGTGGTTGGCACCACATTCAGAATAAAATACCCCATGTCCTTGCTTGCCTGTAAGTGTGCCCTCTGCCCATCACCCTATCCTATCCTTTCTCTTACCTTCCCTGCACACAGTCCTTGCTTCTGCACAGCACACTTCTTCCCACCTTTGCAAGGTGGGATTCTCCTTCCCTGAAGCACACTGCTGAGCCACCCCCATCTTTTCTTGATTCCCCTTAATATTCTCTCAAGCTAACTTACAGCTCTTATCCTTGATCACTTGAACACATCTCTGGACATGGGTGGAGGCTTTTGATCTCTGTAGCACCTACTGGATATAGGTAGCCCAGCTCTTAACGCACTGCAGATGCTCCCATTTTTTATTTTATTTTTTACCTTTTACAGCAGCCATCTAACTGTCCTCACCACTAAAAATCCTGATAGCACTGTGCAGAGCTGTGAGACAGATGAGCTGACGGTACGTGACTGTCCTGTGCTGGGCAGCACAAAAACCACCACAACAGACAGATGTTAGAACCTGCTGCTTGGTGACCAACAGATCTGCTTTTGCTGGAAATGTAACAGTCCTTTCCTTGCAGCACAAACCAGTGCGAGCTTAAGATCAGCTCTTCACATTTGCAGTGATACTGGGTAGCAAGTTAATACAAGAAAAATGTGTAAAGGAAAATGGATAGGGAAGATGCAAACGTGCAAAGCAGCATGCCTGAGGCAAGAAAGAAAATCACAGGTCTGTTTGTACAAAGCATTGCACCAATGCTGCACTTTCACATACCTGTGTCTCAGTGACAGTGGCAGTTTTGGGAGCCAGAGGGTTGGTGAGGGTAATGGTATACAAGATCACTCTGGTTTGATTGCCATTTTCTTCCTTCTTCCAGGGGTGAAAGATAATATCTGAGAGGAGAAAACAAGATTCCATCAAAGTAATTGAAAGGGATGCCAAGTCAGAAAAAAGGCATGTCCAAATAATAACCAAGCTCAGGAGAGTATTTCCTTCCCCATGCAGAGCCCAGTTGCAGAAGCACTACAGTTTAAGTAAGTATGTAGGAAAGGTCTCCTGTACTAAATGTGATCACTGCAGGGACAAGGTGCATCCTCTCCCAAGATTAGATGGGAATATTTCTGCCTGGAGCTGCTTTCAAGCAGCTCTGCCCTGAGCTTGCAGAGTCCTGCAAGTCTGCTAGTCTGAGGGCTAAGCAGGGCAGCTGCAGAAAGAGCCTCACTGCAGCACGGCTTCAGATTTAGACACCCACAAGGAACCACAAGTGTGAGGAATACTTTCCCCTCCTGCAGTGCAGGGAGAAGGGGTAGGCTGGAGTTGTTGCTCCTTTTGCATCCTAGAGTTATAGGGAAAGGAGGACAGCAGTATGCCAAGGAATGCACTCTGTGCATCATCAGTCTGTGTGCCAGTGTCTGGTGTGGAGCTAGCTATTTTGTTGATTATTAGGCCTTGAACATGGGATCAGACCTTAGTTGACAGCAAAAAAAACACAGATAAAGAATGTGATTCAACCATAAGCTTACACATGGCTCTTAGACAATAAACCCACAGGGCTAAACAAGGCAGGTTCTGCTTGCTTTTGACTGCCATCAGTACAGATTACAGCAGTCCCTCAGCAGCATTACCCAGTGCCTCTATCATCAGCCACACTGTGCTTCCAAGGGATGTGCTCTAGAGCTACACACTAAGACCCTGCTTCTATGCAGACGTCTGCAACTCACAGGGAGCACAGCCCCCATCAGCAGCTGGGCTTTGCCAGCAGCAGCTTACCAGAGAACCGGCGCTGTTCCATGAAGTCCCTCTGGAACTGGGAGTCCGTGAAAAGCAAGTCATACAGTTTGTCCACGCTGAAGTTGAACACTTCATTCACATACTGACGGCCGTTCAAGTCCTCATAAAACGCCTGGACTTCACCTGTGGGAAAACAGGCCCGCCAGCCCCACCTTGATCCTCTGTGCCAGCATCACAGGCTGTGCTTTTACAGGACAGTGCTTCACAGAATGGAACTGCTTTTACCCTTTTTCTCCACTGATCCCAGGACAACAGCAGGGACATCAGGAGGGGTAATGGCAATTTTTAGGGACATTTTCCAAATACCCACCCCCCCATATTCACTTCCTGCAGTCTAGACCAAGAATTCTTTGCATCTGGAATTTAAGGTCCAGAAAACGAATTCAGTATTTGCTGTCCCAGTCCCTCCATGGAAGAGGCAAAGGAGAGCACTCATGGCCTGCCCTGCATACCTTCATCATGGGTCTCAGACGAGTCGCTGAGCTCAGTGGGAATATCTTCATTGTCATTGAAGTCCAGGGAAGGGGAGTTCACAGGGGCAATGATCTCTATCTTCTCTCCCATGATATTTGCAATGCCAAGGTCTTTTTCCACAGGACTCTCTGCTACCGCCTCCTCCTCTTCTGGTAGCACCCCATCAAACTGCAGCGAGGACAGAGCACAGTGAGGGCACCACCAGCAACTAGAAAGTGGGGATTACTTCTGACAACTATTCATATCTGCATATTGTTCATATTCATGTATTATCACACCTTTGAACATTTGGCCTCTACATGTCTGGAAATTAAATAATGGAGAGGTGAAAAGTTACCACGTGGTACTTGTATAAAGCACGTGGGGGCATTAGATCACATCCTCTCAAAAAAAAACACACGTAATTCAAGCTTGGGATATACACATGGCTTTTCATTTGTTCAGACAAATGCACAAACAAGAGTTTTTGTGCTCCAGACAAGTACTACACCAGCTAGGAAAATATGAGTTCAGGTTAGAGTCAAACAAGGTGCACTCTGCTGCACTGCTAACAAAGTTGCCCACCACTTCTACCACGCTGCAGGCAGAGGAAGAACTGTAATTCCTTTATCTCCAATTCTCCATTTCTTTTAACCTAAAACTGTAAGTGGGGAAACAGCCTTGCTGCTGGGAGTGCGATGTATAGCTTTTAGGTCAGGCACAGCTTGCTTACATCCCCTCAGGCAAATGTCACGAGCTCCAAAAGGATCTCACATGGACTGTGGTTGCCAGTGAAATCCCAGAAAAAAGGACTAGTGATGCCACTGCAGTGGAGGAAGACACTTACTGAGGCTGGTGCTTCACTGCTCCCTGTGGATGTCAGTGTGCTGGCAGTTACTGATTTCTTTGGCAGCTGAGGGCTAGCTTCTGGCTTGGCCTCCATGCTGCTTTTTGAGGAGCTGTCATTGACTTCATTCTCTTCCACGGGAATTTCTTCACAGTAGCTGAGACGCCACAGAGAACACAGGTTTTTATGTTTACACCTCTCTGTACAGCTACAACTGGACACACAGAGCAAGTAAGAATATTTCTGTGCAGTCTCTAGTCTGATTGGAAGAGCAGGGGAGATCAAGCCCAAACTATTCAAGTGTTTATACACAGACTGACAAGCATTAGCACTTTCTGACCACGCAACATGCTGACTAGCCCAGTGAATGGGACACTTTGGCACATTTACAGGATCACTCATCTAACTCAGCAAATGGAGAAGCAACTCCTTTCAGCTCCTACCAGTTTCTAGGAGGAACTGGTACACTTTCAGCTTTTTAGCCATTGCACACCTACTGCCACAGAAATATTTGGCCAGAACCCAAAATCTCTCAGCAGGGACAAACAGCAGTTCGACATGAAATACTGAAGGACTTTTGCTCTCCTGAAGCCATCTTTTCTTCATCACAAACAGACACCATTCCCTCACTCACCCCATTGTGTTGAAATCATCATCTGGAGGCACATAATCTTCATCATCGCTGGTCAGACCCAGCTCATTCCCATAACACTGGTGGACAAAGTGCCAGAGCTCCTTTGGGCAGAGAGGCTAAAAGAGAGAACAGAGATTAGGGTACACTTTCAACCCAAACGACTAAACCATACTGAATACACCACGCTTACACTGGGACTCACACTGCCAAGTGCTAATTTAGCACTGTCTAAACAATTTTCATGTTTGACTCCTGTTGCAGTTAATGGCAGTGAGCAGCACTGAAGATTAGGATGCCCTTTTTCCCCAGCATGAGGCTACACCCAGAACAGCACAAGTAATGTGTTTTCCTGCTACTACAATGCTGTGCATGTAACCATGCAAGCAGTAAAACATTGCTTTCCTCCACATGCATTCTTCCTACTTCCTACCTCCTACCTCTTCTGCTCCATATAGTGTCTCCTGCTATGCCAAAGCCCAATGCATTAGGAGATTTCTTTCCCTCCAAGTCTGCTTAAATAAAAGCCACCTGAAAACTACAGAAACCAGGAAAACTATCTAGAGAAACATTTTCTACTGCAGTTTAAAATCAAGAGAAGTTACTACTGGGAAAAGCCTATATGTATCTCAAGTTAAAAACAGAAAATGAGTTAACAAGACCATTCACAAAAGCCCAACTTTTCAGGGATGCAGGTCAGCTGACTGCCATATGACTGCATTCTGCAGCTCAAGAAAAGGGGCAGAACTCGTGATTTAAGTACGTGGGACATGAGTGAAAGAAAACAGATTTTCACATGTGAGAAATGTATGACCAATGACAAAGATTTCTTGGTAATGATGGAAAATAACCCTAGGGGACTTTTTCAGAATTGCTGGCTTGAACTTGTTTGCACAGTTACTGTACGCGGTAAGGCAGGAAATTTTTAAACTAGTTCCTAAAAGTGGCCATCAAAAATGAGAAAAAAGACTCAAATGAGAAATTTTTATCCAGAATCAATTTCTCATTCTGTTTGACCTTCTTTTCACATACACTCTCTATAATTCACACGTCCTGTCAAGAAAACCACACTCGGCTCTGTCACTCCCTCTCCTGCTAGGCACTGATCCCACACAGGGACAAAGCTCTCTCTAAGTGTTTCCTGCCTTGATCACTCCGTATCTCAGTTCCCATTCGCTATGACTTTGAAACCAAGGGCACTAAATTTTGTTATGAACTTCCAAAGGCTGATTAAATTACAGCATATGGTAGCAACAGAAGCTGCCTATTGCAAAGTGATCCCTTTGCACACTAGATATTACCCCAACCTCAGGACAGGGCATTCTGGTACACAACAACTTCAGCCTTCAGTATAGTGTGAACTTAAGCCCAAACATCTCCAAATGCTGGCAACCCTGTAAGATCAGCTCATAAGTCTTACTCGTGCAGCAAAGCCAGAAATACTCAATGGACAGTGGAACAGATACTCAGACCAAATATAGTATATACAGTGACTCTAGCACAGCAGGTGCATTTTCCCACTTTATTTTAAAATCCAACCCACTGAGCCTTTACTCAATGTACCCCGCACCATTCTCATTCTAACTGGGGATGCCCTTTACACTTCTGAAGCACAGACATACTAAGAACACTGTCTGTGTGCTGAGTTGTCTGTGTTACAGTTTGAATTGCTTTCTTCTGGGCTGTAATTTGATTACAGAGCTGAAAAACCTCTCTGAGGCTTCCACACCTCAGCAGAGTCAGAGAGACACCCACTGCATGTGCAAGACATGCCTGTAGGTAGACAGAATTCCATGCAAAAAGAGATATTTGCACCCACAGCAATGTCCCTGCTTCATCTAAACACACGTGCTTGTTGCCATTACATCTTTTATGTACACAATTAGTCCCAGGAATTGTGCTTCTGCATAAATACCCCAGCTGCCTTTCATTCCACCCGAATGCTGAGGTGCTGGCCTCAATACCTTGTCAAGGAGAGCGTTCTGCCAGAGTCTGAACATCATCATGTACGTCCTGTCTCGAGCCCCAAAGGAAGTAAAAAAGTGCTGAACGGGAAGAGATGGAAAGAAAAATCAGTTCAGAAAAGGCCCTCAAAGAGATGAAGAAAAACACCTCTTTGGATCACTTTTCAGAGACAGTGCACAGAAGGGCTGAGCAAGCCGTACAGCACTGCCGCTCGGTTCTTGGGCACAGATACAAGTCCACAGAGCCTGCATGGCGTGGCTGAGTGCCTCTCGACCAACAGAGCTGGTCTGAGCACAGAAAGAGCTCCATCAGCTAAGGAATACTGTATAACCCAGCTCTACTTCCACAACACTCCGTTATAGGAGCTACATACATGAATTCCAGACTCAGCTGAAGCCCAAGGTCTGCAGAAGCTCTGCACCCAGCCCTTTTCCATTCGTGCTTTCTCCCATGCCCCATGAACCACCAGCAATCCTTTCCATTCAGAAAACTCCCATGGAGGTGGTGCTAACTCCATTCCCCTGCCCGTGACACCCAGAAATTGTGGCCCCAGAGGTGGAGGCTTCCAGGAGGTACCTTTTCAGTGTCAGTGCAAACTTGGATGGCATTAGGAATGAGCCGTGCTGTTTTTTCCTTGGTCATCGAGCAGATATCCTTCAAGCGAACTGTCAGCTACAGTCAGAGCCATGCAGAAAGGGGAAGGCAGAAAAAGAAAGCAGGTAATGAGAGACACTGGTGAGAAGGACGACGGAAAGAGTGCTTTTAAAGTTGTCAGCAAATATACTGACGTAAAACACATGCTCAGTGTGCCAGTCAGAGAGCCTTACCAGCGTCTCCCAGCGGAAGATGTTGCTGTAAAAGCAGATCCAGTTTTCAGAGAGGTAGAGGCGGCCCTGCAGGAGAATGTCTCTTTGTAGCGCACATGAGTAATCTGCAGGTGAACAACAGATGGTAATTAAGGAGCATCGAGATGAGGAGGCAGGACAGCCTAAATGTGAGGCTAAGCAGCAGCACCAAGGGAAGTTACTCAACGTAATTCTGCAGAAAGTCAGTGCAAAGCCAGAAGGAGCTGCACCACAGCTGCTGCTCTGTCCACTGGGTTGCAATTGCAGCGTGCTGCAGACCATCTCTCTTAGTGACACACTGCCTTGCCCCATTAGCTGGCCATGTGGTAGCATTTTATGAAGTATTTCTAGATTTTAACCTGGGTTTTCCTTCTCACCTTCTAGTGTTGTTGCTTGTTTCTCTCCCAGTTTAAGCCTCCTCCTAAACAATTTCTAGTCCTCTGCTAGTATTGTGCATACTTGAGCAGTATGAGACATGGTATGAGATCATCAGTTACATAAGATAAAAGAACAGATGCAATGCAGCAGGCAGTCACTAATCAACTGCAGGACCAAAGCCTAAATGTATTTAGGGAAGGCAGTGGTGTGTGAGTAGGGAGCACTGGAGATGTACAAAAGAGTTCAAAAAAAGGGAAGTTCAGCAGTGTGCACATTAAGACACACAACCCTGACCAATGGAGGAAAGAGCTCAGACACTAACAGTGAGATCTGGGGAGAACTATGGAGGAGAACACACTCCTCAAACCATCAGGAGACAACACTGCAGCCGATACCAACCAGCTTTGCTTTCCATGAGCCAAACAAATGACATCTATTGGAAAGAGTGAGGAGAGGGAACTGCCTGTGGACAGGAGACAACAGGCTTGCTTCCTGGTGGCAGCCTCTTAGGAGAGGGAAATGCTGCATGTACATGTGCTGCTTTAATCCTAAAACCACAGGCCTGCACAAAAAAAGAGCACTGCACAAAGGGACTGTCCTTACCTACGATGAGGCGCTCCGTGTCAGGAAGATGTTTGAAGAGTTTCCTGAAATCTTCATTCCGTTGTTTGTAGGTCGGACTCAATACCTGCAAATAACAGAGAGCCTGTTAAAGAGAGGGGCAGGCATGAGCATGGAGAAATGGAGTGGGAAAACAGGAACACCTTGGTAAGGAGAAGGGGGATCAGATGCACTTACAAAGCATGAGGCCAGGAGCTCCCATCACAGCAGACACACAGATGGGAGGATGTGGGAATCATTGCATTAAGTGAGAGGAAGAGGAGAACCTGACTTGGAAGAATAAGTACAGCAGAGAAGGTCTATACTTTTGTCTGCAATGCAGAACTGCATGGGAGCTGTGACTGCAGAGAAAATCTCTTTTCCTGCCATCATACACTGTCCAAGGTATGATACATGCTCAGTTCTAATGCATCAGTTAGCTACCAATGCCATGAACAGCAGAGCAACCCCAGACAATAGGAGCTTAAGTACAGCTGCAGCCCTGACACAGGAGCTTGAGTGATCAATGTCACCAACAGCTCCACAGTAACGCAGTCATTCCCTTTCCCCTCCCCATCAAGTGCTTCACCTGGCAGCCAGTGAACCCACCGCTACCTGCTGGCAGAGGGGGAACGTGGTTGCAGAAGAGGTTTGTGTGGGGGCTCAACCACGTTTCTCACTTATTCTGCAGACCTCATGGAAGGCACCAGAGGAGGCCGTGCTGCTGGCTGTGGGGAAATCAGGAGCTGGCTTCTCTCTGGTCTTTACTGAGCTTAATGCAAGTCTGTCCCTGGGCCTACAATTCCAGCCAAAGACCACCTCCTAACGCCATGCACACGCTGACAGCAGCTCAGAACAGCCAGAACATCTTCTGCAGGCAGAGCTGATTTAAATAAAGGCAGGTGCAATTTCAGGAGGACTGAGTATCTCATCAAATCTCTCATGCTTCATCCCACAAAGGAATGGCAGAGCAACTTGGGGAACCCTCCCTTTCCTCTCAACAATCCTTTCCTACCTCCTCCAGCTGCAAAATACAACTCTCCCAATGCAGAATGGTGGGCACACATCTGAGGGCTCTCCCACATTAGTCTGATTATAGAAGAGTCTGTTTGAGAAAAGGGGGAAAGCGGGCACATATAGTGGTGGGGGAAATACAAAGATTGCTTAGCACTACCCTCTCAAAACCATCAAATGGTGTCAAAGCCAAGACAGAAGCACAGATTCCCACTCATAAACATTCCCTCTTCCACACACCAATACAATGAATCAGAAACAGCACTGTTTCAACATTATTTTAGTACTTCAAATACATGCTCCAGCCCTGTGTGCCCAAAGGCAGGCCTTACTTTTGAATAAATAAAACCTACAAACCAGCGATTGACAAAAATACGATTTCACTCACCAAACTTCTAGCCAGAATATCTGGAAAAGACCTTGGACAGAGATGGGCTCCACCAAGAGCTTAAACCCAAGATTTCCTGGGACCAGCAGAGAGAATGTGCAAAGGAGGTGCGAATAAGACTATAATCAGCCCTGAGCTTTGGGTTCATTGCATTATAGCAACCAGATTTAGCAGTATGGTCTCCATACGGAGGAGTGCTCCACTGCCTCTCCCACTGTCTGGGTTGTTCTGACCTGTCCAAAGCCTGTAGACACTTCTGCTTAGCAGAACTTCTGGTACAAACACTTCAGTTTAGAGACACTCACAGCTGGAATTCCATCTGATCCATTGTAGAGAACCTCTTGGAGTAGGTCAGCAAGCCCCTCCAGGTCCCACTGCGGATATGGGAGTTCTTGATCCAGTATGGGATGCCAGAGAACCCCGCACTCCAGCAAGGAATCCATGGTGCTCCCTCAGCACTTGCACAGCTCCCCGTGTTCTCAGTCAAACTCTGCTTTTCCTGTTCCTGCTGTCACCACTTCTTGTTTAGATTCAATGTCGAAGGAGATTCAGCAGTTTGGCAGGAGTTTACGTGCCTTCCCCTGCTTCCCTGCTCACATTCAGGTCATCTGCCCCAGCGGCCTCTGCAGAACTGAAAGAGGACTCCTCCTCCAGAAGACTTCAATAAAGAGGCTCATGAGGATAAGCGTGGTAATGGTTGAGCTCCTCTCTTCCAGTCTTCCCAACTTGTTGCTGAGGGTATCCTCTGAAGAAGGGCTGTAAATATGCCGACAGCCCAAGCAGCTCTGTGCAATGCCTTGTCTGCAGCCCCGACGGCCAGCACTGCCAGAGCTGCTAACTAAAATAGTTCCAATTGCCAGCACCCTGCCAGCCCAGCAGTATTCACAGATCTAGCTGCAGTTCCAGGACGGTCAGCAGCTCAGAGACTTCAGCTGGTTGTTTGCTTTTTTTTCCCCTTTGAAAGCAGAAAAGCAGTTATTCCTCAGTGCCCACCGCAGGCTCTCCTCTCCTGTCCCTCTCGGCTCTGAAAAGCAGTTTCAGTCTCTGTTTCTGTAGGAAGGAGCGGGTGTGGAGATACCGAAACCACTCGCACATGCTTTAAGTTACTGTGGCTGGGTAATTCTGTGGGCCAATGCCCTGCAGTAACCCAGGCTGGGCTCTGCCTCCCAGCAGATGTTTCCTGTAATGGAAAGTTGCTGGACAGAGCGTGCTGGGGGAGGCGTGGGGGGGGTGAGGGGGGCCGGGGTAAGGAAAGACCAGCCTGCAGAACATAGTCATGATGAAATCAGCCATCTGAGATGCACACAGTTAGGACTTCAGGGCTCAGCTACTCCTGTATGCATTACTGAGCCCCTCCAAAATGGGTCTGGGTTCGGTGTCACCTCATCAGTTGGGTCACTTTGGGAATGAAGAGCAAGAGCTCCTTCGGGCACCAGCAATGAACTCCCTGCAGGTCTCAGAATCACAGAATTGTAGGGGTTGGAAGGGACCTCCAGAGATCATCGAGTCCAACCCCCCTGCCAAAGCAGGTTCCCTACAGCAGGTCGCACAGGTCGGCATCCAGGCAGGTCTTGAACATCTCCAGAGAAGGACTGCTGGAGCACAGCTCCCTGTATCCCTCTGCCCCTCACCTCCACCCTGTCCATCTCTTTACTCAGGCACAGAAACACAAAGGAAACGTCCACACCAGCACTGCTCAACTGCAATGCTGTCTGTGGAAACAAGAGACAAGAATAAGGAAGAAACAGCCTCATTCTTCCAAATAACCTGTGCACACAGCTGTCTCCAAGCAAACTAACAAACCACTGGAAAGCCACAGTTTCACTGCAGGGCCAGCAAGTGCAGGCTGCCCACAGACAGGGAGAAGCACCAAGCTGCTCCGGTGCACTACAGAAGCACTGCTGGGGCCTGTCGCCATTAGAAGGGCACATCCATCAGTCACCCCAAGACACAGAGAGAGCAAAGCGATTTCTGCAGCCTAAAGAGGATGATGTACCAGCACTGCAGACAGCCACGAGCTATCTGCTTTGTTGCACCGGATGTCCCTCCTTGCTGCAAATGACTCACGGGATTACTTCTAGCAAACCCCTCAGATTACACACCCACCATCCCTGTGCCAGATCTGAATGGCACCAGTGATCAGATGAGCTAACCCGGAGGTGGGGACAGCAAACATTAACTCTTCTGCAAACAGAAAGAGACGGGACAGGATGGCACTGCGAAGGGTGGAGAGGAGACTCAAGGGAGGAAAGGGGAGAACGGGGCGCCCAGGGTCACATCTTGCTGATAATACACTGAGAAATGCATGGGAAATCTAAAGCAGCCACTGCTGGGGGATGGGACAGCACAGGGGAGTTTGACAGCACAAGAACTGAGAAATAAATGGTGTTGGTACAGCATGTGGCACAGAAAGCAGGTGGGTCAGGAGAGAGACGGCATGAGGCAGGGAGAAAAGGGGAAAGGAAAACCTTGACTGATCTGCATGAGTGATGGATTTGCACCTAACATTTAAGGAAGATTTACGTTGCTTCTGGACAGAACAGAAACACGACTGGAAAGGCCAGGATACACAGCGTGCCTGGGAGAGAGTTCCAACCCCACTGACAGCAGGGCTGCTGTGCTGATGAATGCCAGCAGGGAAACTGACCACCTGTCCCACAGCTTCTCTTCTTGACCTGGTTTGCTCCCTGGGGCCTTTTTTCTTCTTTTTCTTCTTCTTTTCTTTTAAAAGTGATTGAACAACACAGGGAGAAGCTTCAGAGTAACCACTGGCAGCTCGTGGTTAAGAAGTGAGTTTGAATCTATCACCCCATAAGCTCGCACCAGAAATTCATTCCAACTCAGTGCCACTACACCACAGCAGCCATGCTGGGCACAGTGATCAGTACATCATATCAGGGCTGAAGGGAATGGCCTGCAAAACCACCTGAAGGACAGTGAGTTAGCAGTGCTTCAGGAACAGCTGGATGTGCGGTGATGGAACCCAGAAGCTGACAGCACTGACAGACAGCACCTCACTAACTCTCACCATCACGCCTGGATTTCTGCACTAAATCCTGCTGATAAGATCGCTGTTTCTGGTCAGACTCAGGCTTCCACCTGCCAGCTGACCTTTTCCGATGTCCTACCTAAAATAGTGCTTACTTTTCTTTCCAGCAGCTGAGAATTCCCCTTCACTCTGCTATCTGTAAGGTCTCCAACAGGGTGCTGCTTTAAAGAAGTCAGCACACCGACTCCACCAAAGGCTGATTTCTTACTGTGTTCAGCCCTGTGATCATCTGACGTAGTCACAGACAGACTGCACAGTCAGGTCAGCTCTTTACAAGACCACACTGAAGCCTGTCCCTCTGTTCAGCTGCTTCTCCTGCTGCCATTCCTCCTGCCTCCTTCACTTGCGTCCCTGCCTGTTGCAATCCTCGGTACAGACTGTGCTTTCCCAAAGACAACTTTTCAGACTTACTATTTAAGAACAGTTTAAAAAGGCAGTTAGTGTCTTCACACTGTAATTTTCCCACTCAGTGCCCTGGCATGGTCCTGCACATGGGTGGGGAGGGTGAGACTCAGGTTAGTTATAGGGAGAAGCTGTAAGAAAGCAAGAACGCAAGCTTGGTTGCAAAAGAGTAGGCAGGTGAAAGGGCTGGAAGTAGATAAACACAAAAGAAAGGAGTACAGACTATGGCTGTCCTTGAGTTCTAAACATTAAACTGCGAACAAACCTTGTGGACATATATATACAAATAAATCTTCCATCTTCCCCAGCGTCAACTGTTTAACTTTCACAGTCATCTCATGCTATTTTCTGGGGATGTTCTGTGCTAACTCTCCTAGCACACAGCAGCCCCAGATCTGGGAGCAGAGATGGGAACCTACAGAAGCAAATTTTGCTACTGAGGGGCAGACATGAAACCCAAGTGCTCCTCCTCCCCCAAAGCCCAGCAAGAGAAGGACAAAGAGACTATTTTCTCTGTCAATAAAACGCCTCCAATTTGCCTCTAATTTTAAGGACTTGTACTGCGGGAATGATTCTTTCTGGTGACTTGTGGAGCTCCTGCATCCCACACTGTCAGCACAGCCTCCTCCTCCATTTCACCAGGGAAAAGGGACGTGAACTCCCCACTGCTAAGCACGTTGGGTCTGCAGAATAAGTCACATCTCTGTTTCAGTAAACAAAATTACAGAGAAAACTTGTTAGGGAAGCTCTGTTCTTTCCTTAAAAACAAATTTAAAAACTCTCTTAAGAGTAATAAACCAATCAATGATAATTTGGCACGCAGACGACTCAAACTGCATCCTGATGGATGAGCACAGATGGGTGAGGCACTGCCAGGGAGCTGCAGTCTGCACGAAAGCAATTCCTCCAGGCCAGGGGCTCCGTGTCTGACGCTCCCAACCAAAGGCAGGAGAAACACCTCAGCGACGTTTCCTTGCCATGGCTCAGCCAGCCCAGAGATGTTTGCTTTTCCACCATAAGGGCACAAACACAAAGCAAACCCATGGAAATTGAGTGCATTCATTCCAGTGTTCCTTTTCTAAAATCTCACAGTGAACCTGACCAGCTCGTACTCATCTCTGGAAAGCAAAGAAGAGAAAGCACCAAGAGCACAGAAGGACAGGTCTCTTGCCACATCAACCCATGAGCTTGGTTCACTCCCTTTCTCCCACTTGTCAGTCTGGTAGGGATGCCAACCCCAAAAAGCACTGCTAGGATCAAGAGGAGAACACGCAAGGGCAGAAAAGTTGGTAACATATTAAGGAAAAAGTAGAAAAAAAAGGAATCTGGGAGAGAGAAAAGGAAAGCTTCCAATTGGCAAACAGGGGCATGGTGCTACAGAGACAAAAAGACCAGTTAAAAGCAGCAAAAACTGACGCTGGCATTCTGACCACTGATGCTCTGGGGGGTTCTGAGGGCCGTGTGCTCTTTGAGGCAGGGTCTGTACCTTTAGTCTGGCACCCAGGGCCACCAAAGCGACACACGGAAAGCAGAGTGTTTGCTGCAAGAACACAGAACTTCTTGTACAATGGAAGCAAGGGCAAGTGAGATAAATGAAACATCGAGGCTTCACAATGGGGCTGCCTCTACAGATTCATTTCTAGAGCTGCTCTCAGTATGAAAAATAAACAGAGGAATCGGACCGGTCCAAGTGCCAGAAAAATCCTGCTGGGAAGGAGCTGGCAAAGAAAAGAAACTCTATCGAGGAGAAACATTAGCAAATTTTTAATATTAATACTGCCAATAGGATTTAATGCCTTCCTGGAGTTTGCAGCCCATCTGCGTCTCCACATTGCTGCTTTTATCTGGCCAGAACGTCTCTACTCACTAGAACATGTTTTATTTTCTAAAGGAAAATAATTGTGGGGCGAACCACAAAATATGCAGCCAGTGCTTACTCTCCGGATGTACTGTCTCTCATGCTGAAAATATATGGAGGAAAAACAAGAGAACAGAAAGATAAGATAGAGAGGACACAGAAAAACGAGAGACCCACAGAAGCAGACCACAGCAAAGCATCGTGCAGCAGGGTGTGCATCTCAGCAGCTACAGCCTGACTCAGCTCTTGTGCAACAGCAAAAGTCACCTTGAGCCATGGCCATGGCCTCCATGTGCCTGGCTGGGCTGCCTATGTGCCCCAGCTGCTTCTGACTGCCAATTCTCTGCCAACCTGCTCTCCTGTGTTTATCCTCCTCTCTTCATGCTATTGTCTCCATGCCACTATCTGTTTTTCTGAGGTCAACTCTTGCTTGTCTGTGCTGCTACCTTACAATCTGATTATCCACCTTGGCTCTTCTTTCCAGCAAATGGAGTTTGCAGTGATGTTGCTGCCAAGAGGACAGCTGTTCTGTGTTCACACATCTCTCTCTCCCCACTGCAGCCCTCCCTACTAAATTTCCTTCTCTTTTTGAGGGAGGCCTGCCCACTTCCTACCAAGAGCACAAAGAATTCCCACATCAAACCAGATACATTTGACACTTGGAATAATCGGCAAATAGGATTTCATCCCAAAGACATAGCAGACTTATCACTTAGGTATTACTGAAGCAAAAGGAGTAAGGTGTAAAAAGTAGAGAAAACCAACAAAGCACCTTCTCCTTTGCTGGTAGCAAAGAGCACGCTCCACCAGGAGCCCCTCCCTCTCTGATGTGTCTGTCCAGTGACTCAGACCCACAGCCCCAGACAAACTAGAGCTGCTGTTAATGCTGACAAGACCTCAGCCTCCTGCCATAGTGCTTCCCAGCCAGGACACAAGATGCCACAACTACACAGCATGGTACCTAACCAGCCACACGAAGGACTTTTAGACAAGGCAGAGAAGGTGAAACATCCTGGTGGTGGTTATTTGAAGTCTGCCCCTCATGCCTGTGTCAGATCTGAGCACATGACAGCAGCTAAAAGCCCTGATTCTCCTGTCTCATGCTGCAGAAAGGTGGGGATGCTGCAGAACGTGGAGTGACTGCTGCATTTTGCTGCAAAGGCACTGCGCTGCTGATAGCTGCCCTGAAGAGACTGAGGGTAGGGTTCAACCATGCAAGGTGATCGACTATGGGAATGTGCAAACCACCAGCTGTGTGCCTACAACACTGCTACTCATGCTCGCAGAACAAAAATAAGATTGAGGCAGAAGCAAAAGATAAACCATCTTTGCTTTTCTTTGAGATCAACAGAAAGTAATTCCTCTCTTGCCCCGCTCCACCCTGAGATGCAAAGGGTTTGCACGGTGGCAGCTCTGCTTGTCACCACATCAAGACCAACTCTGATAGGGTACAGGATGTAGAGAACATCAGAGGAGTGACTGGAAGGACGAAGCTTTTGCTCCTTGTCTCTGGCACCCTTTCCCTTAGGATGTCAGGTGTCCTTTGCCAGTTCTGAGCCATTTCCATCTTTTCAGAAATGGTCAGTATGCCCCACTGCCACTGCAAAGCCCCTTTGCACCTTCCCCCCCACCCAAGCACCCAGCCCACTTTCACCCAGGGACAAGAGAAACAGGAGTACTTACATTATACCAACTCTGGCTTTTCTGTAAGGACAAAATAAAAGAGAAGCATTAGTTAGCACAGAGATCTTAGGATCAAAAAGAAAGATGGACAGAGAAAGTAGGTCCAATCTGGCTTGCATAATTAGCAAAGTGAAAGTGAGATTAAACAGGAGATTTCAGTGAATTTCACAGCACGGTCTAACACAGCTATTTCCAGTTACAGAAACAAAGATCAAATCCAGGAGCAAGAATCTATAATAGGAAACAGTTCAGGCTAATGTGTGCATGTCCACATGCACGCACACGCACACAAACCTGCACACATGCTGCGATTTTGCAGAGCAGCAGCGCCCACTAGCAACAGAGGAGCTCATCATAATCACTGCCACACATCTCTGGTCAAGGCTTTATTTTCCAGGCCTGCTGCCTAGGTTGGGAATATCACATTGATGGGAACGGACCCACTGCAAACAACAACCCTTGGAGAATTCTTGGAATGCAGGGAGACCTTTTTACTCACAGCAGCCATCAGCCAACGCTTTCAGTAGTATTTTAAATTTTAAAAGGGAGACACGTACAGAGACAAGAACATTGCTGAAGGAAAGCAATAGAAAAGCTGAACAGAAGAAAAAAAAGAGACTTATTTGCAAAATTTTAGCACACAGTGTTTTGTGTCATCTGCACACGTACATTTTTGCCTTTATTACGGCATTTCAGATGGTTTCAGGACAGGACACAAGTCACAGTGGAGCATCTGAAAAGGCTCACTCGGCTTGGAAAGTCACTCTTGGCCATTTCCAGCCAGAGGTGCAATTTTTCAGCACAGAGGGAGGAAGAAACGAGCCTCACGCTCCCATTCCAGCAAAGCTGGCTTTCCAATGTCAGGACACAGAGCAGAAGCATCCCCACAGATGGGGCGGATTTAGCCCAGAACAGCAAAGCATGGGGCACCACAGCCTTATGCCATTAGCAGTGCTGAGCCATGGGGCACAGCATCAGCGCTGCAGGTGCCAGCAGCCCCACAGCTGTGCCTGTCCCTTCCTCCAACCCACAGCCACACGTCTGCATGGCACCCGGCCGAGTTCTGCTTAATGGACAAAGACAGAAGCAGTGTCTCACTGCACTTCTTTCTTTGAAGACATCTCGCTTCTGACTTTGGACTGGGAGTATTTTCCAGTTTTATACCCCATCCGGGCTACAGACAAACTCATCTCAGACTTTTAAGGGACTTTGGGAAAGTTGCACTCAGAGAGCTAAGTTCCTACTGCCAGAAACACAGAAATCAGCTGTGCTGGGACAGCCCACAGCAGGAGCAATGACATTCATCATGTTTTACCATAAGAAAGTAAGTGCAGAGTGTGAATGAGAACAGATTGGAACAGAGATTGCTATGAAGACATGCTTTGCCTACACTGCTCTCCACCCTGCTCACAGTTTCCTGTGCTCCCTGTACACCACTGCACCCAGCTAACCTCCCCAGCACCTGGATCCCACACCCAGCTGGCAGCCAACTCTTCCCAAGGACTGCTTGCCACCTCGGGCACTTTGGCCAGTTGGGAAATCATCCTGTTTACTGCACTGATCTCCAATGAAAATCCCCACAGTAACAGGAAATATGTCACAAAACAAACCACAACAATTTGACACTTGAAAGAGCAGCACTCCTAAGGCCTCTCCCCAAACCCAGGGGAAAAGATATGAGCTGAAGAGCTGAATACACACTAAGGCTCAGTAACTAACCTCAGGAACCTTCTCTTGCTTGCTACACTTCCCCACACTTGGCCATTCCCTCCATTCATGAACTGTCAGCTGAAATTGTCCTTCTCTGCAGGGGGACAAGGAAAAGTCCCTCCAGTGATGGCTTCTCTGCAGCATCTTCCCTCTTCCACACCTTTAGATGGACACCCAAGCCTCATCTTTTGCTTCAAGTTTTCTAAATGTGAGGAGGTTCCTTCTTCCTGTCATCTACCTTTTACACGTAACAGACTACACAGAGTCCAAAGAAGAGCAAAACTAAGGTTCTGTGATAATCTGACTTCTTAAATCCAACTTCAACTGCATTCAACTTTAAAAAGAAAAAAGGTTTATCACTGAGCGTCAGAATGTAGAGGGCTGCAAACTGAAAATCAAGAGACAGTACAGCAGAGGGGGGTGAAAAAGGAAAAACATATTCTTACTTTGAGCAGGTTAAGTCTGTCATACTGGAAAAAGAAACCATAAGCATTAGAACAGAAAAAAAAATGAAATAAAGCAGGAAGGGAGGAAGGGAGCTGCACACAAAAGTGGAAAAGATGTCACTGGTTTGCAGAGGTGATGCTGTGGGAGCAGACAGCAGAACGCAGAGTTACATGGTGGCTGTAACCAGGAAGAACTTTGGAGAAGCTGAGAAAAATGGGGGATTTATGAGCCTCTAATGACTGTAAGGCTGCCCCTGAATCTTCATATGTTAATGATCCTGGATTTGCTTGGAAAGTTACAGCTTTACAGTGCAGATGGGAAGCGGTGGATCACATGAATGAAGTTTGGCTTGCTAGCTTGAAGCCAACAGTTTCCATCTTTTAGCACTACTGGGAGCAGGATCACAATCCCTCCTACTTACTTCTGCTTCCAGAGGAACAGAAACATTCTGCCAACTGAATGACATGCCATGGGCTATAGATGCATCACTAAGTCCATTTTATAACCAGGGAAATAGGGGCACAGAGACAAGGTGAGGGCACAGAACTCTGAATACATTCCACAGCCCTTCCTCCTGGTCTGCATACCTCCAGATCTACACTGTTCACCTCCCTTCTGTATCCCTGTATCTCAAATAAATTGATGCTCTTTATTCTCAGACTCCTCACCTCCGTTCAAAACGAGCAGAATACCTAAAGGAGGATTGTGCCACCCAGCAGGAGGATCAAATGGGAAGACACAGCCAAACTCTTCTAACTGACACTAAAAGGACAAGGTGCAACAGTTATATGCTGCAGTAGGGAAAATTCTACTTGGATAAAGCCTGTTCACAGCAGGAGTGGTTAAGCACTGGAGCAGGGACCCAGCAAGGCTGTGATATCTCCATCCAAAATGCAGAGAAGTCTCTGGGCAACTCAGTCTAACCAAATCAATCCCATTTTGAACAGGATTTTGGACCAGAGACCTTCAGATAACCCCTCCCCACCTAAATGGCTCTACAGTCTTCTGAGTCTGCATTGCTACTAGGTATAGGCAGTAGGAAGAATATTGAAAGCTTTGCAACAGAGATGAAATCACTTTTTTCTTTATGCAAGAGCAAGAGAGTTAAAAATACGTTATCCCACAGTTGGCAGCAAGCAAAATCCCTTCATTCCTTGAGCCCAGACAGCTGCTTCAGGAGCAGCAGTGTTCCCCCAAGGCTGAGACAGGCTTACAAATCATCTGGTCCACGCCACGGTGGTGGGTGGCAAGGGAAAGCAGCTCCAGGAAAGGCCTCTTACAGATGCAATCCAGTGCTTAAAAACTCCTGGTGAAGCACTCCCTCTGATGGCAGCACTGCAGCACGGCGATCAGCGCAACAGACAAAAGAGGGCAAGGGACTTCAAGCAGAGCTGTCAGCGGTTGTATAAACACAGCATCAAACTCATGGGCTCAAGCTGTTTCATTTCATCAGCGAGACAGGTTGGAAAATTAAACTCTTCTTCTTCTTGCAGAACAGGGGGGGGAGAGAAGAGACTGAGAGAGGAGATTTTACCACGTGCGCCCCTCCTTTCTTTGTTCCCAGCCTTTCCCCATCTTAAGCAGCTATCTGTCATGTGGGGAGAGACAGGGAGCTCACTGCACCTGATTCTCTCATACCAAAAAGAGCTGCTTTGTGGAGCACGGGGTGAGATTCTGGCTGGGGTGGGGGGTCAGGGCAGGAGCTTTGATTCAGGCTGGTGGAGCCCAGGATCCCCTTCTCTGCACCTGCTTTCCATGTACCAGCACTCACCTCAGCTCCATCTTCCTTTTGTTTCTCTAGCTGTTATAAAGCATTTCTTCTCTCTGCAAGCTTATCACAGCAGCAGTACAAACACATTGCACACATCACTCCCTACCAAGGCTCTTCCCACCTCTCCTCTGCTTGGCTGAGCACCTCCAGCCCAGCCCAGCCCAGCCTGCCCACATACTTCTACTCACCAGCAAGCCCTGCAGCTGTGCCACTCCACACCCATATCTTCCATAGAACTGGTGTCACATCTCACCTCAAATCTTAGGCCCACAGTCCTCTTCAGTAGCACCCAAGCTACAGTCACCATGCAAAAGTCAACCTGTCTAAACAAAGACATGAAGTTCCCAGCAGCCACCAGCAATCATGCAAGACAAGGCTGGCTAAAAGGGCATTCTGACCAAGGAAAAACAGTAAAATAGTACTGTAAACTTCACTGCTTACTAGGAGCTTGCCTAGAATTGAATCCAAGGTATTCAGCTGGGAAAAAGCCAAGACACTGATCTGGCAGATGATGAAGCCATCCAAGCCATTCTGATTTTAACTTCACTTGCATTCACATGTAGAAATGCCAACAGCCTGACACTTTGTCCAATAAGCATCCCAACAGCGTTTCTGATTTTTACACTCTTCTGAGGGTAGCAATGAGATTTGAGATCACATCTCAGATGAGCTTATCTCCAATCCAAGCACCCACAGAGGGATTTTCTACTTATTACCTTTCAGAGCGAGCCCATGAATTCTCACAATTCATTTGGGACAAATCTGTTCTACCAGGTGTAAGCTGGGTTCATTTGAAATCACTGATCTTTAATATTTACATCACACAGAAAAATGTGCAAGGTCAGTAAACTGAGATCAATGGCCTCAAATCAACTCTTCATCATTAGAAAAAAACAAAAAACAAACTAACAGTTAAGTTAGGGAGATCAACTCCTGTTTCCAAAAGGCATAAAGAAGAGAGGAAAGAGGATGGATTATGGTACAGTTCAGCCTACCAAAGCCAGAGGATCTCTCCCTGTAAAGACAACAACTCATTGTAAGGGAGAGGGAAAACAGATCTTAAAGCCTAAAATTACTTGGAAGTAATTGAAGGAGGGTGGGGAACAGGCCAGTTTTCACACCACGTGAGCAAATATTAATGAGATCCCAGTGATATAAGTGAAACCAGCTTCTCAGCTACAGGCATCGGGGTGAGCTCTTGCTGACATTCTCACAGCCACGCCAGGAGAATGCCTTACTGGAGTCACTGCTCAGTACCACGGGGTGGGTTTCTGCAGGATGAGACAATTCTACAGTGGGGCACAGGAGAGAAAAAAGAAGGCTTACTTTGGAGAGGCGCTTGTGTGACTTAATCGGAGAGAAAGCATGCAGGAATGAAAAGAGAGAAATTAAGGAAAGAAGAAAAATTACCTCACGATTCCAGAGAAGGAAAACCCACAAACCCAGCAGACAGCATCACATCCCTCCCAGTTCCACTTCCTTTCCTTGTTAAAAGCACCATGAATTACTATTAAGCTATGCTATTAAGCTTCACTAGTCCCTGCGTTGTTAAGAATCAGAACTCCGTGATTCTGTGATCACATTCCCGTGACCTTGAATCACAGCACATCACAGCCAGGGCAACTCATCTCAGGAACACCCTTTGCTGAGGATGCAATTGCCCTGACAAACTGACCCCCAGCGTGGCAATGAACAGTGAGCATCCTGCCTCCTCCCACCTGCATGGCTTCCTTCTAGGGACAGACTGCCCATGCACATAGGCCTGACAGCACCATCACGCCCATGGGCATCCTCCTCCACCCTGGGGTGGTGGCTGAAGGTTATCAGGCACACAGGAAGCAAGTCTAACCTCAAGGGCAGCCCCAGAATTGCCTAGCCTCAAATGAATCGTCCCAAAAAATCCCTTTGCCCCATCTTTTCAACACACACCCTCCTTCCTTAGAGGTGAGAGAGCAATTCAGCCCAGGGAGTGTGGGCCAGTGAATCCTGTTTCTTCTGCTGATGGTGAATACCAAGAGGAGTGGATGAAGACTATTTATGCACGTGACACAATCCTGCAATAAGCTAGGCAAAGGACCCAACAGCTCATTTCCCACAAGCCAACATCTATGCCATACAGTCATCTGTGACACTGCGGAGTGGTTCAAGGTGAAATATTTCACTTTGCAAAATGAGTAAAATGCAAATGCTCCTGGCAGCTCCTACACCACTGACGTCAGCGTTACTATCAAAGGTTACTCTTGGTTCCCACAGCACCCATCTGCTTCACCAAATCCCACTGCTCACAGCAAATCAGGAGTCCCTGCACCTGAAACCCTCATCCTTCCAGTACAGCAAAGACACAGCTGATGTTGGCTCCAGTACTACCAAAAGACAGAGCCCTTCCTGAGGAAAAGTATCATCTGTCCAAGACTTCCATGGAGTTTGTCAGACACCTGTAATATTGTACCATTAAGACACACCGTGCAGAGGACTAGCAAACTGATTCTGTGCAGTCTGAACCTCATCTCAACATGGCTTGGCCAGGACTGGAGAGATGCGTGGGCTTTTTACAAGCTGTCTGCACAGAGGAATCTTCATGTGTTCCATGACCCTTTGTGATCTAATTGATAAAGAGCAATTGCAACAGCTGATTTTCAAGGTCTAATTCAAAAGCACAGAGCCTGCCAAGAAAACAGGGCCCTGACTGCAAAATGATTAGCCTACAAAAGCCAGTTTTGAGCCACAGTCCAAGCCATCAGCAATTCATGGGCTGAGTTCAATGAAAGGATGACAGAGGGTAAGTCTGACCTCCCCAGATGGCCTCCAGTTAGAGTTTTTAGAATCACACTGGGGGAAGAAGGAGGGTTAGCCAGAGGTAAATAAAAAAGATGGCACTGGACAAAGCCAGTGCACCACATTACAGAGCTTAGAGCAGCAGATGCGTGTGCATCTTGACTGCAGTTATTTGCTCGCTCCTTACCTTGGAGTTCTTGGCCCCGCTGCGGCCTGACTGAGAGGAACAGCTCCGCTGTACACCCTGCTCCGGCGTGGAAGGGGATTTGTCTGACGAGTGGTCTGAGCCTTTTTCCACCATGGTGTCTCCTTGGGAGTCCTGCGGTGTTGGGGACCGGGAGCGTTTGCGCAGGATGGGGGAGCAGGCAGGCGTGCTGCGGTTTGAGTTACTGGCAGTACTGCAAACAGAAACACAGAGCACAGATGTCAACTTTCTGCTCCAAGAGAAAGCAAATGCTTCACTGTCCCTTGAGGCGAAGCTTTACCCAGAGGTTTTCTCCAGTATCACAGCAGATAAAGCTGCCCAAAGCCACGCACCCACTGCCACACTTGGGACTGATCTCCCCCAGTAAAGTGAGGCAGCAGACAGGTGTCATGCACTGAGAACGATTGGAACTTCAGCTGCCTGTCAGTGTCTTTTTCCACCCACTCTTCCACTGATCTGTTCACAGAGAAGACAGGGGAAAATGAACTCATTTTGTCCTGTAGGCTCTGAGACTTGAAACCAATGAGCTGAGCTAACAAAACCTCAACTTGTGCTCAAGAATAAGGGAGATGCCAGCACTCTCACCCTACCCCTCTATTTTTTATTTCAGCAGGAGTGCTCCTTCCCAACAGCGTGCACAAAAAAAGGAACCTTATCTTTTAGGAAATGCTCTATTAAAGTTCACCAAACCCCCTGGGGCACTGCAGGGGGACGGAAGGGGGTGTGCCATCACTCACAGATGATGCAGTCATGATTTCCTGCACCAAACCATCCTTTTCCCACACCAGTCAGAGTTAACATGAAAACGGTTCACAGGAACATAAAAGCTTTCACGACTTGAAAACATAAAAGCAGAAAAGGAAAGAGATTCACAGAAACAGTGAATCGTTAAGGGGAGTGGAACTTCTCATCCCATGCCTTCCGCCAATGCCTCAACACCTAAAGCAGAAAGCCAGTTCTGTATTTACACAGAGCTGAGCAGCAATCCCAGTGTAAGACAGGAAAACTCAGATTCCCCTCCTGTTCCTTCTCTGATGCCTTTTTTCCTGGCAGATTCCTCCAAACACCACATCTATTCTACGCTGCAGCACCAGCAGCAGTTCAGGTATATCATGAAGTCAAAACTCTACCATCTTTTTGACTTATTAAAACATACTAAAGTACCAGATTTCTTTCCAGACTTTCTGCTGACCCAAGTCAAATGGGCATTGCACTCACTCTGCCCTCCCACTGCTACCTTTCCTGTTCAATTTAAGAAGCACCAATTATGATTTTTTTAACAACCCAACACAGCTGCATCTAAGTCCATCAGCCACAATCACCAGCTACATGCACAAGTTGCTGTGCAAAAGGCCCTGCATCCTGCACTTCATTAGAAGTGCTTCCAGAGACGGAAATGGTTTCAAATTGCCATTCCTATGCTTATTAATAATTCCAGATTCTGAGGCTGTATTGCTCCTGTTCACGCTGTGTAATTGCTTATCTGGCATTACAGCAAATTTCCTCAATCTTGCCTCAGCATGCTCGACTCAACGCAAACTGATTCGAGAGTCCCCTGAATTACAAGAGAGGAATTTGAATCGAGCGTTCCTGAACCACGTATCACTGTGCTGGATTGCTCTGAACAGACATCCTCATTTTCTGCTGCATCCCAACAGAACTTGAGCTCCTCACACACCACCTCCTTTTCATTTTCAGCTCATGGGAGCTCACACACAGGTTTCACTTTGAGTTTCAACTTCAAGTAACTCTATTATAAAGACCAGGTCACATTCAGCCAAGGCTCTGCTCATTACAATTATGGCAGAGCACCGAATTCTGTCTGTTTCTAAAGCAAAGCACAGGGTAACCAGATGAAAAGCTGGGCAGAGAAGCATCACGCACACGTGAAACTCAGATGAAACCTGACAAAATGTAATCAAATGACAAATGAGACAGACTTTGCCTCCTGTGGGCTGCAATAAATTAATACTCATTTCTATGCACACTCACACAGACATGAAAAACACATTCTCAGCTCTCTCTCGTGTGCTTTAAGGCTGCTTGCAGCATGCCTTGCCCAGGCAGTGTGTGGCTAAGACGGCCAGCTCATGCTGATGGCTCAAGGACTTGCAGAGCTCCTCCAGTGGATTTTTTTGGCCATGCTTGAGCAACCAAGCTCCACAGCAGCTGGCGCATGGCTGCTCACCCAGCTCGGCGTGCCCTGCCTGTGCCAGTGCCAGCTCTGCCAAAAGGAACCTCTGAGAGCAGATTGGCCTCGGAATTTGCTTTCCACTCACTGAGCATCTTCTGTGTGCCCTAAAAAACTAAATCAGCTCTCTGCACAGCCCCACAAACCTGCAGCCCTCTGTCCCAAGCCCCTCAAAACCTTCTATGCCGCCACTGCTGCTGCAGCCCCAAGTTTGAACCCGGCCCAAGGCACAGCCATGACGAACGCTTGCTGCAGTTGCCATAGTGACCGAGGCCTGCAATTGAACCAGGAATCGGGCGCCTGAAACGCCAAAACAACTTGACCCACTTTGACAATAATAATAATAAAAAATAATAGTAATACATAATGCTTTGCAGAACTAATTGAGCAGAGAGCATTCAGGGCTCTCACACACACCGCTGCAGGGCAGCCTTCAGCAGATGCAACAGACCAAGCGAGGGACGGAACACCAACAAGCCCCCCCAGGAAGCAGCCCCTTGTTGCTCCTGGGTGCAACCCCCAGCCGACACAGCCCCCCATGGGCTGTATGCACCTGCTGAAGGGCTTCTGCCCACTGCCTCATGCAGGAGCCATGAGGTACAGCCATGCTATGGGCACAGCGCTGGGCTCCTCGCAGGTAGCGATCAGCTAGGATTAAGAGGACGCAATGCAAATCCATTTCAATCTTGCAGCTGCAGAATGTGAACTAGAACTCAGCCGGTTGTAATCGCTGTGTTAGGAGGGTACTGAAGGATTTGGAAGGAAGGCAGCTTGTGGGAACAAGGGGCAGCTTCACTCACACAGCTCCCTGCCACCACCGGCTTCCCAGAAGGCAGACGCAGATTGGTGACACCATTTCCTGCTGCATATTTCTAACCCCCTCAGACTTCCTGAAGAAAGTCCTGATCTGGAAAGCTAATTGCAGCCTCCACCACCATCGCCATGTTTCCCAGAGGAACTTGCTTTGCCAGAACAGAGGTGCAGAAGTTGCATGTCCCCCCTGCAGCCCAGGGCACCCACCTGTCAGCATGCAACAGGGGCCCCAAACGGGGCAACGGGCAGCACTGCAATCGTCAGGCTTCATTCTGCACAGTGCTGAGTGCTACATCTGTGAAGAAGCAAAGAACTTATGCATGCATTTAGCTCTGTGTAAAGGCCCAATGAAATCTAGGCTGCAAACAAAGTCAGGCCTGTGCTTACATGCTTTCAAGGACGAAGGATATCCTCACACAAAACAGAAGTGTGCTGGTAAAGCCTCGAAAAGAGCAGGAAATAACACAAGGTCAAGAAGGCACCTCAAGCCTGGCTGTCTGACAAAAAGAGTTAATTCTCTTCAGCAGCAGACAGCAAGGAGGTTAATTAGACGCCCACAAAAATGCTTTTCACTGATACAGTCTGACATCACTGGAAAAAGATGAGGTTCAGAAACTCATTATGCAGCCCACCAAGCAGCAAGCAGATGGCAGCAACTTTTGGTCATCACCAACCTACACGGATTGATCATCTGAGAACGAAACCCTCCATGCATCCCTTGCCCTAAAGGCAATAACAGAACGCTATGCTTACATTGCATCTCCCAGCAAAAAAGATACAAAGAAAGCATTAAAGCATTAGGAGAGACAACTATAGAGCTATGCAGACACTAAGCAGTGTTGCATGACAATTGCTTTAAAAACAATACTTAGAGTATACTTTCTGCATGCTTTTTAAGCAGTTATTTTTTAGCAGAGAAGTCCATCCATGCCCAAACATTTCCGAGATTATTTTGAAAGTTCACAGAATAGTTTCCTCCTCCTATGAAATTCAACAGCATGTTTACCTATTGACGAGATAAAATTAATGCAATTACTGTGCTTCAGGGGAGGAGCAAATCACTGCAGGCGTTAGGAAGGAACTCGCCTTCAGCACACATACAGCACCATGAGGTTGGTCAAATGCATTATTAACATTGCCATTGTCTTTCTCTGAATCTGATACTGGTTACCACTGGAGACAGACTAGCAAATCCAATGGTCTCATATCATATGGAAATTCCCACTGTACTGCTCTTGAAACAATCCTCAATTTCCCAAGAAAAAAGTCAGAATGTGTTTTCTAAATAGAACAAGAGAGATCTTAACAATAATGTCTGATACAGGCATATGCTAGAGAGGACCATTCATCTGCAGAGAACCAAAAATGTGTTATAAATTATATTCTAAACCTCTTAATCACCCACAAATTAATAGTTACATCTGCTCTGAAGGGAGGCAAACCACCTGGAACAAAGTGGGATGAATAACGAGATGAATTTTGGGCAGCAGTAAAGGGAGAACAACGCAAAATGATGCAAAGTAAGACTTCCATATCCCTGTGAAGCTCACTGTGTGCCTGCTTCACCCCCAGCCCTGCCACAGCCCCAGCTGTACCTCCAGAAGGGTTAATGGTAGGGGCTTTGTTTCCTCTCCTTCCCATCGCAATGGCTCTGCTGTAATTAACAGCAGGAACTGCAATATCTGACATTACCTTCAACGCCTTGCACATCTTCTCAACACAGAGTTTAAAAAAATGCAATAATGCACTCAATAGTTAATGATCAACACCCAGACTGGTTTTTGGATGGTTCCTGTATTACCTCAAGGAGAGCACAAACCTTATTCCTTCCAGCCCGCCTCACACCACAACCTCAGCAAAGCTGACAGAGGCCTTTATTCCCAGCACAGGTAGAATCCTCCTGAATGCAATCCAGTCGTGCAGCAAGAGTTTTATAAATCACAAATTACTCATCTAACAAAGCCTCACGTCATGCTTTGCCAGCCACAAGGTGCAGGTGTACAGAAACACCGTGCATCTCAGGACTGGAAGACAAAGCTGGAGTTTTATATCCTCCCACTCACTCCTGCCAGACATCACCATTAGCTTCCAGGGATTAATGAAAGATTCTCTGATCTTCAACCCTGACCAAATTGGTTTATTTCCCTCATCCCTCAGCGCTTCACCATTTTACCGTTCTAAAAACAACAATGCAACATCCTCCCACCCCCTCATCCCGACATCCTCCATGCCTCCATCCTCCTTTGCTCTAAACGTGCAGCAGCACTGTCCAGCTGAAAGTTAAAAATAGAGAGGGCCAAGGGCAGAAAACCATCACTCACATACAGTCTTTTGTCCTCAGGACCTGATTCAGCCTTGTCCCCACGTGGTATATTCTCTTGCTTCATCCAGTTTTCTGGTGTTCAGTGGCATGAGCAGTTGGGCATGAAGAATTATTGCACTTTAGCTTAAAACTTCCTTCTACTCTGCTGAGACAAAGTCAGGAGCTCCATGGTAAATCTACCAGCTTCAAAAGGGGTTGTCCTGAAAATGCACGTGACTTACAGAGCAAAGACACAGGTATAGATTCTCCGTACTGAATCAGTAATTTCCACCAACGGACAGGATGATGCTAGTCATCAATAATCTAAGGAAAGTAGTATTTTTAAGGAATAGGTATTCATCACATTCTCACTGTCCCTAGATTTGCACAGTGCAATGAGCCCTTGTTTCCTATCGCTATCCCCTGCCAAAAAATAAATAAACAGCCACCTGTATAGTGTTTGGAGGATGGAGCAGCACAAAACAAATCCTGTCTATCCCTGTCTCTGCAAATACATCAACGCTGAGAGGAATGCAAAGCAGAACTGAGACAGCAGCATGCATGCTCTGAGAGCTTTCAAAAGCATGGGAGCACATGGGCAAACAAAAACACCATCTTCCTGCAGCTGCTGCCTCCGGTGAGTTGCTGTGGGGCCAGACAGTGGGCTCAGCCCCTCCGGCCTCCCACTGCCCAGCGAGCAGAGCTGTCCCTTGGTGGTGGGGGTGGGAGGTGGGGGTGGGCAGCCAGCGTGACGGAAAAAGCAGGAGGGGTGCGGGGAGAGAAAGCTGCAAACAACAATCAGATTTGATCCTCGTTGTTTCAAACAATCGAAAAGGCTGCTCTGGCAATTCTGCTGCAGGAGAGGTAGGGCGCACGTATGGGGGAGAATAAGGGAGAAAGGAATCGGGCTGGGGAAGGGGAAAGAAAAGAAGCATCTCTGCAACATGATGTCACGCTGTCTGCTTTCAAGTCCCCCGAACAGAAAGGAGCAGCAGCAATGGCAACCAACATGGACTCCAGATTTAATCTGCCTGGAAAGCGTACGTCTCGGACGGTAGATTTGCTCAGCAAACCTGTGCCCAGCGTGGCACACGCAGCCCTCGGGCTCCATCTTTCACACGCATATATGCACACATACACACGCAGGCACACACGTTCGGAGCCGGCAGACTGCACACACAGGCAGAGAGAGAGAGGAAGAGAGACACTGGCAACGGAACAGGAGAGGAACACTAACCTGGTAGCCATTAGGGACCGGAGCGCGGCGCGGAGCAGCTAAGAATTCATTCATTCATTCACTCGCATGTGGTGGGAGCAGAGCGCTGGGGGGGAGGCAGCTCACCTCCAGCACCATCGCCGAGCCCGTGCTGAGGGGACAGGAGCAGGGGTCCTTCACGGACACCCCCAACCCTCTCTCCTGGCCTCCCCACACGCTGCCCGGGCTCCTGCCATGGTTCGGCCTCTCGCTCCCCCCGCTCCTCTCTTTGTGCTGCTGGTGATGCCGGGTGCCGCTCCCCGCACCGCCGGCTTTTTCACACCCGCACACACGCGTGCGCATGCACACAGCCTGTGGGCTGCCGCTTTACATAACGCGAGCCCCTTAATGCCTGGGGATCCATCCCTGCCCACCAGAAGGGGGAGGGGGGAGCTCCCGGGATTTTTCCCAACGGCCCCCGATTACAATCTTGGCATTTCTGGGTGCCCTTCGTCGAGTTTGGCAAAGCCTGTGAGTGAAGATCCTGCAGGTTAAAAAAATATATCCCTTCATCCTCCCTGTGCACACACCCATCCAGTCCTATGTGCAGGAGAAAGTTTCAAAACCTGCAAGCATGTCAATACAAGAACAGTCAGGAAAATTAAACCCTAATTAACAGGCAAAGTGGATTATCTAAACTGAATGAAACACCGTGAGGACACATTCCGAATTAAGGTGACCTCAACTCAATTTAGCTCACTCCATCCACAAAGCTAATGAGGTTTAATTTTTCATGCCTAGCCATGTATAAACAGGCCTGGGGATTTTTAAGAGTTGTATCATGGGAAGATGGTGACTTTGTAGCGTCAGTGAGGTGTCTGGAGGACACACACCTGCTCCCAGGCACCTTCAGGCCAAAGATGCTGCACCAGTTTGGCCACAGTGGTTTAAAAACGCATTCCTTCTCATCACCTATCAGGGATGTTTGCTGTAAGAGTTCCCTGTGGTGTCAATCGAGCCAGGAAGGCAACTCCAGAGCATGATTCAGACTACCTAAGCAAGGCATCTGCAGCCAAATTTAGATGCTGCAAATGACCCCATGGAGATGCACTGCTCCCACTGCTCCTTAAGTGATGTAAATATGCATTGCTCTGCCCTCCGCTTCCTTGTGTTGTATTTCATCCACTCCAGCCACTGAAACAGGGCTGACAATTTTCTCTTCAGAATCAGTCACCACTTTCAGCACTAAGGTCCCAACAGACCGTCTCTCCCAAAAGCTGATCATCCAGCACCTCACTATAACCAAGAGCCGTGGGAGCAGGAGTGCTTTGCTCCTATGAATCAATGATCTGCACCAGCCCACGTGCCCCCGTGCAATTCAAATGCTGTGCATGGTTTTAAATTGAAAAACACTCTCATCATACACCTACTCAGATTAGGATAGCAGAACAATAACAGCATTTTTTAACATTACTGAAAGAATGCACATACGTGCACATCCCTTCCCTGTGCATAAGCCATTGTTCTAACAAATACATTGTGTATCATTAAGACAACCATCAGCTCAATGCTAATTTTGTGACATCCTTCTTGTGGACATGCTTCCTTCTACAGCTTTTCCCATTACAATGCTGCCCATCACCAGCACCAAAACACAACAACCTCCCAAACATACTACTGGCTCACAAAACCTAATTTAATGAAAGCAAACCTGGTTTTATTCCCCTAATTCCATCAGTACGCATTCATTCAGGTTGTGTTTTCAAGGGTTTATCCCTACTTACAAGAAAAACTTCTGCTAAAACAAGACAGTGATGTTTCTCAAATAATTACATGTTCACAATCATCTGAGATTTACAAAGAGCACCAAAAATAATCCATAACACCACAAGAGCTAACTGCCACTTCACCCATTAATGTCTGAATTCAGACTCCAACTCTGCAAGTCTGCCCTGGCTGCAGCAAAGCAAACTGCCAAGATGAAAGAGATGCATTTTTAGAAGTAACAGCACTAAAAACTGTACTTAATTCAAGGCTAGCTTATCCTCCTTTGAAAAACAGTACCAAGAAAGGTTCCATGCTTTTCTAAATTCTGTTCTGTACCTCAAATAAAAATCAGTTTGGGCAAGTCTTATACTTCAAAGCAGGCAGCTGAATGACCCCATTCTGTTTCAGTCTGTGAATCTTTATTGTTTATTTCTGTATGACATTCAAGATCATGCATGAAGAGCACATCAAGGCTCAAAGCAGGTCATAAAGTGGCAAGATAGGTCCAGCACCTGAGGTTAAGACCTTCCCATTCTTCAGAGAGACATCAGGCAAGATGAAAGATTCGTCTTGGTTTCTAAAAGCACCGTAAGAGCAGTTGTAAAAATGCAAGGCTTACCTGAAGAAAAGCTTCTTTGGCTTTGCTCGGGTGGTGTGCAGAAGGCAAAGTTATGGGTAACTCAAAAAAAATCACACGATAACTCAAGTGCTTTAAGAACTTAATTAGATTCTTCGAAACTCAACCAAGAACTCAACAGAGGGAGAAACATACTGGTATGTTTCTGGCTCTCTGGAGCAGCATTCATGTCACTATGAAGACAGCTTGTTGAAATGTTCTGGTAACAGTGCACTGGGAAGAGGATCTTCACGCCCTTTATGCCCTTTAAGGAAGCTCTTAAAGTTTTCTTAAGCTACCAGTTCCTATTCAGTTCAAGTTGCAGAACTCATTTACATTGACCAGTTCTGCCTGCACATCGTGCTCTCACCTCTTGCCATGGTGTCAGAAAACCAAGTCAAGCATCAGCACATGATTTCCTGTGAGGTCGGATTGGGGAGGTCTTGACTGCTGACCTTCTCACGGCACGGCCTCACACCACTGCCCCAACACCACACTAGTGAGCCCCACAGTGGGGTGGAAGCTCCCACAACAGCAAGGAGCTCTGGTTCCAAGCACGCACACCAGACAGCACTGCCCAGCCGAAACTCAAGTATGTTAATGCACACTGAACCTCAGGTGAGGGAAAACGATGCACTGGTCATGTAATTAAAGCCCAAGGCTGACAATGGATGCACAAGAGACAGTCTGAACACACAAGGTCTACAGAGGAAGGGGTGGATTTGAGGTGCACTCTGCATCCAAGGGAAGCAATCGTGCTCTCTGTGCAATCTACACCAGCAACAGGAATGAAACAAATCTGTCTGCAATGCGTGAAAACAGGTAAGATCTCTCACTGCTCCTTCCCCAACAATTCCTTGCTCATTTTTAACGACCTTTTTTGACAAACCGAAAGCCACTGAGTGAGTTTCACCCAACAGGTCAAATCTTCAGCTGAGTTCAGAACAGAACCAAGGACAGTTACACTCCCACAGCACTGCTGTCAGCTGCAGCAAGGCACAGCAGGCATCTCAGAATGCTTGTCCTCAGGGGATCCTCAGCAGAGCACTACAACCTCAGGATCTGCAAGTAAGATTACTGTTAATGGGTAGCTGACTTATTAGGATGGTAATTAAAGTTTTGCTCGCGTCACTGTTGCAGCACAGAAGCTGCGTTTCTCCATCACACCCTCTACTCTGTGACTGGGATGTGCAGTCGTGTTGGCTGCTTTCTGCCCACAGAACGTCCAGCACGCAAAGTGGGTGCTGCACTTCAAACCCCAGTATTCTCACTCTGTTAAGCAATAAAGAGAATTTCCAGAACTCTTCCTCCTCCTTTTGCAAAAAAGAAAAAAAAAAAAAAAAAAAAAAGGGCTCCCAGACGGGTACCAGAATAAGTCCAAATCTTGTTGGAGTACTCAGAACTGACAACGTTTTCATGGATGCGATGGCTCCTAAGAGCACATGGGTTCCTCCAGCACAGGGGAGGAAAGAAGCATTCATGTGCTCAAAGGCATGGGAAGGCTGAGGGGGGAGGAGGAGAACAAGGAGAAAGAGAACAAAGTGTCAACATCTTAACTGGGACACACAAAGAGCCAGTTCTTACTAAGAACTTAATCCAGGATTAACAAGAGGTCAGCTACCTCTGCAAGGAGACTGCACTAAAAGGAGCTAATTAGCTCTCCTTAATTGCACAAAAGGAACCACACACAATTCAAGGCATTCACAGCAGCAGATCCTACCTCACCCAGGAAACACAGTCCTACCTGTCGGGATTGCACCATGCTCCAAACTGCACACGGAGAGCTCAGAGCAGGAAAGGTGACATGATGACATCACGACAGATGTCATGACAGTGTGTGGGGAGTGAGGGACAGCACCAAGAGGTAAGGCATGTGAGGGAGGGCTCAAGTCTCCTTCAAAGGGGACAAGTGACTTCAGTGTGCCCAGGATCTTTCCATGCAGTTTTATCATCAACCACTGCTATCACATGTGGAACTGCCCCAGAACTCTGCAGTGATGTTTTCATAAACTATTATATGCACTTGTAACCCTCTTTAAATCAGTGCAGTATCTGAAAAAGAGGAGGAGGGACAGCAAAAGGAAAAATCAGCCCATGTCTCTCCATAGGCCCAACACTGCTCTATGCACTGAAACCAAAACAGAGGCTGTGGATGCCCCGTCCCTGGAGGTGTTCAAGGCCAGGTTGGACGGGGCCCTGCGCAGTCTGGTCTAGTATTAAATGTGGAGTTTGGTGGCCCTGCGTATTGCAGGAGGGCTGGAGATTCAAGATCCTTGAGGTCCCTTCCAACCCAGGCCATTCTGTGATTCTGTGAATCACATCCCTCCTTGGCATGGCATCCTGGTAAGGACAAATAGACAGAAGAAAGCAAATACCCAACTCAACACACAGAGGCAACAGCTCCAGCCTGGAACCCACTGGTTTGGGATGACGCAGTGGAAAAGGCTGCCTGAGCTGACTTCCCACAGCCTGCCCTCAATTTCTAATGATACCTTCCAAAAATTATTTGCAAACTGTGTATTTGCAAGAGTGCACCAATTCCTGATGTGACAGAAGATATTTATATTCTACACTGTGCAGCTATTACACTGCACCATCCCTTCCCATGCCAAATTCTGAACTTCTGATGGTTTGTGTGTTACCAAAGGCAGAACTGTAACTTCACAAATACTTGGATGAAAACTTTCATTGACACACTCCTGTATATGCTGATCACCTGCAGAATGGACTGAAGCGTCTCAGAGAAGGGATAACCATTCAAAACACTTGAAATACTGAACTTTTTCAAACTGAAGGCAAGTATAAAAGCAACGCACTTCTTAAAAAGTTCATTCCTGTAAGCCTCGCCTACACTGCTCTGTATTTATGTTCCTTGCCAATTTTTGTTTGATATTAAGCCCATCTCCTTTTTGCCTCTGAAGCCATCACATGCTCTGCCCCATGCACTGATGATAAGCTGTTGCATGTTTTTCTCCAGAAGCACTCATGCTGCACTGACAGATAATGCATACAGCAGTCGGTGTGCTTGGAAATGAAAATTAAGCAGCCCATCAATAACAACAGCAGAACTCTCACAGCTCGAGCACTAAATGTAACACCTGCATTTCTCCGTTAGCACTGTGCTGAGGGCTGGGCAGCTTGCAGACAGACAGCCCTCACCTCGAGGAGCTGGCAGTGCCAGCCTTCAACCCTGCAGTGAAGGGCATGGGGACAGCAGGCTGTGCTCGGTCCAAACCTCTCTGTGCTCAAGGAGATAGCTTCAACTGCAAGGTCTGAGGGCATCCTGGGTGCAGGAAGCGTGCCAAGTTTAAGAGACGATGAAGGGAAAAGCAAAACAACGGGTTAACCACAGTAATAATCTCATACACACAGATAAATAGCAGTAGAAACAGGAGATCAGCCATTAATGACAAGCTCCTGCAGGATCATTACAAAACTGCCTCTGTAATCTGCGTGTTTCTTCTCTTACCCCTTCAGGATGGAGGTAAACATCACACACCACTGTATTTTCAGTTATATTTAGACCAACATCAGAAAAGCAGCAGCAAAACATCACCTCAAATCCAAAGCACACCAATCCCATCCTTTGGACATCACTCAACTGAGAAAGCCACATCCACTCTTGCTCCAAATAGCAGGGAAGCAACCCTTATGTACACTGCCCTTAGGCAAGCCGAGCACAAAGGGAGAACTCCCTGCCATCTGGGTAAAGCTTCAATAGCTGCCATTGGAGAGAGCAGAATGTGCATCAGCTGCTCGGTGCCAGCGACGGGCTACAACCAGCCTCCTGGTACAGCCATGCCCCACTGCTGCAGTCCTCTCTGCTCCCTGCCCCACACTTCACTGCACAGGAACAGCCCTGACCCATGAGTACATTTGTTTAAAGGGAAAAGGGCACTACAAGGGTGTCATCTTTTTCTTTAGCACTGCCTGGTGCAACATTCGCTTCTCCATCGTGTCATACAGCTGCAGTTACAGCAGCTGCTCCGTTTTTCGGGGCTGCTCAAATCTCTTTATTCCAGCCAAAATCAGCCTTTGAAAGCCTTCACCAATCACTGCTTTCAGACCTCCCTGAACCACCAGCGATCTTCTCTCCAGCCGCCCATTCAGACACAATGGATCCATCCCCCACTCTCACTAATTGACTTTCTTAACCTTGTATGACCCTTTCCTTCCGGGATGGGCTCAGATTCCTGTAATCCTGCTGGCCTCACCCAGAAACCAACTGAGCAGTTACTCAGTGCAGCCCTTACTCTTGCACAGCATGGACGCGCTGCTCTCTAAGAGCCTTGCCCAGCTTCTCCCCCACACCCCACACCCTTACATCCCAGCTTCCAGTTTCCTGGCAACCCCCTGTGCCCCATCCCAGCCCCGCACTGCGTCAGGACATCTTCCCAAGGAACTGCCAGACCTCTGCACACGCTCAAACACACAGAAACCTGCATCCACTGGGAGAGTCCTGCTGCCTGCTGGGGAGGTGAGCAATGAAGAGCTAACTGCTTGCATAGCTTGTTATCACTTCGCTTTTCCCGAGGCACTGCACTGTGTCTTCCCTGCTCCTCTGCTCTCCAATTCTGAAACCTTTTAAACTGCAGACAGCAGCAGTTCTGCTGAGGGACAGACCATTACAGCACGCGAGCTTCTCCCTGCTCTGATGCATTCTGTGTTCTCAAAAAGTGGTTGACATAAAGATTCCCTGCTCTGATAGCAGCCCGGCATAGCTGAAACAAAGCCTTCTTTGCAACGTGCCACCAGCCCTGGCATCTCAACTGGCTGCTGCCCACTGAAAAGAAACGCACCCACTGTCTCTTTAAGAATGCTCATATCCCACATCAGCAGGGCTTCCTTAACCCTGCCTGCTCCTTGCTCTCTCTGCTGGCCGCAGCTGCAGATGTCAGTTTCCTCACTGCACATCCCTGGCATCCCACGCCACGTGTGAGCTGTGCTTTTTAGCAAATATCCCAGTGCTCTGAAATGCAGGGAGGACTCCTATGACAACAAAGGAGCAGTCAGCACTGATCTGAGCATCCTAAATACCTCTAGATTCACCTCCCCTCACTTCCACAAGCCGTTCTTGTCTGAACACACCATCACTCCCACAGACAGCTGGAGTTCACCTTGCAGACCCTGGGTGCTGGGCAGCCCCTTACCCCACCAGGCACAGCCCAAGCTTTCTGCTTCCCTGAGACATCAGCAGGCAGCACAGCCAGCTGCAGGAGAAACACTTGCCCTCAACCCAGGGGTGTTTCCAAATATAAGCTCTAGGAAAGGCCAGAAAGGTTATAAAACACAGAAGGTAACAACATGAGTCATACTGAAAGCATATATAAACATACATATAAAAGTCTATAAATAAATGTATATGAAAGCCTGTCTCATAAGAAAAATAAACAGGCTGTGATTGCTTCTCTTCCGGGCAAAGCATGAAGATAGCTATCCTCCCCCAGTCCTTTATTTTGTTCCTAGTCCATACAGCCATTATAGAGGCAACAGCAGAGCATGTACATCAAGCCAAGCAACTGAGAAAGCAAAGAATCAGCACAGCTCCACATTCCTGTACAGGAATAAGCTCAAAGGAAAGCAACAAAAACATCACATTATTCATGAGGCTCATTTATGAAAAGACACTTGAAGGTTAAACAAAGCAAAGCAGTCAACAAATATTTAAGGAATGCAAATGCCACGGAGAAAGAGCAGCTATATTAAAAGATTTTATAACAATGAACAATGAGATGAAACTAAATTGAGGGGAGAAAAAACAAGGCTGAAGGCAAATCACTGCAGTCAGGAGAATGAGAGAAGTGGTACAGCCATGCTCATAAATAGCATTAGGTAACCATTAATAAGGGCAAAACAGGGAACCACGTGGCACTGTCAGGGGCACAGATCAATGACTCAATTCTATCAAGTCCTTTTCTCTCTCTCCATTCTGCTTCTCATCACTTTCCTAACAGGCAGCAGCCCGACCCAATAACTTTTTGGTTGCTGCTGTTGATTAGCACTGTGAGTCTCCTTAAACGTTTACGTTCAGCTGGATCAGTGTTACAGATCTTTGAGCATCACAATTTAGAGTTACTCTGTGTTAATGAATCACCTGCAAAGCTTTCATCTGATGTATTTAAGATTGTGAACCTTGAAAGAACAAATATCCTTACAATCATACAGTGTTTTTAATTGTGAAGAAGACACAGGCTGCTTTTGGGCAATGTGGGTTCAGCTTGCAACTCTGGCCATGTCAGCTATGAGAAATGGCAGTGATGTGGTAGGCTGGCTCATCTGCAAACCAAGGTTATTATCATTTCATTTTCTCCACCCTTTGCCTGCATGGCCTGTAGTGGCTGGAAGTCCTCAGGACTCACACTGGCTCTTGTACATGAAACTCTCCTTGCCTGGTAAAGAGCTATTTGCAAAACCTTCTCACTAAAACAAAAAAACAACACAATTTCAGATTCCATCTCCAAAACCACTCCTGCTATGACCCGTCCTCAAAAAGAATCTCACCAGAGTCAAAGGGAAAAAAGCTTGAAAAAACAATATTGCGTGTATCTGAACTGATGACGCAGTTTCATTGCTTTGAAACAGCCACTGAATGCTGGCCAGAGTCCCTGAGCTGCAGCTGAGACACACACAGACCATCCTCCAAGGCCTACAGCTAAGCAGCAGTTCACCTCCCAAACCTCATTCTTAAAACATACATCAGATTGAAGGCCACCACATCACCACACTGCTTCTTAATTACTGACAGATCTGAACAAAACAAACTGCAGTACCGAGGGCTGCAAACCCACAACCCAATTTCCTCAAAAACAAAGGATGCTTCTTTCAGAACTGCATAGCTGCTTTATTTCTATTCCTAACGGGTCAGAGAGACACCAAAATTACAGCCCTATCTTTCCAGGCTTTCTAAAATGCCTGTCCCCAGAGCAAACCTTTTAATTCACAGCACTTCATGCACCATCCCTCACTTGTGTAGAGCTTCCAAACGACTCCCCTGGAATCCCTGGATTCTCTTCTTGCCATCATTTAAACCCAGGCTTGTTTGCTTAGTATTTCATTTAAAGAATACATCTAGTTAAAGAGAGAGCTGTTCTCTACACCAAAGGTAAACAAGTTGTTTTCTCTCCTCCCCCCACAGCTAATTTGGTGCCTTATATCATGTGAATGTATAGATTATTTTTTTTTTACATAATCACATTTTTGCTACTCCTGACTGCACACCTCCTTCTTTTCTCCTACATCATTTTCACTCAACTCGTGTTCTCCATTTTTCTCCTTCTAGTTCCACAGTTAGGTGTGGCAAAACCACATTCATCCAAACCTGAGATTCCAAGTGGTTTAAAATCTCCCAAAATACCAAAACCCTGCCACCAAAAAACATCCTTCCATCTCTGCTCCCTTGCCACATGCATAGAGTGGCTGTGACTCCACCCAAGGGGGATGGCAGCACTTCACATCCCATGTTTGCAAACAGAAAGCAGAACATCCATTGTCAGGCCCCTTGGCTAACCACAGAGAGCGTTCTGTCCAAGAGAAATGGTTATGGAGAGCAAACCACTGCACAAAGTGAAATGTAACCACCAGCACGGACCCAAAGCTGGCCAAAGGGAAAACTCCAGTAAAGGAGAAGCTTAGAGAACATTCCACCATCGTGCACTGAGCATGTGGCTCTGAAAGAGCAGCAGAAGGAAAAGCAACGAACTTATGCACAGCGTTTGTTTTGGTCTCAAGTACCCTTTTCTGAACTTGCTTATTTTATGCTTGGATAGTATTACTGCTATTATATCTCAATTTATATAATTTACTTTTCCAGACTCAAAATACTGAAAATTAACGGTTATTGTGCATAGTAAGCATCAATTATAAACGTAACAGCAGTCTGATACTGAGCTACACTTTACAACCAGGACTGAAATGAGCAACAAGCAAAGGAAGACTCAAGAACAAGCACAGAGCTGCTAAACACAGCAAAGGAATGCACTGGTGAGCTTGGAGTTGGGATTGAGGAGCTCTGCTCCCAAGGGAACTTTCAGTTGGCAAAAGTGATCAACCAAAAGAGATCTTGACCAGGATGCTGACTCTTGTGTAATGTGCCACAAGATCGCTGATGGCAATGGTTGGCTCTTTCAAGCTTTGACCTTGCCCACTTATTGAACAGAACAGCCCCTGATTGAGCAAAAAGTTAAAACATGTGAGTGTTTCTGTTTACTTCAATAGAACCATTGATACACGTGGGGTGAATCACACACACACTGCTGAACGATGCTCTCCATCCCCTTCCTGCACATGCAAATACCAAATGCCTTCAGCAGGAGGAAGCACAAGGGCGAAGAGAGAGCACTGGCATCCCCCATTCTGCAGACAGAGAAAGAAGCACAGAGGCAAGATTGTGGCCTATGTGGACAGACCTTGGCACTAAACTGACATAAATGATCTCTTCCAATTCCCAGCTCCTGTAGCCCGGGCCTTGCTTCTCATTGGAAGGTGCCCAGCAGTTAAACAGCACAAGCAGAGCCTCCACTCCAATTTATGCCTTGACAGAGATAACCAGTTCCTGATAAATCTTATCCACAACCACTTCTTCATTGTATTTACCTCTTTTCATGCTTTTACCCAAGGAGAGGAACCTCAGGAGGAGCCACGTTGCAGCCTCACTGCTCTCAGCTGTGAGCAAGCAGTGGCTGCAGGACTGCAGGACGGCTCCAAGCAGTTTGCCCTTCACTTGACATTTGTGAGGCTGTTGAAGGACTACGTTGCCAGCAAGGTGATTTTACCATCCGATAAGCAGAGAAGGCAATTTTAGAAGGACGCAAATGATTGGGATTCAATCAGTCAAGATAATCTGCAGCCCAAGGAGAAATTTGGGGGACGGATGCTGGAGGCCGGCAGCACAGCTCTGCGCTGCCACAGTGTACGTCACGCTGTGCTCACTGAGCTCTCCATCACCACATGTACATTACAGAACAAAACGTTGGCTGTTCGTCTCATTTGGAGTCAAAATCTGATGCCGAAAGCAAACCCCGCTGCAAACAAAATAACACCAAAGGGGAGTTCTGCACGTCTGCCATCACACAGAGCCAGAGCAAACCAAATCTCAGACCACGGGGCTCACAGTGACTCAGTTTTTCTTCACACAGTCTATTTCCACTGTATTTTTTTGTTTGTTCTGAGCTAAAGAAGTCCCTTCGATTGTACTGCATACCATATTAGCACTGAAGGTATTAATTCAAAGTGCGGCCCAGGACAAAAACTGGAAATGAGCCGATCTCGGTTCTATTTGTGGCTGTTACTGCTGCTGAGCACAGCCTGGCCATGCGAATCGCATGCGAGGTTTTCCCTTCCCATCAGCACACTTGGCCTGGGCTCCCAGCTGCTTGCTATCGCTTCCCACTCCCTAAAAGCCTAGAGAAATTAGCACAAAACCTGCTGCTAATCGCTTGATCGTTCCGTGAAACCATTTACAAAATTAATCTAGCAACACCATTGCAAGTTCTTTCAGCCATTTGACACAACGTTGTAACATTTATTCCTGTCAAGCGAGAAAGCAGAGAGCCCATACCTGTCAGAGGTTCAGCCAAATACCCAGAATATTTTGGATGCAGAACATCATGCAGACTGACCTACCAATATGGTTCCCTCTTCCCACCACATCACAGCAAACGGGAACATTCTGACTCCCCAGATCCGTGTGCAGGAGGTGTAAAGAGGGGAAGCACCTCATTTCCAAATGGCAGAGCCCCATTCAGAACTTACACGTATGTGGGTCATCTTTGATGGTTGTGAGGGGAGGATTGTCTCATCTCTATTCTATTCCTTTTGAACAAAAAGCACAGGAATAATAAAAAAAAAGATGTGGAGGCAAAAAGACCTGGTTAACACTGGGCACACTGACACAAATAACACTTTAACTCCTAGCAGGAAGGTCAAACACAATACACACAACTGCACAATTATGTAATTTCAGCTGAACTCTTTTGCTCCCCTCCTCCAACAAATCCGAGCAAGGACCAGTTTTAAAATCCATCTTTCATTTGCAATGCAACAGAACTAAGTTCATTTCCACCACCCAGGGCAGCTCTTTAACTCTCTGCAGCATGGAGGTGAAGCTAAAAATTATTTATGCCGCATCACTGTTTCACTGTGTAATTAAGGAAGTGTGAATCCTGGACACCACACACCCACATGTGTCACTTCACTGCATTACAGCGAGTCCACATCCTCTATATCGCATTCACAGAATCACAGGATTCTATGATTTCTGCTTTCCCTGTTATTTCAGGCTTGGAAGAGTTTGCAAGGCTGGACCAAAAGGATAAAGCTACACAGGAATAGTGTGATGCTGGTAGAACCCCTCACTGCTCTCCTAAATACCTGTGGCCCTAAGACCCTGTTAGGACCCTCTGCAAGGGCAGGTGCCTCTGACCAGCTCTGCATGCAAAAGAATCCTGCAGTCACTGCCTTACAGCACGCCTCACTGAAACCACCCCACGTTAATCTTCCCTGCTCCCTGACATCAAACAAGGGCTAATTTTAGCTCTGCTGTTCTGTAACCCTACCTAGTTCCCATCCCACCCCCACAACTATATAATAGATCCTTCCTTCACATAAGTAGGGTGTTGGAACATTCACAGTTTTTTTCTCACTCACAGGCACTTGGAGAAAAATGAATTGCAGGCTTATTTTTAGGCAGAGCCTTTGGCCTTTATTTTCTCCTTAAGTTCCATACAGTGGGTCCTGAGGCTGAGAAATACCCCCATCAACAAACGAGCCATGCAAGAGGAACAAGACAAGGAGGTAGGAGAGCTTTGCTCAGCATCCTATTTATGGGATGTGGAGCTCAGCTGCCAGCTTGCTTTGGTCCCTGCAAGACTTCTTCAGTCATTTGCTTCGGCCCAGAAGCCTGAGGAAGGGAGCACAGCAGCAGCAAGCAGCAATGCCTGGGACTGAAGAGGAGAAAAAGCACAAGTCCTCTCACAGCATTAAAGCAGCACACTGTGACACAAAGACAACTCACCAAACCAGGACATGGGGCCTCAATGAGACAAATGCATGTTGTGGGGTGGTAATGAGGCACCGGGGAACTGCAGGATCATTTTGGATAACTGGATGCTGGACTGCAACAGTGAGACACAGTGCTGGTACTCCATGGCCTTGCATGGACACCGTGCTGTCACACTGCGATGTCACGAAGCTGCGATGGTTACACAGCAGGACTGTGCCGTGCTGCAGTGTGCTGTGACAGCCCAGTGACTCGACAGCACGCAGCTCTGACACGACACCAGATGGTGATGAGATCATTTTGGGCCAAATTAAGGCTGCAAAAAAAAATGCATGACATCGTCTCAGGGCTCAGCACGTGGTCCTGTGTCAAACCAATGCTCCCCCTGCGACACTGAGGTGGCCAAAGACACTCCGAGAAAATGCCCTGCAGCATCCTGAGCAGAGCAGGAGCACCAAACCAAGGGCTGGGCTGAAGGCAGGCGGGTGCACATCCTCGTGGTCAGGGAGGGCAGCTCCTGCTGACAGCACTCTGTCCCTGCTGTCCCCGTGCTGCTGCCCTTCCTGGTACAGAAAGGAATCATGTGTCCTTTCAGAACTGTTCCATGCGGAAATCTGCATTAACCCCAGCAGTACTGCCTCAAGTTGGAATCCCTGCTTCTAAAGCAAGGACCAAACCGTGTTTGAGACGCTTTTTTTTCACTCGAGACAAATGCTAAGCCTGCAAAGCAAGCTTATTATGAATATTTGAGGCCATCTGACCTGTGTGGAAGTATCCAAGGCACATCTGATAAGCAGCAGAGAACTCTGCGGTCTCTCTTGAGGTCTGTGCTCCTGGAACCACACTGACCAGCCCAGCAAAGACACACACATCTACATAGGTGACCCAGGACTTAAACAGCATCCTTAACACCCCCTTCGGTGCCTGGATAATGCTGAACAATAAAGTAAATAAAACTGTGTGCAAACACAGACGTCCTTGAGGAGGAACATAACGACTGCTGCAGAGATTCAAAACATTGCGGGCTTTTCTTAAACACGGTGAGCCATCAGAACAGCTCACCTGTTTCTCTTGGGATTCTGAGGAAGATGAAGGGGGTGCTGGGGTTTGGGCAGCACTCTAAGCATTCCCAGGGAACAGCATAGGCCGTTTGCACAGTTCCCTGCTGCCCACACAGCCCCAGGGCAGCACTGTGCACCCAGCAGCTGGCCACAAGTGCTGGGCACACACAGCTCAGAGGTAAGAGCATCACCTGCTAAAGCACCACGACCATTTCAGTAGTGCTGGAATGCCCCCATCCCAGCTCCTGCTCCTCCCCAGCACCGCCTGCTCACCTCTGAAGCCTGACAAAATTAACAGATTGGCTTCCATACTAATCATGATAAGCATTGCGATAGAACTGAGCGTGCAAAAGTGCTCCAGTTACACAACTAACAGGAATGGTCGGTGCTGCTCACGGATGGGCTGAGCCGAATGCAGCAGGGTGCCATGTTATTGCAGATCCACACCATCATGGCATTTCTAACACATGCTCAGCTTTACCCAGTAGTACGCTCAGCTATTATGCAACTCATCAGCCCAACTGCACACCACGTAGAGCAGCAAAAGGGGACAAAAAAGCTACACAGGCTATGCTTTTTGTATACTCTGCCTTATGTATGGTCATACGCACGCAGGAAAACTCTAAAGGCTCTAACTGCAATTAAATAAAAGGCCAAATTACAGAAATCAGAAGAGATGCCCTATTGAGTCATCCCTGGCTCCAGCCCGTCCCCTGGGGCCCAGCACAGGATGCTTCCTACTGCTGTGCCCTACTGCTTCTCTTCCACAGCAAAAATAATAATAATAAAAATAACCACAATAAATAAAATAACAAACGAAAAATAACTTTCCTGCTTTCTCACACTTCATAGGCAAGGATCTCAGAGTACTAAATTCAAACTGATGTGAAACTGCAGAGTTCAGCAAGAGGCCGTTATCCCTCTGATGACTCCCTTTACCATTAGAGAGGAAGAGGATTAAGAAACAGGCCTTCATTGCTCCTGTCATCCCCTCGGTGATTTCAATCCAAATTACAAAGTCACATTCCATCATTCCACGATGGAACCGTTCCCATCTGATAAAGTTGTAATTAAATTGATCTCATCTTTGTAATTCAAAGGCTATTTACTGCAGCTGGGTACTTTTGACATGCTCAAGATCTTATACAGATCTCTGCTAGCTGAGTTTTATTAGACACACCGTATGCATAACTGCACTGTATATCCCCTACGTATGTAGAACACTGACCTTAAAAACGCAATTAAAATGTTTACGGGCAAACATTTGAGACACACACCCAGCTTCCACCTCCACACCCATCCCTTCCGCTCCCCCCGGTGCAGCCCGGCTCGCTTCCCCGAACCCCCCGGAGCATCACGGCGTTCCGGAGCGCCGCGGTACCTGCAGGGCGCTGCCAACTCCCAGCCGTCCTTACGGAAAGATGTCGACAAGGTGCGTATATCCCCGAAAGCAGCTATTTAAAGGACAAGCCTAGCAGAAGCCATTCCACGCACGCAGGACACAAGCCATATCCTCCACCTTTCTTCGGGGAAAAGCTTTCTTTTCTCTAGCTCAATACGTGCGCTCCAGGCGCTCAGGTGCGCGGATGCGATGTGCGCGCATCCAGGGATGCAAATTCATGCACAGCCCCGAAGAAAGCGCTCAGAGGAGGAAAAGCGGCGGCCCGGAGGCAGCAGATGCCCGGAGCAGAGGACGGCGCAGAGAGACGGAGACGCCCGAGCAGGAGGAAAAGCACCGCGGACTCGGTGGATGCCCGCAGGGCTGCTGCGGCGGAGCGGCGTTCGGGAGCGCTCCCCCCGCCCCCGTGGCTCCGCTTACCAGGCGAGCTTGAAGCCTTTCATCAGTACAGTCACGAGAAGCCGCTGCCCGCGTCCTCGCGTGCCCACCGCCAGCTCCGCAGCTCCCAGGACATATTGGAGCGGAGCCGGCCGCCGCGCTCCATCCACCGAACCCCCCAGCGGCGCGGCCCCGCCGCCTCCCGCCCCCGGCGCCCGCCCCGAGCGCGGCCGAGAGGCGCAGGGCCGCCCGCAGCCGCACCGCCGGCTCCCGAACCGCCCCGCCGCCTGCTGAGCATGTGCGGCACCGCACGGCCCGCCCCCGGCACCGGCCTGGGCTCCGCTTCTGTGCTCTGCTCCTGTGATGGGGGGCGGCGGCGGTGGCCGGGGCGAGCCGGAGCTGCAGGGCGACGAGTGACGCAGAAAGGGGAGAAGCGCCCGTTACCTATACCGGCTCCCTCCTTTTCTTCTCCTGACGCTTCGGGGTTCTGCGGTGTAGCCTGAAGGATGTATTTGGGAGGTGATTTTTTTGTGACACCTTGAATGACAAACCTCACAGTGCAGGGGTGACGCCGCTATTAATGGCTGCAACACAGAATCCCCACCTGCAACAGCCTGAGCTCCATGCAGCTCCCCGGGTAGCAGCAGGGAGGACGAGTTCTTCTCTTCTGGTTTAAAAAGCTTTCTGTGAAATTGGGCCTGAGTAGCCAGGAATCACTGACACATCGTGCACATCAACCTGTACAAAGCACCAAACGTTCCTCCTCACCTCCACCTCATCCCGCTCAAGAGCAGCACCAGACTTATTTTTTTTCCCCTGAATGATGCCCCCGAAGCACAAGCAGAAGCAAAGTTCTAGTTCTGATTTCAGCTAGAAATAGCTTCTGGCATTCAAAACCCACAGCTGAAAGGAAACTGGATTCTCAGCAGGGGGCAGAAGTTTCAGAAAGCACACGAGTGATGCTGAGAAGCCTTTCTCAGAAGTTGAATTGTAAAAGGGAAAAAGCAATTCGATGCTAACCCCATCCAGATGGCTTCCCCCAGGCTTGTGACAGGTTGCACTTTCTGTTTCAGCATTTAATACTGAGCTGTCTGCAGAAGGAAGCACTGAATGGGGAACTGCATCCTGCCCACAGCTGCCCTGTGCTCCCATCTGTGAAGGGCTGAGGAGAAGTGAGTGCCTCAGGAGAGCCATGCCAGGCAAAGGAGTTTGAGATAAAACTCCATTCTCAAGCAGTTAAAATGTTTGCTTGGAACATGAGCTTTGCAGCACGCCTTTTTATTTCCAGACAAAACCCACTGACAACTTACACATGCATTTCCAAATGTCACAAACAACATGGGAGAAACACTCAAATCTCAGCCCTCATTTGGTCCATCCTATATGAGCTGCCTGGCCTGGCCTCAGCTCAGCTCCAGAGCTGCTTCTCACCATGAAATGCTGCACATCTGTGGACCGCAGGTTGCAAGGAGGGAAGCAAATCACAATGCTGTAAAATGGGTCAGGAGACCTGCAAGCTTGGCAAATCTGGGACAGACTAATGCTGCAGTCACATGTTTAGAAATCAAAGCTCAGGCAAGAAAGGTATTAAGAGCTAAGCAGTCATTTACTTTAAAAAATAGAAGAGTAGCGTGATAGTTAGGAAATTATCAAAGGAAATAGATCACTTAGAAGTGGGAAGTATCTGTATGAGCAGACTGGCAGGCGCTGCCATCTCCATCACAGCTGCAGTCTGCTCTCTGCAATGCTCACAGCAGCAGCCTGAGGGAGAGAGGACTGCAGGTCACCATCCAAAGCAAACCCCATGCTCATAGGTGACCCTATGTCACCTATGGTGGGGACAGTCCTTGAGCTGCTCCCTCCGTGGCAGTTTGAACTGCATGGGCAAACCCTTTCCTTTCTCCTCCTTCATCTGCAAAGCAATACTCAAGAGGAACAAGGAATATTAACATTTAAATAGGGTAACAAAAGAGCACGTGTACATATCAAGAGAGGTAGGCTCCGTGCAGCCACCCTGCCCACCTCCACAATGCTAAGAATACTTAGAAGTCACAAGCAAGCTGAATTCCAGATAAATTATCTACCTACTCCATCCTGAGCATCCATCCCACAGAGCAGGAGAATGGGAAAGCAGAAAAGCATCGTGAGAACCGGGGCCTTCAGGGATCAAAAGCAGTTCTGGCTCTGCCATAAAGCTCTGGTTGGGAACTGGGCAAGCTGTGTGTCTTCTCATTGATGTGAGACTGCACTGCAAGGAGATGCTCCTCATGTTGTGATATAGAAGCTCCAAGGGCAGGCTGTGTATTGTGTCAATGTGAACACAGATCATCTTTGATAATCACGTCCTGCATGCAAAAGAGCCCTCAAAAAAATCTCCTTCTTTTGGGCAAAAACTTTTTCCAGGTGAATGGAAAAAAAAAAAAAAAAAAAGGTAACTGAAAATAAGAATGCAGCGTAAATGAGTTTTCACTTCTGTCTGTTGTGATGTTTCAGAAGAATGAGTGCAGTGGTTGAAAACAGAAGTGTTTGAGAGTGGGCGCCTATCCGGCCAGTGTTAACGATCACAAAATCCTGGTTCCTTCACATCTGAGGAAGGAAGTGGGGTCCAAAGTTCCAATGCTTAACCACAGCACCCAGATCACAACTCCACATCTTGTTCAGTGTCATGCTCTGTTCTCAGCTCCCGTTCACACACCAATCACTGCATCACCTTTTCCCCCCCCCTCACTCAACTCCAATTTTGCATTATTTTGCCCCAGTCCAACCTCCTCTTTCTTCTTTCTATTTGTTTGCAGTCTACCTATTTACATGGAGCCAGGTGGGTATTTGCACCAAGGACTGCCCTTCATACAGGATGTTAGATCAGATGCTCATCATCTCCCTTCTCATTGTAAAATATCTAAGGCAAATTATTTCCTTACTGCAGTAGAATTTTGGTTGTTTAGGAAAGGGATCCCATCTTTTTGGCTGCAAAGTACTGTGTACATAATTACTACTATGTACAGCAACTACCACCACAACAAACAGACACAGTGTCCAACTCATCCCCTGTCCCTCCCTACAAGCAGAATTCCCATCAACTTCAATAGGGATTCAATAAGATAATTTGGATCCTGGCCTACAGCCAGCAGCATTTGGGAGATTTCTGATCCAGAGAAAGAACACCATGGACACAGCCTCCCCTTGGGGAGCACTGGTCAGGATGAGGAAGTCAAACAGCATACACACGCTAAATACAGCAACAACATCAAAACATGCCCAGCTTTCCCAAACCAAAGACAGACTCAGGGATTCTGAGCAGCAGGAAAAGGGGGTTACAAAAAAGAATGGGTATTTTCCTGACCTGCAACAACAAACCCTTTATAAGAGGCTGTAATACACAAAACTGAGCTGATTTTGTTTTCTGACCCCCACCTTGGATGAAAGAAGAACTAAATGCTTGTGTCCAGCGCTGTGCCACCTCTGCAGTCAGGGCCCAGGTTGAACTAAAAGCACAGAGACCACTATTGAAAAATCCTACCAGCCATTATTGTTTGGCAGTGCTTCACTCACAGAACCACAGAATGCCCTGGGTTGGAAAAGACCACAGCACTCATCCAGCTCCAACCCCTGCTGTGTGCAGGTCACCAACCAGCAGCCCAGGCTGCCCAGAGCCACATCCAGCCTGGCCTTGAATGCCTGCAGGGATGGGGCATCCACAGCCTCCTTGGGCAACCTGTGCCAGTGCCTCACCACCCTCTGTGTAAAAAAAACAGCAGCCAGTTATTCTGTGTTACTCCATCATCTTTCTCCCCTTACTCCCCTCAGCAGTCCCAGTCTCAGCAAGAGCCATCTAATAGAAGCCAACAAACATCCCCATGCAGGAGCCCTGAGGTACTGCTAACAGGCATCTTTTCTCACTTCACTCATTGTTCGAGTTACAGCTCATAAGACAAACAGATTTCCTTCAAGACAGAACACGTAAATCAGGTGCTTAATTACCTCTGCACCACACCAGCAGCACTGAGGACTTGCCGTGTGCACACTTGCAGTGCAGAAAGCAGAAACCTTCTGCTGTGAGGGGAATGGAAGCCATCTCTCTGACTTATATTCCACCTTTCCACTCACTGATTACCTGGAAGGTGATTCTTGCTTTCCTGGGAAGCATTTGAGCATCACGTCAAGCCAAATTTCTTTGTTAATGGGTTAATTGTGTTACCCTCTGGTTCTCAGCAAGGGGCAGGAGAAAAAAGACCACAACACAACAGTGCTTCTACATTTATTGGGACAGTATAGAAGCCAAGTTGTGAGGTGATGGGACAGCGTGTCACAATCCCACTGTAGAGCATCCCACAGCATGCACAGGGCAAGCAGTGTTTGATTGCAAGAGCAGTTCCAGAAAGCCTTATAACATGAGTGAATGATCATCCCAAGATTAAAGCCACAATCTTTAAGTTGCTCAAAACTGTGCCTCTATTTTTGAAGCACTCAATGTGGGACCCTTCTCTGGCATGGCAGGAAATGCCAGTTCCTGAGATGCCCTGGAAGGTGTCCCAGCAGCAAAGGAAGCAGTGGTGCAATACAATGGAGAGCAACCATGGAAGTAAGCAACATCCTGTGCTACAGCCCTGGGATGCTCCCAGCACTCAGGCTGACAGAAATAAACCAGTTAAGCCTTCTCCTCCAATTCTTTGTGGGTATGCAGTGACAGGTAGCTGAAGTCTACGCAAACATGATAGTGAGAATGATTTTGCCTTTATAAAATTATGTTTACCCTGAAGCATTTCATAGAATTTATTAACTAATGCCACAAACTCAAATCCTCTAGCTCAGTCCTGGGACTAAACAGGGCAGCTGTTCATAAGCATCATGCAATCTTGAGGGAATTACGGCAATGTGAACTGGAAAATACACAGTATTCAGCAGAAATAAATGGGAAAAGGGAAAATAGTTACTTGAATTTTAACTAAGGTATAGGACAAAGCCCTTTAATCTGGACAGCACCATGGGTTTTTGAACTGAGGACTACCTCCATGTGAAGCAGGTGCCTCCTGGAGCACAGACCACCACATTGCCAGGCTTGAGCATCCAGCTCAGTGCAGGTGCTTTATAACCACTAATGACATTTCCCAATCTTTCCAAGCTCTGCCTTCTCAATCCTGCTCAGTGGCAAACGCTGCTGACACAAGAGCACACCAAGAGATGTCCACAGACAATTTGCACATTACTTTTGCTGCGATGCCAAGTGAAGCTGCAGGCTCGTGACAGAAGACAACCATTTGCTATGAAAACACCATCAACATCCCCTGCTATGATAGAGAGCCATCTAATAGTGAGCTGGCTTAATGCTTCCCAGTCCTCCCTGGAGGAGCATGCTGAAGCCATGTGTAGCATCCATCTCCCTCCTCTATCTCACCCTCTCCCCCTCCATCCCCACACATTTCCCATCTGCCAGCCCAGAGAGCAGAACCTACAGCCTGGGCAAAGCCAGCAGAGAAGCCTTGCACAAAAAGGGCGGATGCATCTACAAGCTCCAATTGCTGCATCACTCAGCACTCCCCTGAGGTCCTTCTCGCCGCCCGGGCCCCCCCCCCCCACCCAAAAAAAAAAAAAAAAAGAAAATTAAGCTGCCAAAAGGCGTTTCTGCTCCACAAGACCGACTCGGTAGGAAACCTTCCTCTTAAGCACCCTCTAGCGATCCCTTCTCATACAGCAGCAGTGCAGGCTGCAGCCAGCATCCCGGCTCTCTCCTCAGGTTTTCCTTTGGACAAAAGAAGCCCTGCCGCTGGCAGCAATGCAGACCCCCATGTCTCTCCTATCCCCACATCAGCCTGGAGCATCGATATTTTAAGGCTGGAAGGTTCTATCTGAAATCTTACATGCAAAGCACTGCATGGCCCCAATACCAACTTCCTTCTGGAATGCAAACCCTGCTGCCAACCCCAGCACTAAAACCACTCCCAGCTTCAGGGAACAGGGTCTGGAGAAAGCAAAAAGGGTGAGAGAAGTAAGAAGTTGCCAAGCGAAACCACTTACGCACAGTGAGGCCGGCAGCATTTCCATCCTACCTTTGCTGTCGCCATATCAGACGTCTCCATGTTTTCTGCTTGGCCTATCAGTAAACAAGGGCATTGAAGAAAAAGGGGGAGAGAAAAGGAGAGTCAAGAAAAGGAGGGTGAAGAGAGGACAGACAGTTTGACAGGTGTCATGGAGGTCATGGAAGAGCTCACCATGCTGTCCCCAAACAAAGGAAAAGCATCTCAAGCTGATGGTCCCAATTTAGATTCCCAACTGAAGGCTGGCACAAAAATCCATGAAATTTGGCAGCCCTCCCTGCTGCTGCCCCCCCCCAAATTATTGTAGGATGCTGGGGATCAGCCTGCCTCCTCCCCCTTGACTTCAAATCTGAGCTGCTGCAAGGAGCAGGCAACGACCCACCCCTGCCTGGGGGTAAGAGGCCATGCTGCTCTTCCTCCTTCTTGCTCTATGCGAGGGGAGAGGGGCAACAAACCACTAACGTGGGTGCTTCAGAAATCAGGAGAAAGGAGAGTGGTGAGTGGGGCTTGGGCAGCGCAGTGGGTAAAGGAAGAGGGATGAGGTGAGATGAGGAGGAAGAGGAAAGGAAAGCGTGAGAAGACAGCCAGACAGGCAGAGAAGCAATGCTGCAAGAGAAGATAAGCTTAGCAGAGACCATTTAAAGAGAGATTAACACGTGCAGAGAAAAAAAAAAGGTGGAGGTTAGTCATCTGCACCCTACTGAGAGCACTCACCTCAGGATAACACACAGAAATGACTGGGCCTAAAACTAAGAACTCTGTGGTGCACACTGTCAGCTCAGACGGTGCAAATATCAAATCATCCTCTAAGCTGAATCTGTGCTGGCGTCAAAAGGCACCCGGAGCTGCTGAGGCAGTGATTGGTGGCACGGGGTGACTTCAGCCAGCCCCAACCATCACCCAGCCTCTCCCTCTCGCTCTTCCCAGTCTGCTCCAGACACAAAACCAGGCTGGAGCCGGTGAGCCAGCCAGGAGCTGCTGCATGCGAGTGGTCAGAGCATCCCAGTGCTGGCAGAGCAGAGAGACGTGAGCAATCCGGGCTGGGAGGGAGGGAGAGGAAGGCTGGAAAAAAACCACTGCAGAGCTCAGTCAAATTAAGAGCCTCTAAGGGCTAGAAACATCACTGCATGAAAGTGCTTATTCATAGAGCAGTGCAGCAAGCAGTGCTCCAGCACACGGCAGGCACTGCACACTACAGTACACAAAGCCCAGGGGGCAGCGCCATGTAATTTACAATGCACTCAACAGTTTACATGAATTCAAGGGCAGCTACCTATTTTCTGCAAAGCTGTGCTACTCATTTCTTGTGCAGAGGCATACGTGCACACACCCCATAAAGCAATCTCATTGAGTTTTATTGAATTAAATGTACTACATTCTATATTCTATTAAATGCATATAAAAAGGGTGTATTTCTGGTGCCTTTCACCTAGTCACCTCCTCATAAAAAACAGTTTGCTTTCCAGAAAAAAAGCCCAGTTCCCACTCTGCACTCTCACTACAGCAGCTAATTCCAGCTCATGAACTTAAGAGCAAAACAGGAAACATCTCCTGAGGAAGTCCACTTTTCGGAAGCTAACAACCCAGTGTGACACACTGAGCTCTGGGTAAGGATCCAAAGCTCTATGAATAGATACAGCTACAGCACTGCATTACTTTGGGGTGTGAGCCTGCAAAGCCCCAAAGATCCCCACGAACCAAAACATGAGTGGTTTAGGCACCCACATGATGGATACAAAGCTTCTGTGGAATATGCAGGCAAGACAAAACCCTGTTAGTGAGAGGGCTAGTGGGGGGGAAGGGTAGGGAATAAAACAATGAACATTAGGGGGAGAGAGAAAGAAAACTATGAAGTGCAGCTGAACGTATGGAAGAGGTAGTTTGACTGTTCTGCACCTTAGCATTTAGGAAAACAAGCCAGATGGATAAATTCCCAATTCCTTCCCAAAGTCAGCAGCGTTCTGCAGCCCCACAGCTTCTGCTGTCAGACACAATCACAGCATCTGCAAGCTAGGACACACCTCCATTTCCCAGGGAAAAAAAACCTCAGAAGGGAGTTCCCTGTTTGCTGCAGCAGCTGGGAAGTCACGTGAGGCTTCATTTCCAGAAATAAAATATGCATTTTGCACTCCTGGCATCATGGGAGGTGTAGTCACACCATATGCAGAACAGAAAGTGCATCTAAGCTGCTTCTTTCTATGCCAAGTGTGGTTTAGCAGGGCACGAAAACTACATCTGAGAGTCTTGGAAGGGAGAGCAAGGCTGAAGAGTATTGCAGCAGGAAAGAGAGAACTTTGGCTATCACAAAATAACATGAAGAGAAGCTTCTCTCTGTACAGAGAAGAAAAGAAAGTAATTTCCTGTAAAGATTTAGAAAGGGAAGAATATTTTTCAAAAGGAAAAAGATGATCAATATCAGCAGAGTAGGGAAACCAGGATGATTCAGAGCAATGCTATAACGAAAGAGGCCTGGTGCTTTCACACACAGTCTTCTGGCTCTTCTTCCCATCATTGTCTTGGAAGGTTGAGAGTTCAAACTTGCCTTTGCCTACAACGGTGCAACAGCCCTTCCAAAAAAGGCTCATTCACTGTGAGAAGAGGCAGGCTAACAAAAGACAGCTTCGTGACTCACAACATATGGATTATGCCTTGAAACTCCTTGATCTCAATTTGTCAGGAAGTTGAAAAGCCATCTTTGAATTTTACCTTCCATTGCAAGTAACCTGCAGCAAGCAACAGGAAGGCAGTAAGGCTTCATAGTTTGGGCACACGTGCTATGGAGTGATCACCTTCCTTTTTGTTAGGTCAGGATACTTGAAGTAACTCATGGCATGGGATACATCGTGCCCAAGCCTGACAACAGGATGAGTGTATAATGCTCAACACTTGATCTCTCAAAATCGGAGTGCTCTGAAATGCTTGACAGCCTGGATCCTTTGTAATAAGACAGCTTTCAGTTATGTCAAGCTAAATCTTTAAATAAGATATGAACTTTAGCCTTTGGGCTGGCACGGCTTAAAAAGATAATCCATAGAGGCACAGAGGTAGCACATCAGAGAAACAAAGCTGTCTGTACTGATCTGACCCATGCATCTAATGCAATATCTTCTCCCAGGCAAAAAAATAACTTCAGATGCTGCAGATAAAGGGGTGAGAAGTATTGCAGCAGGAACATGTGCACAATGTGTTGACTTCAAGAATGAGCAACTAGAGAAATTCACTGCAAAGTCTTGAAGGAAAAAGAGCCCTCTTGTTTCTGAATCAGAGAAAGCAGCTGCTCCAGACACAGCTCTCAGACAAAAGCCTTCAACTTGCAGACAGAGGCATCTCAGCCCAAGCACACCACACTCCTACATGTTAGAGGGGCCTTCCAATAGAAATGGCATCACCAAGGTGGAACAAAGGGTGACTGCTTGCAATTAGGGGTATGATACAGAGGATGACTTATCTCACTGTGTCACAGACCACAAAGCCACCCTTCATTCAGAAACCCAGAATGATTCTGAGCTTGAAGGCACTGATGCATGGCAGTTGTTGCACAGAGAAAGCAACAGCCTCTTAGGCTCAGTATAGGTAGGAAATCTGAGCACCTCCATGTCTAAGCCTGAAGTGAAGCTACTCCTTTTCCGCAACAGAGAAATACCATCACCTTACCACACCTGAAACTCTGACAGACCAGCATCCCTCAAGCAAGGCCCATGCTTACACACGACCCTCTATCTAAACAAAAAGAAAAGGGTAAGGGAAAGAGCACAAAGGCATTCTACAACCAAAGAATTACAGTGGGGTACTTCAGAGGGAAGGGAGAACCAGCAGCAGAGAGGGCTTAAGGAAGAGTTCAAAGTGAAACTTGCAGGAGCACAAAGAAAAGCAGAGGTCCAGCAGAGGGGCTCAAGGACAGACCTTGGTTAGTACCCATGATAACAGCTGACCTTGTTACGATGCATGGCGCAGTGGGGAGACGCATGCTGCCATCTTATCACCGAAATGCACAACAAATACTCTGCAAAGGCCAAGAAAGAAACAGATGGGAAGATAAACAAGGAAGGAGGAGAAGGAAAGGAGGAAATGAGGTCGGTAAGCACTCACACGGTTACAGTCATCAGCATAGGGAGGTCTGTCCAAATGCCATGTGCTCCCCAGAAACCTGAGCAAGTGTTGCTTCAGCAGCGAGGGAGCGAAACGTTGTTTAGTCAGAAGATGGAATCCCAGCTGGCTTACACACACACACAGCAGTTTTGGGGAGAAAGAGGCACAGATTGGTGACCTCAGAGTCCACAGCAGAAAGATGTAATGTCACCATTAAGATGGCTCTGGGATGGCTTTCATCGATGCTATCCTAGTGGCTGCCGTTTGGCCCCAAAGGGAAGGAGCAGTGACCAGGCTGGTGAGAATGCAGAGCAATGGAGAAATCTCCAAAGAGCCTGCTCTGCGCAAGAGGCACTGGTTTCCTTTCTGTGCTCTCAGATTTCTTCTATCACAAGCGATTCAATTTTAAAGGCACAGCATCACTCAAACCTGCTACGGATGCTCCTGCTATGAGGGGGTCACACAGATGAGCTCCTCGTTGGGTTGAGCACTTTGCTAAATGGAGACAGAATCTCAGGGTGGAGAGAAAGCCTATGAAAAGAGGCAACCAAAACCCAAAGTTGCAAGAACAGCTCTCTGTAAAGCACTTAATGCTTCACCGCCTCTTCCTTACATTATTTTTTGTGCACTGCATTTCCAAACAGCATCTTATTTCCAGCATTCATGGAATGCATCAAGAATCAAACACTACAGAACTCCCAGACAGCCCCAATCTCATTTCTGCTTCTTTGTTTTGTATTATATGTTTTCAGTGCTTGGTATTTCCCCACTTAGGCAGCCAACTATGAAATGCAAATACGCACACATTTTCCAAGGTAAACATTGCAAATACTTCCATATGCCAAAGATAAACAGCACTAAAAGCATGAAAAAGGCCACAGTAAAGCAACAAGAACTCCATTAAAATTTTAAGAAGCTTCCAGTTTCTCCCCTCTGATATGTGCCAGTCCTGCCTGTTCATTTACTGGCTCAACAGATGGGTTTTAACCTGCTTAGCCTAGAATAGTTAACCCAGCTATTCTCTTGAGTAGTTATCTTCTTTTCCATGCCCACTGCACACCCAACAAGTCACTACAAATTAGCAGATATTTCTCATCTTCAAGGCTCTCAGGAAAAGCTTGAGAGCTTTGAGACCTTAACAGCAACCTAAGCAGATTTCAGTTGCAGCAGCTGAAGGGACTGACACCTCAAGGCACCCTTCTCACCCCATCCCTTGCCATCAATTACAAAGCACTGTAGACAGCAGAAGAGGTGTTATGCACTTCCTTCAGACACAAGAAGCAGTTCCATCTCCTTACTTGAATAGTCAGTTGTAGCTCAGCTGTAGCACAGTTGACTAACAGAACAGTCACCTCTCCCACTGAGATTTCTTTTGGGCAGCACAAGTTCATCTTTTATTAAGAAACATAAAAGCTTCACTTCCAGCTCTCAGCAAGCATTTGAAGAGGGAAACATCTTCAAATCTGGGGCTTTTTGGCTCCAAGCTTCTCCACCAAGAAGCTAAAGGACAGGTTCTGTTCCCTTTCTTCTGTACCATCCTCTCTACCAACTGTGTGTCTCGATGTACACCTAGACATGGAGCTCCATGCAGGTAACGCCTAAACAACACATCAGGGCCCTAGCTGCAACTGGGGACCTCAAGCACTGCTTTTACCTGAGCTTCTTTCTCATCACAAGGAAGAATTGCTGTGAAGAAGGGACCTGGAGAGCTATGCATCATCTCTCTGCCCACTCCTCCCCTCCTTTATTTTAAATAACACCTTTGTTTTACTGCACTGCATTCATCCATCAATCATTCCACAAAATACAAAGGAAGAACATGCTTCCAGATCTTATCTCTGCAACAGGAGTGCCAAGTAAGCTCCCTACAGGACTTGCAAATGCACGGAGGTTTCTCATGAGATCTCAGTTAAAACACTTTCTGCAAAGGAAGGTGGGTTTCTCTGACAGTGAGACAGAAGCAATGCCTACACAGTGCTCTGAGAAAACTTCTACCACCACTTCATTTTTATGTGTTGAAAAGAAGAGACCCCTGGTACAGCTCCAACTCCTATAACCCACCTTTGCATATACGCAATATAATTGGAAGGACACATATGTAGATGTATCCCAGCTTATGCAGCTACCTATACAACAAAGAGATGTGTTCCACAGCTTAAGAACTTCTGACCTACAGTTGTGAAGAAAAAAAAGTCTAATTCAGGTTATATAGCATCACTGTATAAACCTGGCCAACCACTACCTGAATTAAGTGTCAGGCTCCCTCAAAAAGCCTCACTCCCCTACATTCAAAAGCCTGAGCTCTGGCTGTGAGAAACTAAAATCAATTAAGTCCTCTGAAACCCTCTGATGGCTGCTTTATAGCAGTACTGCTCTGAGGCACAGTAAGTGCTCTGTTGCAAGGTGAATCCGTGCAAGGGGCTTAGCAGCCAAAAGCATGCTGCATGTAAGCCTGCTGACAGCCTAGTGAACTGGAGCTCTGTGAAATGGGATGGTTTACAGCAATGCCAAAGGTTCCAGCCTGCCCCCCACCTCTGCATCCCTCAAGCTGTGATAGTGTGAACATCCCAATGCTCCCAGAGGATGCAGGGCTGATAGGGTGACCATTGCTGAAGGCCTCCAAGTGAAATACAGTTTCACAACTGAGCCCTCTGCTCTTGGGAACTGGCAGAAAAGCAGAGCAAGGAGTCTGCCCTGCATCACAGATAAGGGAGAAGAGACACATTAGAACCTCTCCTCCTCCTCCTGTTCCTGAGCATCACGAGTTGGTGACGCAGCCATATGAGGTCTGTCAGAACTCCTCTGCATTCAGAGATATGCAAGGCACAGCAGGGTTTCACCTAACAATAAAGCACTAGTCCAGTAGAGACAGAACTGATAAGGAAATTGAGATGTGAGATCCAAATCCTGCTTCACCCTGCTGTTACATTTGGTGTAAGATCACTCCTTTCCTTGTGAAGTTCCACTACTGATCTGCATGGATGCTCTCATGCTAAAAGCTTAGAGCTGACTGAGTTTTCAAAAGGGCAACAGGCAGATACCTTTGTGCCACAGCAGCTTGGAACAGAGTGCCAAATTTTAAGAATGATTTATTTTCAGTGATGGTTGGGACTCTGAATGTACTCTACCTACTGTCTGTACAAAAGCTGTGATATCAATCAAATTGCCTCTCACCAGCAGCCACCAGCTAACACCGAGAGTTACATTACTATAGGAAGCATGAAATCACCCTGCTCTCAAGTTTGCCAATTGCTCTAAACTCTTCGAAGCTTCATACTGCCATGCTGAGCAGTGGCATCAACTGAGCACATGGGCACAAGAAAGCCAGTTCATCCTCTCAGGTCTCCTCCTGGTTGCTGGCCCCAGGCAGGCAGAGGAGGTGCCCGTGCTTCCACATCCCTCTGTCCTGAAGGAGGAAGCATAGGGTGGATTCCCCTTGCTTCAAAATCACAAAGTGCTCTCAAGATCAGTCTCCTTAAGATTAAGAGAGTAAGAATGGAAAAACAAAACACATCCTTATCTTCACTGACAGAACACCAGGATTTCAGGGAAAAGGGATGAACGCTTTTCTCCCAAACTGCTTACCCCTCTACAGGGCAGAACCACTGAGCTGGCACCCAGGTGCAAAAGCAGCTTCTCAGCTAAACACAGAAAGAAGAAATTCATCTTATTCCATCTGCTTGGTAGCAGCCTGCCTTATCCACCAGAGCAGCTTCAAGCACACTGTAATTAACAACAGCCCATCTTCAAAGGAAGGAACAATGCTGGCGCATGAGGAACAGGGCAGCTGCTATTTCCATTCACAATAGCTCTGCTGACAGCAGCAAATCTGGCAGCCCAAGTGGAGGAGAGCTGCTCTTACACTGCTCTTCTTGTCTTCTGCAGCTCAGAATCAGTGCTGGGCCCAGCAATCAGCAGCAAGGAGGTGAGGAGGAGGGTTCAGGGAGGATAGGAGCTCTGACTAAATGTTAACCATCTTTCCTGTGTGACAAATTCAACATCAAGTCCAACTGAATCAGCAGAGTTAATGGATGTCAACTTCTCCTCATGTAAAGGGGAAAAAGGATATGGGAGAGCAAGGTGCAGCATAAGTAAGTCCTGAGTACGCTACTGAAACACTGAATTTCTCCTAGCTTCTTAAACAGATCCCCCTAAAATACAACAGTGGCACTAACAAAAGATGTCTGTCCTCCCTCCAATCTTTGCACAACTTCTTGCAAACTCAAATGGCAGAATTTCTTCAGCTTGTCTCATTCTTAAGCTGTTCTCTAATCCTTCTGCAAGTCCTCAATTTTGATCCATTGAGGAAACTCTTATTAAATTATGCAAAGGTAAAACAAGCCCCACATCCCCAGAATTACCAGAATAAGTTATTGCACAGAGTAGGGGGCTAATTAAGATGCAGGGCATAAAAATCCGGGGCATTTTAGAAGTAGCTTTTCTCATTTCTTCCATTTTTATTAATAAGACCCATAAGAAGTGAACTGCTTTTCTCCCAGATCTGTGCCCTATTGTTCTCCATCCCCATACCTCCCACATTTATGCCTCCACCTTAGCATTTTGTCCCCTTAGATTACATACAACGTTGAGGACTGATTTCCCCCCCAGCTCAGTAGCCTAAACTCTTCATTAAAGTATCTCTGCGCCCTAAAACTGATAGGCACCTCAATGCCACAAGGAAGAACAAGTCCTTGGTTCAAGCACAAGCAGGCTCATGACCTTAGACTTAATCCAGAGCTCAAGGCAACTTACATAGTTCCCTAATCATTGTCACAAGATAAGGATATGTATATGTATACATCAAGGTCTCCAGCTGTCTCCATCCCAACCCTACCCACTCCAAATTACTTTAAGTTGCTTGTGAGAACAACTATTTGGACATCAACTCAGCTCTACCACTTCGTACTCCTATGGTTGTGGTGCTTCAGTACCTCAGCAACCCACCAGCTTAATCCAACATCTCTTATCCATCTCCTGTGAGGTAAGAAAATCTTCCTCCTTATTTCATAGGCAGCATCACTGAAATGATTCATCCAAACTCACCCAGAATCAGAGAGCAGGGAGTTGAGCTCCAAGCTCAGGCAAAAACTAAGTCTTCCTAGCTTCACTTTTCCCTTCCATAACTCCAGAAAATACCCACATATTTACCATAAAAATCAAATCTGTACAGGCTCCCTCCCAGCATTAGCAACCAGACATGATGCACATAACTTACATGATTTTGCAGAAGGAAAGCTTTTTCCTCAGAGAAGACACGTGCAGGTGACAGACCTGCCTCACTGCTGTGCTGCAGGACACCTTTTCAGGGTGTGGGTTCTGGACCATGGCTGTACTTCACAATTCACCAGCTGACAGACCGCTCACAACTCAAGAAACGGAGCCATTAGCCAACACTGAGCGCATCTGCCAGCAGAGCAAACACTGAGTCTTCTCTGGAAGAGCCCAGGGGTTGGAGCACGATCCTTGGAATCCCATCACTGAGCAGTTAACTCCATGAGCAGCATTCCCTGGTACCATAATTCACAGTAAGAGCATGCAGGCTAAGATCTTGCTTATGCCTAGTCCACATATCAGTTATCTTCACCTATGCATTTCTCTCCATTTTTATTTTAAATCCCACAGTCCACATAGCAACTCAGCATCCTTTCATTTTGGCTGGAGTAGCTTCTTTCAGCCCTTTTCCAGGCAAACTGTTGTGGATGCTCTCTCTCTGCTCCTTGCAGTGCACCTGCCTGTGATGCCAGAGGCAGCACGCCAAGAGAAGGTGCGCACTACAAGACTTCTTGTTCTTCCCTCTTCTGCCCTTCTCTTCAGCTTTTGTCAACACTTACAGGACTTATGAAACCTCTTAGTTATTTTTAGTTAGAGCTCCTATATCATCAATTAAACAAGCAGACACAGCTGCCTGTAGGCCTTCACCAGTGTAACACAGAGAAGAGGTTAAAGCTCATGGATGGAGGACCTTTGTTAGTGTTAAAGACCAGCACCTTAAAGAGTCTAGTAGATTCACAGTGCTTCAGAAACAACCTCCAACTTTGCTAATAGGGATAATAGGTAGCAAGCTCTTGATAGTTTTGCTAGCTGAATTCACATCCAGCTTCGCATTTTACAAGAAACGGTAAAGATATCTCAAAATCATTTATGAAGTGACTTGAGCAAGAGTCTCTGCTATCCAAAGGGAGGCAGCAGCAGTGAAGCTGTTACTTTGTGAAGTGCAGCCATATGGGTCATTTTAGGATCAGTATTCTTCTGTGAAAGCAAAACTGACTTGAAATTAAGTCCACGCTGCAAGAATGTTGTAGGCTCACCATCACTCTGGTCTGATATCCGGCAGCACTCCAACAAACACGCATCTCCTCCAGCCACAAAGATGCTCTCAACACCAGGCTAAGGGCTCTGGTTTAATCTACATATGAAACCTGGGAACAATTTGGAAGTGCCTCTTCTTTCCATGCCCAGAAAACCCCCATCTGAGTGTTAAGGAAGCCTAACTCTACTAAACCTATGAAATCCCAGACCAGTTAGTACAGCAACATGCAATATTATATAGAAAGCCCAGGTATAATCGAGGTATCCATCTGCTTTGCTGTCAGATTCTTTATTTACCAGTTGCAAACACTGCTCCCCACCAGTCAGTTATGCCAGGCTCCAGAGCACCAGAGAGACTGATAATTGGAGGGAAGCATATGGAGGAGAAGGTTAGCCGTGACTACCAAGTACTAATTCAGAGTCAAATTCTGCTGGGATATTAATTAGCTCTCCAGGGTTGGAATGTTCTCTCAAGTGAGAGATTCCTCAGATGCTTCCTTAGCTGATACTCAGTCCTTACTCAATCCATTGGTCTTTGACATCAGTGGGGAATCTCAGTTCACAAAGAGTTTGCCCTGCTGCAGTCAGAAAAAAGGGCCTTTGGCCTCAAGGACAGCTTGGGTGGGTAACTCAGTAACAGAGCAGGAGCACAGCTCTTCTGACTGCACACATCGAGCACAAGCCACATTCAGATACTTCTCACGAAGCACTACGCAGCAGCAGAAAGGCACCTCTCCCCAACTCCCAGCACATGCACTCCAGTCAGTTTTGCCATGATCCACAGTTGCAACATTAAAGAAAAATGCAACACAGTCACAGCATAAAAAATAGTAGAATCTAAAACCTAGACCAGGGTGTTATTAGGGAAAAGAACCTGCAGGAGCCAACCCAGGACAGAAAGGCTCAGGGCACAGAAGGAAACGAAGCACTTTCAGACTCACAAGATGAACTACAAGATACAGCAAAACCCTTAATCATAGGGCTCTGGGCAGAGTAACAATAATAAATCACACACCAAAATAAGCATTCATTTTTCAACAGGTTCCGTGCCAGTGCTGCAGCTTAAAGCAGTCATAAATCAACCCTAAGCACAAGAAACTTTTCTTCTTGAACATCATAGCTGCTACAAATGAGCTCAGATCACAGAACTGTTCGAGTTGGAAGGGACCCTCAAAGTGCTCAGAGCCCCATCCAACCTAACCTTAGCTGTTGCAGGGATGGGACATCACTGCTGCTCTGGGCAACCTGTGCCAGTGCCTCACTGCCCTCATTGCAAAAAATACCCAAGAACTGTCCCAACACATCACAAGTAGAATAAAACAGCCAACATTCATGTTATGCTGAAAAATTACATATGAAATTTCACCTGTGCGTTTTCAAGGATCAGAGCTGCTTGTGATGCATTTGTCTCACACGTTCTGCTATTAACAACATGAAAATGCATCTTTTCAGACATCGCTAAGACCTGTTAAATCACATTTAAAAATGCAAGAGACTTTTTTTTTTGCTAGATAACTCCAAGAGCAAACTTAAGTGAGGTCTCAACCAGCCTGGCCCATCAGGATTGGTTGCAGAAACCCCCTGCAGTTCAGCTGCTGCCAGCCCTACCTGTCGTCACGTGTGTGAGGGCTCAAGAATCGGGATGAGTCGTCATCGTGGCTGCTCTGCTGGCTGCTGCAATAGAAGACAAGCAATTAAGACAGATTTCCCCATTAGACACTTCAAGTTTTACAGCTAGACCAAAAACACCACAAGGTTCATCCTTCATCTCACTGGGGTTGCAAAGAGAAACCAAGGAAGTTCCTGTCTGATGTACAACAGGCACAAGTGGTTTAAAGCCTTTTCATCTCATCTAGTAAAGCTTCCCTAAGTACTTTTGGAGACACAGAAGTAACACTGCATGTTTCATCACACCACCCGAGAATGGTTTCATACAGCCTAACGTTCAACTACCAGCCTGCTGTGTGTTCACAGCCCCTGTGAGCTGTGTGCCCATGTCTGGGCAGCAAGGCAGCCATGGAAGGGAGCCCCAGCTCAGGCTGAAGTGACCGCTGCATCTTGGTGGAGAACTGCAAGTTGAGCCCACAAGATGTCACTCTTCCCCTGTAAACGGGTCGGGGGTTTCTGTAGTGTTTTGTGGATTTGCTTTTTTTTGGCGTTATTAGTTTGTTTTTGTTTTTGTTACAGCACTGTATGGAGTTGATCTGATCCTCTACTAGCAGCCCCCACTAGCACCAAGGCCTCAAAGCTCCTGCTGCTCATTTCTATAGCTTGTTTCTTATCAAAGCTTCCCTTCCAATCCCAGAAGAGGGTCTGATTCTGCCTTCAGACAACAGGCTGCAGCACAAAGAGCAGTTATCCCTGGGCTAGATTTCCTCTGCCAAGCTTGGGAACCCACCTGTGAGCCAGGGCAGCACAGCCCTACCACAAACTGTGCAGTGCCACCCAGGACCCAGTGCTTTTCCCTGACACCAAGAGCTAGAAAATGCATCATCTGCCACCAATAACTACATGCTCTGGTACTAAACAGCATTTCTTCAGCAATTCTGTACAATAAGTGGCTCAACGAGCCCCCCTACTGATTTTAGGAATCTAAACCCCTCAAATCTGTCCGCTTCCACACAGTGAAAAAAATCATTTATTCTTAAGGTAGAAAGAACAACAAGAAAAACCAATCATTTGTGAAATCCTTGAGCAGAAATTGGTCTTTGAGATCGGACTTGGGATAAAAAGGTTACCCAAATTCATGGTGTTTGGCTGGAGGTTTAAACTGGGTGCTTACATACACACAAATGCATGCATTTCCATCCATATGGTGGGGGGCGCATCAGATCTATACACAACCTCTTAATCCCACAAAGAGCTCTTTCCTCGTTTCCCCACTGCACACAATGTGGTTTTTCCATCAGAGCCAAGGCAGGTAAACATTATGGCACACAGCAAGAGGGGAGAGACTGCACTTGCTGTTCCCACACCCACATACTCCATCATTCTTCTTTTCCCTTGCATCTCATAGCAGAAAGGACAACTCAAGAACAAGAACTCTTTATTGGCTTCAAGCTATGAAGCAGCTTCTTACCAAGAACCATAACCAAGAACGTTGTCTAAACCAAGGGGTAGTTTTTTAGAAAGCCAACACTGGGTTATTACAGCACTGGGTGCACAGGGATCTCTCCACAAAGCACACCTCAGAGTTCAATGGCCCTCATTATATACATTTCACATACAAATATCCATACAATTCCCACAGAGTTCCCCATTCTGTACTCATTAAGTCCAATACTGCACCCTTATCTGTCACTCAAACAATTCTTGCAAGGATGTTGAGATACACAGACAGCTCTTTGGGCCCTTTGTATCTATGGTTGCTCTTTTGGTCTCCTGTCTCACACTAAGAGCTCTGCTCTCACCTGCATGGTGAATGGAGCACCCAGAGGTCTATTTACTTTGAGTAATAACAAAATTGTTTACGTCTTTTAGCATCCAGCTGGGTGACAACAATATATCCTAAATTAGAAAGAAAACCTCTTCCCTGTACTTCTGCGCTTAACTATGGCTGACTGAACTACATACATTGGAAAGAGTGCAAGAAAAGACAGAATTCCACTCTAAACTCCTAGGAAGTATCATCACCCTTTTGAAATTAAATTCATGGCAGGATCACATCCATAGCTTCTTAATTAGTCACAAATGAAAATCTTACCACAAACCTTTGCCACATCTGTTTCTATTAAGCAGGCAACGGTACTTACCAGAAAGAGAAGTCCAATATAGCACAGCCCAACTACCACTCCTGCAATGCTGGCAGTCCCTGCTGAAGGTTTACTAAAGTCATACAAGGTGTACCTTTGACCCTTCCATGCTCATTCACTCAGCTCAAGAAGTCCCTCAGATCAAGGTTTAAACTTTAATGGAATAGATGTATTGTGACATCTTGCCCTCTTGTCACTGGCCAATGCTCAAGACAAGAAATTCAAGAAACTCAGTGTGGGAGAAGAAAAAAACAACAAAAATCAGTTCCTTCCCCTCTCACCTACTTCATTGCAACAGGGTTTGGCATGGAAGTTTTCCATTCAAGTTTGGGAGCCCTTCACATGAAGAGAAACTCATTTAAGCATTCTGAATATTATAAAGTACAGCTATAGAATTCCCTAAGAAGTACAGAGTGGCTGAAATGCAGAGCTATTGTTTTATTATTATATTTCAGTCCATTGCAAACTGACCTGCTTTTAAGATGAGTGCTCCTCCGAGACTGTGGAACAACAAATTGCTGCTGTGATATTAAACATGATTATAAGGAGACTGAACAGCACTGAGAAGTAATATAAGGGGAAAGCTTTATACACAGACATTGCAATTTTATACTAGAAGTGGTTAAAGGTCTTAAGAAATCAGCAAACAGCTTCTCATTTCATTCCGAGGCACTGCAGTGTTACAACTAGAATTCATAAAGTTGTTTCTCAAACCCCACACCAACACTGAGGCTCCAAACAACATCTAAAACTCTTCAGCAATAAGTAAAGATGAACCATGTCTCTTAATGGTTAAATCTGCAGAGCCCACTTCCACTGCTCCTCCATCTCACCATTCCTTTACTTCCCACAGAGCAAGCTTGGCTGCCTGGACAATTTCCTGAAGTCCAAAATATTTTTTTCTTCCCACCATCTTAGAAACAGATGCTCTGGTGGAACAAAACCCACTTCATTCAAATCTTGAGACCAAAAACAATAATGCAGTTTTAAACCACTTGCAAGATTTTCTCTCTACCAGGATGACAAACAACAGACAGGGATCACTGGTGAAAAGCTTCCTGCACCACTTAAGGAATCATTCAGTTACCCATACAGGCCCCTCGGAGTAATCCTGCTGTCTGGACCATCATGTTTTCAGGTCATGTCATCAGCCACAGGAAAAGCCCTGTCAGAAAACAGCTTCTTCCCACTGTTTCAGTGGTGTAGGCAGTGCTGGGCTCCTACATACACTCCCTTCTGTTTAACAAACAGCTGCTCGTTGACTCTCACTATCAACCACCAGTTTGCAGTCAGTAAACCACCATAAAAATTATACAGGCTACTAAAAACTACCCGGTGTCTTAAAATATTTTATAGAATGGAGTTTATTCACTCAGATGCTCACGGTCAGAGCTGCTGCTGTGGCTCAGGGCTGTGAGCAGTGCGTGCATCAGTGCAACACATCAGCTGGAGCACAGCTTGCTCTCAGCTAGCAGCTCTCTCTGGAGAGCCCTGCGGAAATCCGGCCATGTGATGGGGTACAGGCTGCTGGATTCCAAGATTATAATAATTAATTGCTGCACAGTATTCCCTTCTGCATTTAAACAGTGAAGTGACAACCAGTACCTGTTGCAAAGAGCCACACCACTCTGAAACAGCAACAAGAAAGAGCTGAGTTATCAGGAATCCAGTGGCTCAGTGCACAGTGACCAAAACCATGTCAGGTTTTTCCCCTCTGGACTGGAAAGGGAAAAATACCATTTGAAAACATCATGTGTTTTCCATTGTAAAGGGGCAGATTTGAAGCCTGCCACATTTGAAGGAAGGAGGTGCCATGCTGGCGTTGGTATGCTAATGCCAACTAATCCATCAACTGCTGGCTTTTTTCCAGTCAGCACTTCAAAAACATAACCAAGGTTAAGGCACAGATGCCTTTGTGAAGATGAGTAAGGAGTCGCTCAGCACAGCCATGCAAATACCATGCAAATACCACGTGTACACAGATTTACTGCTTTTTTACTCTTCTTTTATTTCCTGAACACATCTACAAAGAACCCTATCGCACCTCTGCCTCAATCACTCACTATTGCTAAGCCCCAGTTCAAGTTCTTAGGTGAAATTCAGAACTGAAAAGCTGTTCTCAGGTAAAATTCAGAACTTAATTTTGTGAATCTGACACTTCAGCATCCACCCCATGCATTGCCCTTCCCATCTTCCCAACACCATCACCTGTATCACTCCCCACATCACCACAGGTAGGTGAAAGAAGTCAGTAATATTCCTCAGCCAAGAAATGTTTTCCAAGGCTACTCTTCTGAGAGGGATTATGGAGGTTTTATGGCATGAGTTCACTTCCCTGAAATTTAAAAAAAGAAATGACTGAAAGCCAGAGCTTGCCAAAGGGAATTTCTGCAAGAAGAGTTACTGCATGCTCAGAGGGGAAAACAGTCCCTACATTCAGGCATAAAGCCATAGGCTGAAGGGAAAGACAAGTTAGCCCACACTAAGCTAGCATGAAGATTAATGAAGTGCTAACTTCCTACAGAGAAAGCATGCTGTATTTTTCAGGCCCTTCATGACAGGTACATTGTTCCCCTCAGACACTAAAAGCGGAGTGAACGACACTGCATGATGCAGGCACCAACCACACCTGCACAGTTCGATAAGGTAAAGCTTTTCCTTCATGTCTATGTAATAACTCACTGGGCATCCATTCTGCTGCATTGACAAGCCCTTGGGAGTCTTGGAATGATCTGTCCCCTGCTTTTGAGCCAAAGAACAGAGTAACTTTCAGGTCTGGAAAGAAGCCAGGAGTTGAATTCAGACATCTTGACACAGTGTCCATCCTCCCCTCCCTGACCCAATGCCAGCAAGTGAATGAAGAGCTCCAGAAACAATCTCAGGGGAAAGATTTGACCCATCATCACAGAAACAACCCAACAACAAGAAAACCCACACCAGCAAGGGTTCAGCATCACCACTCCCTGTCCAGGTAATCCCAGCTGAGATTCACTGTCCTTTCTCCTGAAGGTCTCTGCAGGACACCCTGCAGAAGTCAGTCCCACCACCCAATCTTTAAGCACAATTTCCCCCACTCAGACGAGTTCTTTTCACTTGACCTGCACTGTCTAGAAAAGATACAGGGAAGGCCACAACAAAGGACTGCAATGTCATTTCCAACATGCCCCACTGTTTGCACATACAGCGGTACCATCTGATCCACCATCACCAAGCCCAACCCATTGTATTACCCATTCCAACCACTGGGTGAGGACAAAGTGCTCTGGAGAGCCACACCAAAAGCTCAGCAGGCCCTACCCACTGCCAGGGGCTGTTTGGGGAGCAGGGAAGGGAGATGGCCACCAACCTACCTGCTCTCACTGCACTCCTTCTTCTCTCTGACACGCAGCCACTTCCGCAGAAGGAAGCGCTTGCGGCGCGGAGAGGCACTGGGTGTGGAACAGTTGGACCAGGGAGTGTCCTCATCACTGGAGGGAGTGATCTCAATGGATGGGAGCTGCAGGTATTCCTTGCTGGAGGAAGGAGAATCCTGATAACTGCCGGCCTCCAGGCTCTGCTCCTGCACATTCTTCATCCGCCTCATCTTGAAGCGCTTCCTGCGCAGGGTGGGGGTGGATGAGCTGGACCAGGCACGGCTGCCCTCCACCACCTGCTGCTCTGGGACTTGCAGGGCAGGGAGCTGCAGGGTTTCTGTCATATTGGCAGCTGGCATCAGGTGCCCTTTCTCCTTCTGCTCCCACCCCCAAGGCACGCTAGCTCTGATCTCAGTGTAAGCCACACCACAAAGCCACAAGTCGCCTTTCTGCTCCCTCACCCAGTCCAGCACCAGCCCTCCCTCTCACGCAGGCAATCTCGTGTTCCTCAGGTGCTTTCATTTAACGAGCAGGGGGTGGGGAGGGGGGGGGTTGTTCAGGAACGACATGCCACAAGGAAAGCCAGTTTCAAGTTTCCTTTGTCCTTCCCCTCTCCACCAAACAAGGTTCTTCCCCTCCTGGTCTCTGAAAGCAGCAGGTTTAGCACCAGGACTTGCTTGCAAAAGCTTGGCTCACTTTCAGATTCCCTCCCTCCCCCCTCTCCCTCCTTTTTTGCTTTCTGTCCTCTTTGCCTAAAGTTGGTTCATAAACTCTCCTGGTGCTGTGCTGGAAAACTCAGCTGTGGTCTTCTTAAGAGACGAAGCAAGTATGGAGCGACGTGGAGCTGTGAGGAGGTCAGAGAGAGACAAAGAAGGAGGGAAGAAATGATACTAGATAATATCAGGAGGAGGAGGAGCAGCAGCAGCATGTTCTTTTTCTGTAGCAGATAAGACATGTGCAGGCAGCTGCTCCAAGCATCACCGCACTCATAATCCCAATGGACAGGGTTTATATTACCAAATATGCTGCTGCTGCAAATCAACCGAACGACAAGGGTACAAAGGAATAATAACTTTCTGTAGAAGCCAATTGGACAGGCTTTCCCCTCGTCCCACCTTCCTGCTTGGACAGCCCACCCTGTGCAGGGAGGGAGCAAGCACACTCAGGCTCGCACAGCCTTTTTGCAAGGCGAGGATTTGTTGTCCCCATTGATTGCTCACAGAAAGGGCAGCAAAGGAGAGGGACTGAGGAGAAGCTTCAGAGGCAGTGGCAGCAAGTGGCACCAGAACTGGGAGGCTGGCTGGTTTTCTAGCTCAGATCCATGTGGGTGTAAGCTGACAAAAGGGAGCCGTTGTAGGGCGATGCTGCTTCCAAAATGGCACAGTGGGTGATGAATGGTCTCAAGGTCCAGGAACAAAGACACCACAAAGACAATGTGCAGGACAGATTCAGACCAGGATAAACATACATGCTATGTGGAAGATTCGAGTATGCTAAGGAGGCAAAAACAGGGATCATGCACTGGGAGGAACAGCAGCATTGGGACCAGCCTTGCAAAATTCTGCTAATGAAACCAAATCAGTAAGAACAAACACCACAAGTGATTCACCATTCAGATCCCCTGGATCACCTATTATTCAAAAGCTCCAGGATGAAACTGCATCAAGATGGATTTTTAGGTGAGAGCGATAGAACTTAAGTACTTAAGGAGAGCAACTGCAATTCAGCTGCATGAATTCTAAGCATGCTGTCAGAAAAAAATACCCCAATTAATCTGGCACAGCTTTAATTCACTCAACAGCTGGAACCTTTAAAAAACACATTGATTTCAGGTTAAAAAAAATATTTCTGTTGACCCAAACCAAAATATTTTGCTTTGCATGAGCTGCCTCAAAGTTTTGCTTGAAAATAAACCTCACATGAACCTGGAACATCAGAAACTGGGGAATCTGGGACATACCTAACTGAACGTGTCAAAAAAGGGAAGATTTAGAATGTCAGGAGCAAAAGGGGGAAGAATCCCTAAGTCCTACTTTGTAGCACTGCCTTTTTTGTGCCTCGCTTCTCCTTTAAGTTACTAGCTTGAGCAAAGCTTGAAATCAACATCCAGAACTTGGGCCACTTGGGTACCAATATACCAAGCACAATCAGAACATCTTCCACAAACATCCCATTTAAATTAAAAATATGCAGGGAATAAAAGAGTTAAATCTGAGACTCAAATAGGGAGCAACCTGCAATCAAGTACTCCAGCCACCTGCTGCCACCTGTACATACAGAATGTTATCAACCAGCTGTTAACTCACAGAAAACCCCCTTTCAGTGCATGGCCACACACCTGTGTCCAAAAGCACAAAATCATTGCTAAATCTTAACCAAGAGCAAATAACTGCAACTGGGGGGGATCTTTCCTGCTTCATTTCTCACATAAGGAAAAGACGGTAAGAATAGAAAGTGTTTTACCCTTAAATCCCACCCACATTCCATCCTCTAGAAGTACTTCCATTCCTCTCCAATGCAGCAAGCAGATGAGCAGCCCTTTGCAGGCCATCCCAGAGAAGTTTTGTCCCATACACTGAGCTTGATTTCCAGTGAAATATTTAATCCAGTAAGCAAGATTTTAATACTTATTCACAGCTACTTCAGCAATTAACAGGGTCAAAATGTTTGCAGTTTTGCATGCTTTCTTGCTTTAGTAATAATTCACACAGCTTATGTTGCTGACCCTCAAAACCCCTACAAATGACCAATTAGTCAACCAGACTCACACTGTATTAATTTGGACCATTGCTTGGAACTGCTTCTTTGGCAAGGCTGAACCCTCACACTGATCTGCTTGTTAATTCCAGCAGTTTCTTCACCCTCTGCCTCCCTGAACCCCACTGGAAACCTCCTCAAATGGGATCCATCCCCACTCCACTCACACATAAACACAAATAATCCCCTCTGGCAGTGCCAAGGGAACCTGGTTAGCACAGGGTACATGTACCCTTTAATTCCAAGTGCTTCACTGATTAGTAAGCAACACTTATTTGTTCTCAAGCATTCTCAGGACATTCTTATTGAGCAGAGAGGATGCCGACCACCTGTCCAGTTCTCTAAGAGAAAAACAGGAGCTATGTAATAGGAGAGACCACTCAAGCACCTGACCCACAGAGTGAGACGTAACACCCAGGATCAAGTGCTATTTCTGTGCAAATCACAATGGCAGCACTATTTAACTGCTTCCACGAGAGCCTCTGCTGCTGGAGCAGGACTCTGCCCAGAGCGAGCACAGCAGCAAATGGCCGTCAGTCCTACAGCTTGATCAAGGAGATTGTGGATTACTGCTCATTTCCTACACAAGCATTCTGAACACGTTTCCAGTGTCTGTAGAAGAGGACTGATAAGATGAATAAAGAAAAACATCCCCAGGAAAACTGAAAGTCTCTTTCCTGAGTTGAGAACACGAACTAATGCCAGCCTGTATTCTTTGGCAAGAAGAATGCCTCCTTCCCACGTGTCTTAAACAAAACAACATCCCCAGCAGATGAATACAGCATGTCAGTGCTATGAAAAAGATAAATATATATCTGCATTTACTTTTCTATTTCAAGAGTTTTCTGCAAGAATAATCATACTAGTGACAGTACAGCATATCCCTACAGCAGGACTGACTGTGACATCCTCTGGCCTTGGTGTTCAAATGAGACATTTTACAACTTAACAAATGCCAAACTTGTGGATACATGCAAGGAACACCTACCAGCTGACCATTCTTGACTTCAGTGCCCGACAAATCTGTCCCTTTAAGTCACAACACACCAGCCAGCAGTTGCTCCCATCTGAACACATGCAGTCAATTTTATTTTGGATACGTGACATCAGATACTTGCATGTGTTGTTCTCTGAAACCCAGGCACTGCATTACAAGACAGATGCCACAAATTTCACAGGCTGCAGGGTGAGAAATGCCAGCAGCAGGCTGACCTCAGTGTATTACAAAGCAAGATGGAAGCAATCTTGTAGCCCAGTCACTCCCCAGTTCTCCCACCCCTGCTACAACATCCATTCAGGACATGCTGGCATCTCTTTCACAAGTGAGAAAGCAATTCTACACATTGTGTAATGATCACCAATCCTAATTACTTGGGCTGAAGATCTCTGCACCTCTTCATTTCCTAAAAACATGCTGGGAAAGGAAAGGACTGCATTTTTCACCTTCCATTCCACATGGCCAAATAAGAATTACTTACAGTTTGACCAAAGGTAACAGAACAGTTTCCAGCCATATTTCCGCTAAAATAAAACAGTGACTTTTAGATAAATTACACAAACTTCAGTGGCCAAAGACTTCAGCATGTCTCATCTCAGTCAGTAATTGTGCAGGTCAGTACCAAGGCAGGGAAACCAGTGTCTGTTACAATGGCCACAGAGCGATGGAAGGCATCATGTCCAATTTGATATGACAAGCTCTGCCACAAGAAATATTGCACTATGACTGCAGCCTGGATTATTTGCTGCCAGACTTCACATTTCCTAAGCCTTTACCTTGTGCCAGGGCTTTGTCTCATTACACCACATACCTTAGTGTGAAGTGAAACACCTGGACTGCAAGTCAGCAAACTGGTGGCCTTAGAAATTAAACAGTGGCACATACATCATTCTACCCCATGCAAAGCACAGCCCATATGTGCACTAGTTGCACTACCCATGGTTTACCTGATGCTGAAGTTCCTTGCCCACCATTGCCTCGTTTGCCATAAGCAGCCCACTTCTACCAGCAGCAGTAGAAATGAGCAATAACGTGGGTTGCAACAGGCTTAATTGCACTGTATCCCACCTATCCTAAAAGAATCACATCTGTAGAATTTCTGGGAGCGTTTTATTGCTTTATATACTGCTTGCAGGGGGTTGAAAGAGGTCTGATCCCCATGGTGCTTTCTGCTGAAAGTTACCTTGTACCCTTTTCTCTCTCACCTCCCAAAAGAAGCAATTCTAACAGCAACAGTAACTCTCAAAGACTCCTAGCTATTAATTATTGCTAACACAGTATCACACAACTAGAAGCATTCAAACACAGCCTTGTGCACAGCTGCAAACCCCAGGTTCTTCAGTCATCATCCAGAACACCAGCAACCACCATCCACAAACAGCACAGCACACCACCTATTTCTTCCAGCAGTGGGACAACTCTTTTCTAGCACTTCCCATCCAAACTGAAATGGATAGCTGAGCCAAAGGCCAGCAAGCAAAACACATGAAATTGCTGTCATGACTTTGCAGTGATTCGTCAGAATATGGCAATGGAGCAAAGGATCAAGAGCCTCAGTTTTCTTTTCTATTAAGAACTGGAGCAGATTATAATTTTGCACTGCCTACTTACACTGCTGCATTATCACACAAGCATCAAAGGCTCACTCCTCCTCTAGCACAGGCTGAATGTGGTCCCACACAAAGCACAGGTGATGGTTTGAATGAATCTGCATGGGAGCTTGGCATTTTTGCTTTGCATTGTATGCACAGTGCACAAATAAGTGACTCTGTCCAAATTCCTTGGATTTCCACTACCTGCTCAGCACTTTCCTAATGTGTCACAGCTCACAGCACACACCATTAATCACTGAACAAGCCTGTAAGTACAAAAGGTCTCTGAACAGTACATTCTTTCCTACTCAGCTAAAATATCTGCTTCACTAGCTCGAGTCAGTCCAGCTTGCTGTATTTAACCCAGACCCACACAAAAAGAAACATGGTAGAAGTTTCTCAGTGTGCATTTGGGAAGACATAAAACTGCCTACACAAATCCTCAAAGCCCTCTTTAAAAATAATAAGCATAGCTAAGTTTTATTTTCCTCCCCAAGAAAACCAACTGGATTTCAATAAATCCTTGCTTCCCTCTGTCAAGCCAGCTGCAATCTGCACCAGAAATCTCAGTTCCAAGACACACACCCTAGCAAGGGCTCAGCACAGCAGTAGTTGGGCTTGTCAATACATGAGCAACCCAACCAAGCCTCACAAACACAGCCTACAGAAGCAGAACTGACAGCAGGGGTGGACAGAAAGGCACAGAGCTGAGCATCAGACTGCACTGAATTTCCTCCCCATTTTACACAGATGCATTCACCTTGATTAAGCATCGTAAGCACCTACCCTCAGAATAAAAGCACGGTTTTATTGTGATACCATCATGAAATAGCCTCAATACGATCAATTCAATATGAACTCTTACCCCTCTTGGGTTTTAGACACCAAAAATTAGACAAAGATCAAGTTGAAGTGTTGGAACTGATCCTAAATGCTACTTGCAACTCATTCCTCTGTACCAACAGCATGGTTGGAAGTGAAATGTTCTTAAGTATTTCTGCTCTGTCTTACATTGATGGCTACTGAAAGCAATCCTAACATGTAACAGCCAAGTCCTTCCCCCCCCACTTCTGTTGGAAGAGCAAAAAGCAGAATATTGCTTTGCCCTACAAAATATTGAGAAAAAGAATGCCTGCAGGAAAAGAAATAAGTATTTTCCTCAGTCTTATTCTGTACAAAATCAAATGGAAACTCCAAAACTAACTCTGAAATCCTAGTAGCCACTGAATGACGGAAGGACAGGAAAGGTTTTCTGCAGCTAGTCAACTCATTTTACAGCTAGTGTAGAGAGATTGCTTTAAAAATATCATTCCTGCCCATCACCTCAATTATCCCCAACTTCAGCAGCAAGGCTGCTAGAAGCTCATTTCCTCAATTAGACAAATGCCTGAGGAAAGCTGTCATTGCTCTTCACAGTTGTCAGAACGGAGCTATTTGGGAACTACTTCATACAATGCTGAAAAACGTCTCCTCCAGCTGACTTTGCCACTCACACTTCGAATCCTGCACTTCACTGCTGATGTAGAGACAAAGCAAGGCCATTCCCCGACACACACAGCACAAACCACAGCAGCATGTAATGCTGATAGAAATTCTCCCTCCACTTGGGTTATACACCATGAAGTTGTTTGAGGCAAGGTATATTTACAACCACAAAATTAACTCATGGTTCTTGCTTGCATAACAGCAAGCACATCTGTAAGATGGTACATGCACCACCAGCAGGTAGCAAATACTTAGAGTGAATGAACAGGGATGGCTCTACACAGATCAAAAGCATCATCACTGCAATGAATGTCACAGTGGAGATGCCACATTTATCACATATAAGCAGAATGCTTTGAATATGCCCCTCAGGCACAAGTTTCACCAGAGAATGCATGTGCAGGTGTGAAATCTGATAAACACCTCCACAATCCACTGGCAGGAATGCAGCTGATACCATACATCTTGGAAACAGTCACTGCAGATCATTTGGAGACGTGACAGATGCCACCCACCCTTTTACAGCAGCACCTTCCCAGCAGTGTTTTTGCCATTACACATTCATTTGCTAAGATTAGCAATGCCTTGGTTGCAATTGTGGTTGTTACTGCTGTGGTTTAACCCAGCAGGCAGCTGAGGTCTGAAATCAAGTCCATCCCAACCCAAACCATGGCAGTCAGTCACACCTACTGATCCAAGCTGGAAATAAGCTCATTTTTATATATATACACAGATGCAGAATGATGATACATACAAAGATGCAGGTACCACAGACTCTCTTGCTGACCTAGTTCCAAACAACAGCGTCCAATGGTCATCCCTCAGTGAAGCAGCTTATAGCTGCCAGGTTATGTCCCACTTGCCAGGAATCTGCTTCCCATGTTTTCCTTCCCAGTACCATGCAGTTTCACTCAGACTCTGCAGAAGCACTCGATCAAGGTCAGATCCGAGTGCTCTGGGGCAAAGCTCACACTAACAAAACCCTCAAAGTGCTCTTTTTCATTTGTCTGCATGTCTTCAAACACCAACAAACACAGTCAGCTAAAAGTCTGCTTACTGTTTTGTTTGCCTTTCAATATAGAAGTAGGCAGCAGGATCAGGAAGGTGATACCGAGCTGAGTTTGTAAGTAATGCTGAACCACTGGAATTCCTATGCTTCTACACTGAGATCTTACCCAACACGTTGATGCTCATCAGTTGCTCTAACAGCACGTTAGAGGCCAAAGAAAGGTTTGTACCACACATAAGCCCTACAAACAGATCCTCCACAGATCCTACATGCGTCCCACCAGTGTTAACGGTTCAGCTTACCAAGTGCTACTTAAAAAGCTTTTCCCTACTTGCTGAATGCCAGAGAGATGAGGCTTAGGGCTGGACAGGACTGCTGCTGAGATTGGCTATCTATGCTCCAGGGATACAATCCCATTGCTCTCATCTGTCCTTCAGAAAGAGACATTCCACTTTGGGTCTCCATTGCCCTCCCTTAATGGAGATTAAGATGGCTGTCTGATGCATTGGAACTGAGCAAGGTTAATTTAGGGAAGTATATAAATCACACGGCCATCCTTTAGACAATCAAAGTGTATCCTGTATGCAGAGCTGAGCCCACCTGACCTAACAGAGCTGAAGGTTCTGTGGTCTGTCACCCACAGGAGTGACTGCAGTCCAAATCAAGGATCCACCTGAAGGATGGATACAGAAGATACAGTTCCTTTCTCTCTTGAGGTCAGCATTGAAATCCCACTGCTCTTTCAGAGGATATCTGATTTGGTGAAAATTAAGAACCCATAAGTTTCCCAAATCCTGCTGACCTCTTCTTATTCATTATGAAATTCAGTCTGAAGATTGCACTGTTTAATGAGTTGATATCTCAGCATCTCCAGCTTTATCATTACACAGTATGCTGATTTTTCTCCTACCACATCTGAACTCTGAGAAGCTGTGAATGAGAAGAAAATATTCTCAAATTAAGCAGCACTCTGGCTGTTTTCATATGACCCCTCTGCTTTATTCACAGCTCCTACTGAGTTTCATAACCACTGCCACACATTTAATATAATCTTCTGTAAAGGACAAGTTACAAAACGGAAGGACGTGAACCTATATTCAAAGCCCTTTCTAAACCAGGAGCCAAAATAAATGGCATGTGGTACCATTACATGGAGCACTGACAATGTGAAGGAAAATGTGAAGGAAAAAACTAAGTAGTAAAGCTGCTATATCTAACAGCAGCAAATTACAAGCTACTTGCTAATGGGGCTGTCCTACCTTTTCCTTCACTTCCCCTAATAAATGCTTTATGTGCCACCTAATTCAGTTTAAAGAGGCAGCCTCTTAAGCTCACAGTGAGTCTGTTTTTCTGACCATCTCAGTAGTGAGGCACCTGCAGCAGACATCTCACTTGCCCCGAGGTTTCTTGATGTGTCATGAGCCCCTGAAATAATATGCATTTTCACATTCAGTCTGGGTTCCTCCTCCTGCCTTCCCATGTCCACAGTCCAGCAGATTCTCTTTAGCTCAAATAGGGCAGCAGCACAATGCAGCTGCTGGGGGAACCTCTCCCAACAGGGCCCTGCTGCTCTCTAGTGGCTACAAAGCTGCAGGCAAGGTTACTGATTAGCTTCAGATACAGCCTGCATAGAACCTGCTTTAAGATGGTTCCTAGCCTCCAGCATCCTGCATGGACATAGAAGATACTATTAATGCAATATTATAAGCGTTCAACATCCTTAGCTGCTACAATTACCAGAATCTTTCACCTCTAGTCAAAGATGTCTTACCCAGAGCCCACAGTCCCATCCACAGAAGACGTCTCAACCCTTAACAAATCTGCCCATCAATTCATTGGACTAGAGCACAGATTCCTATGAGATCACTTGGAGCACCGAGTTATGGGCTGCCAAATGTTCCAGACCCTACAAGCCACACACTGACATCTCCTTCTGCCAACAGCCACAGACAGCTACCACATTCCATGGAATAAGGGAACACTTGGCCAGTGCATGACAGATAACCCAACGCTCCACAGACACGGCTGTGTCTGCACAGGGGATGCAGAGAGGTCTTCAAGCCAGCCAGACATGCCTGCCAAAGTCAGTCTTTCTCCAAGAGCTGGGTCGTTAGCACTGTTCATAGTCTTTGGGAACTGACAAAAGAATTTTCTTGCCCTTACGAGGTTTGCTTTTCCCTCACACATTCCAGTTGCTCATCTTATATTCTTCGATATCAGCAGTTCTCATGCTCATACAGACACTAAGGCTTTTCCCGTGGGTCTTGCTGCTGAGTACAAGATGTTCTTAAGTTATGCCAGGTTTGCTTCCAAAGGACAAATCTTAGAAGCGGGTGCTAACAGATCATGGACCGAATTGTCAGAGGAGGAGGAGATAAAAACAGCAAAATGTACATGACTAGAACTGGGATTTTTTCCTTTTTTTCCCTTTAAGAGTTTTTCTGAGGCAGCCTTAGGAAGAAAAAATCCTCCTCCTGGGCAGACATTTGTAGAGGAAGCTGAAGGATCTCGTTGTGTGCTGAAAGGTTTTGCTAGCCACGTGTGCAAGACTTGGTGCGTAGCATTTGCTGAGAAACAAACTAATTCCTGCTGTAAGGAAACAAAGAAATCACACCAGAAAAGACTGTTCTGGAGTTCATCCCCTTTCCCCACCACCTTCTGAAGAGCTGAAATCAACTGTCACCCAAAAATTGAATTATATAGGACAGGTTGGCCTTTCTTTTATACTTCTGCTAAGCAAAGGAGAACTAAAAGGCAAGATTTTGGTGGAATGTGAGAGCAATCACTGAGAGAAAGGAAAGGAAAGCAAATCAGGACTTTGCCATCTGCCACTGACTGAGCTGCTTTGCAAGGTGAATCAGTACCTGCATCTCCCATTCTGCCCAGTCTATTGAACATACAAACCCAGAGCTTCTTCTGGGAGCAAACTGTTCCAGGATTTAAAATATTAAGCACTGCTGATTTTAGAAGTTTGTTTCAAGTAGGAGGGATGGGGATGCAGGCAAGACGTGTGAATGTGCGTAGGGAAAGCGTCATTCCAGATATTTCTAATTGGGACTCTTCACCTTTCTTAGAACTGTAGTTTCTCTACAGAAAGCCATTCAGCAGTTTTTAAAGGACAAGTTACAAGCAGAACAGCTTCTGTTCCTCAGGGCTGAATTCTACCTATGGTAGGATGAAAAAAAAAAAAAAAACCAAAAGCAACAATTCCAGCAAACAATGCCATCACATTTGGAAAAGAATCTGAAAGCAGGAACAGACAAAAAGCTCTGGACCATGAATTGGATTTCATTTCCAAAGTTGACTCTTAGTTGGAAAATTATTCAGCCCAGTGTCAGCGTTTGAGTCAATAGTCTCTGCAGGAATGAATACTCGCAGCATCTATTCATTAGTTATAAATACACCTGCCATTCACTCTTGCCTGCACTCAGGTTTTACTCCCACTTCTCAGCAAACCTGTATAAGTTTTAAGTGAACAATGACATTTATTAGATAAGAAAAGAAAAAAGCTATTTCAAGGCCTCTCATCAGCATGCCTAGGGCTAACCTGTACAACAGTACCTTTTTAGAGGTGTCAGAAAGAGGCCCACGTCAAACGGCAAAGAAGAAAGCCCAGCAAGAGGAAGCGAGGCATGAGATAAATGTCTTTCTTTAATACACTGGGATCTGGCAATTATCTTCTTTAGATGAATCAGTGTGTCTGATGCGAATCACATCCAGTAATTAAATCTAAGGCACAGAGCTTATGTAAGTGCTTGATTTGGGTCTAAAATAACGAATGGACCTTATAATTAGGCACAGTTTAAAGAGTACTGATAGCAGTAGCACGGCTGCCAATGGCCAAACAATTCCTGAATAGTTCTCAGAGTAAAGCATTTTGTTTAAATCCTAAATGTGTACTAAGAAGTAAATCTTTCTGTCTTTTGGAAGAGGGGACCATAGACCTGATAGCTGTCACTGCTTCCCAAAGAGAAGGGCCATAGATTTCTTTCCTTACTTAAGAGATGGCATCTGTTACATCTTTCACCTTTACACAAATGTGTCACATCCCTTTGGATTTAAGTTATGCCTTGGTTTAACCACTTTGGATAGCAACTGATGAGCATCAAGCATTTGCCTGAATTACACAGAATTACCATCAGAATCCTACAGTACAGCACAAGTAATTAACACTTCTATCAACATTCATATAACATAAATATGGCATGGGGCTGTGGGGAGGAATGTCTGTACTCATATGTTATTTCTGCAGTCACGGTTCAAGATGGCTCTGTTCTGATAATCCTTTTATAATACAGAACTGTATCTTCCAGCAATTTTCAATGGAATTTGTTCTGCTGCATCAAGTAGCTTTTATGACAAGAATTCCCAAAGCACCTTTCCCAAGGCGTTCAGGCTCAGTGGAAATCAAGTGCTGTGCAGAAGTTAGTGTTCCTTTACCCCCAAACTTAAAAGGACAGTCCAATCAAGTATACAAACAGCCATGCAGATGTCTGCCCGTGATACAAAACCACTTCTAACAGCCCAGCTCACAACAATCTGCCCTGCATAAAGAACAGAGCACTTAGTGAGGCACAGCCAGATGGACAGGCAGGCTGGGCCTCTCCCCATCAGGAAACAAAGATTCAGCGACAGCATCTGCTCAAGAAATACAGAAGGTTTCTGTCACACAAAGACAAGCATCATGCGACAGTCTCACATCTCACGAACCAATTCATGTGCAGGAAGGACTGAGATTCTGGAAGTCAGAAACTCTGCTCCTTCTCCGGAGGAGCTGCACCAAGCTTTTGAACACAGAAGTCAGCCCCCAGGAGCAGGAATCTACGTGACGTGTTATTTTTTCCCCCCACATCAGTGTATTTTAAGGCAGAGGCAGGAGTGAGGTATCTACTGAAGTGGGAACAGTATGAACACTTCCTAGCAGGTGCATACAACAACTCCATTCTCAGATGAACCTACATGAAGAAACAACAACAAAACAAGGGAAAACCACAACTCACCTCAGAGGGCTTGTTTAGAATGACGCTTTTAGGAAGGGAATCAAGAAAAGAGAAACAAATGAAGATGTAAAATTAGAGTTCAGTGTTGCAGTGTCTGCCCAGTGACAGCAGCACAGCTGTTCAAACATTAATGCAAGCTGAGTCAGTGTTTGTCTCCTTCCATTACAACACTGGACCTCAGTGATGCAAAGCCTGCAACCAGCACGGCCTCTGGTTCAAGTAGAATTGTTATTTGCTACCAAACAACTCTCCTTCACGTAGAGCAGTTTCCTCTGGTTATGTGATATACTCTAACAAGAGATTGACCGGCTGACGTAGGAAAAAATGACAACTGAAATCCTAGCTCTTCAAAGACTGCCACCAACACCTGATGTCTGATGGCATAACACTTCCCTTAGCATCAATGTGATCTGCTAATTTTGGGTCAACATGACCACTGGAAGCAAACAACTCACCCCTAGCCCTGTATTGCCCATACCCTTGATCAAATCTTTGCCACACATCTATACAAAGACAAGGATACCTTCCAGCAAAGATCTTGGGGGATCTCAGACAAAACAAAACTCAAGCTAGGTGTAATTAAAAGTGAGACAGATCCATTTCATTCAAGCCACAGTTCCTCTAGAAGATGTGAACATTCCCAGCAGCAATCAAACATATGAAGATCCTTGAGATCCTTTGTCATACTTTCCTGAGTATTTCCATCTGTCCAAGCAAGTTCTAATCACTCATCTTATTTTTAAGGGTTGAAGAGCATCTAACAGTCATATAAATACAACTCTGATTCAAATCCCAAATACACGCCAAAGCATTTAAATAAACTCACCTAAGTATCACTTCTGTTAAGAACTCATCATACAAAGTTGGCATGTGACATCAGAATGCTTTTCCTACAAACCACTTTGACACTAATTTCACTAGCAAACAACTCCTCATCCAGCAGTTTCCTTTGCAATTACAAAGCCATTATTGCTCCATGCAGACCAGCATCCAAAAAACCCAACTACAACAAACAAACCTGGGTAACACCCACTGTTGCATATCCTCTACTCGTGGTTTTCTCCCTTTTAATAGCTGGTCCTTTCTGGACTAAAATTGTCTAAGTGCTCAATACAGCACACATTTGAAACAGCCAGTATGAAATGCATATGGTGGTGCAGCACTTACAGGGTTAAGTGAACAGCAGCAAACATAGGCAGTCTTCCGTGGCCATCTTCATCAGGGAAACCTCTAAAGCACAGCAGTGGGTTCATGTCAGCACCTTCCAGAGCTCCAGTGGTGGAGTAAAGGCACACTGTGTGCAGAGATTTGTACGTGGCCAGGAAAGAGGGAGGTGGGGGAAATGGAGCAGGAAGGATTGCAGGATCATAGGAAATCCTGCTGAATGGAGGATGAGTTTCAGACAGGATCTCCTGTGCCTCTCCATCCCTCCCCCCCCCCCTCACTCCCACTACTATCCCTCACTCCCACTACTATCCAAAGAGCAGTTTCAAAGCCAGAGGAAACAAATGACGAGGCTTCGTCTAATAAAGTTCACATTTATAACACTGGCCCTAATCTGTCTGTGACTGCAGTGAGTTAACAGCCTGTTCTGGCATTTCAGCAAGCACAGAAAGCAACTGCAAGCACCAACTGCTGCTACACAGCTGCCACAGGGCTGGAAGGAAAGCAAGTGGCTGCAAAGCAAGACCAGGGCCTGCAGCACCCATTGGGTGAGGTTCTCCTCTCACCCAGTGCTCCCTCCTGCAAGCAACCTCTCTGCAGAGATCCCTTTCTATGAGAGAAGGCAGCACTAGCAAGAGATGTGAAGAAATATCTTTTATATGAAGACAACCATTTGTAAAGCACTAGGGATTTCATGCATCGTTTTCAGGGTCAGCAGTATGAGCTGATGTATAAGAAGTTACATTCCTGACTGCTCTTTCTCAAAAAGTAACCACTGGACTGCAGGATTTAGGCTCCTAAGCAAGTCTTCACTCACAGGTGCTGCTTATAAAATAAGCACACAGGTGAAATACAGACTTGCAAACATAGCTGGATCACTAATGTGCAAGCACATACACAAGCAACTTGTCATATGCAGGCACAACCTTTCACATGCATTATGACAGAGCATGCAATGCTATCTAACTAAAGATCGACACTTGCATGAATCCCTCCCCATAGGAAACTATTTATTTGTGCTGTCAACCCACCAGCTTATGGTGGTGGCTTTTGAACTGGAATCCTCTGAAAGGATATTGCTGTTCTTAAAGAGGCAATGTTCTATTTCCCTTCCAGGGCAGTGCTTCTCTTGTACATGGGATATGGATACCAACAAAGCCAAGCTCTTCTATTTATGCCTTTGACATAGGACCTGAGCAAACTCCAGTCCAGAAATGAAGTGACATGGGAGGCACAGACCATTCCCTCTCTGAAGTTCTCTGATGCTGCCTTCATACAGTACTCAGCACACAGGTTCTCTGGTTCTCTTCCAGTTAATAGGGACTATTCAATCAGCTATAAAAAAAGAACTGCAAGATTCTCCCTTCAAAATCCAGGCCATTTTTTCCATAGGACCACTCAGCACATGCAGGACTGTGCAAAGATCATTTAAAAGATTACAAATTATTCATGGGTCTAAGTTTAGAAGCCCAGGATAGCAAGTGACTGCACACAAAATAAAGGGAACTTGATCAAGAGATTCTCAAGCTTCTGCAGTGACAACACAAGGGAACAAAAAGTGAATTGAAGCCCACAGTGTGCAACAACAGCTGCTAGTAATCCAAGCAGCAAAAAGGCACAGGAATGTTCAACTGATTGCTTATCAGGACATACTCCATGTTAGTCACCTTCAATTCAAGAAAAGGCAAGCGACAAAAATACAAAGTGCTACAAGATTGAGTTTTTTGTTTGTTTTAAACAGAAGATTGAAGGCATCATTTTTCTTCTTCAGGCATTTCTGTAATGCAATAATTGAGAATCCACCTCCAGACACTCACAGCACTTCAGCCAAACTCAAACTTCCCACTGCCTTCCCTCTATTTATGAGTCATGAGTGGAGCCCTCCCATCCTCCTTGTGGTGAGCACCACTGAAGTGCACTTCCCAGTCACTGAAGTGACACACACACTTTTTTTTTTTGCATCTTTACCATCTCTAGAACTCTTCAAAGTATCTTTCTATACTAAAGTCACAGCATTTGATCTCAAAATCAGCGCAACCAACAAAACCTAATCAACTTAAGAGCAAATGGAACTGAACAAGTACAGCAGGGATACAAAGGATGTGCTCACTCTTGACCTAAGCAGCACAAACATAAGATCAGTAGTTTCTGTTAAAAATATACAATTCTTCTCAGACCAAATTGAGGTTACATAGGACTGGTATGGGGGGCAGGGAGATGAACGCAGCACAGTTGTTTCAGTCCACATAAGATCCAACTCTACATCCTCCCTTGGGTCATCTCCCACACATCTCCCCTCCTCAGCTGTTTCTGACCAGTTCTTATCATCCAGACCTTTTGCATCAACCCCATCACACACAGCCCCTTGGATCAGAGTCTGCAATTTCAGCTCCGCAGTCACTTCCCTCATCTCTGTGCATCCTGTACCACCAGTGACCTCCACCTGCTGGCTCTCCTAAATTGCACGATGCTGCTGCCCCTGTTGACAGCTTCCCAACAACTCACAGTGAATGAGTTACCTCATTTCTCCCACTCAAATTAATATTGAAAGCTTAAAAAAGAATTCTTATGGATCTATAGGACGTACTCCCACGTTTATAGAAGACCAACACTAGTTAAAAAAAAAGATATAATTTCATATCTCAAATACACAACGTGACACCATTAATTGCTAGAAATTCCTAGGATATTTTATTAAAATAAAAACTAACTTTCAGAGTTTGAGCTTAAGTCAGGCAGTGCCTGAGGCCTTTTTCAACATCCTTAACACAAGGTAGAATAACAAATCAGGCAGTGAACACTGCCATCATGTGTGTTAGGAGCACACATGGAGTTGATCAAGTTCGTAACTTGCTTAAAGATACCATGGGCCTTCCTTCAGAAGGTTTCCATGGAAACCTCAAATGATGTCTATAGGGGAACAGAAAAAAAGGTTTCCTAAGGTATGGCTGGAACAGCTCCATGGAAACGAGCCCTGACTGTCAGAGGAGGTGAAGGAGGCGGTTGTGTGGGAAGGAACTGAGCTGACTGTCATCTGTGCAAAACAGGAGCCATGCAGACCAGGTTAGCATCATCCAAACAGCTGCTGCCTTGCAGCTGGCACCAAAACCTGGCAGCACAGAGCTCTAGGACAGCTTAAGGTCAGGTGCTGCCACGCGTCCTGGAGGAGCACAGACATCTGCCCACAGGCACAGTCACAGTAAGCACACTGTGCCACTGCTCAGTTTAGGAGAAACTTCCCAGAAATTCCCATTTTCTTCACAAATTGAGAGAAAAATCACACCAATACATGCTGGTTTTGGATTGTAGTCAAGTCTCCACAGGTAAGACTTAACCGCAAAGAGCATCTGAATCTGATGCAGTTACTCCTACCATAAATACACTATCTCATGCTGAAATAAGCATTAGGATAGAAGCCAAGGCAAACACACTGAAACATCCTTAATCAGCACATGTCAGTCTACTAAACTCAGATATATTATTTAATGCTGTCTACTTGAAACTATCCAAGCAGCTGACTATCTGCTCCTTCATTCCCTAACTGCAAAACACGATCTCAGCCAAGACCCAAACCCTTCCTTGAGCATTCATGAGGGTAAGTGTAGTGCAGGAGGCATTGTAGAAACAACATTAAATAGTCTCAAATTCTCCACAGAAAAGTCAGAGTTTTCCCAACATCTGGCTGCTTTGTCCCCAATTTGAAAAGAAACATTTTGTGCAGTTATGAGAGGCACTGAATTAAAGAAACATGAAAACAGTCCCCCTTTTTTTTTCCCCCCCTCCGTTTCATTTCCCTTTTCCACTCCCTTTGATTATGTTTAACCAGAAGGAGTTTTGATTTCAAACAATCTTGGAGACTCGCTTTAATCCACACAGCTGTACCCTGAACTTGTGCAATGCTGAGGCATCCTCCAGCAAGAGCTCAGGGCAGGACAGACTACACACAAAGCACGCACAAAAGCTCTTCCTCCTTTTTATTGCATTAACACGCAGCAAGGCCTTTCTTAATAAGATCAGAGCTCCAAGGCACACAGCAGGTCTTGCCCTACATTGAGCTTTCCAGACCCTATTTTGTCTTTGCATCCCTTCGGGGCAATTCTCTGACCTCTTCCTGCCTTGCTCCATTTCACATTCCAAACACGGCTTGCCAAAACTTCACACTCTTCATGTTAAACTCCCTCATTACAGCTCAGGAAGAGCCTTCCCTGTCTATCTTGCAGTAAATCCCACTCTCTAAATCCTCTCCCCCACGCTTTGCAGCTTGCCCATTTACTGCTCTTCTGGAGAAGACAGCTTTCTCCATCGCAGGGATTTAAATCCAACCTGCTGAAAAACACAGCATCAAAAACTCAGGTGAATGTCAGTTCGCTGGAACAGAGCCCAGAGGTCAGAGCTGAAAATCTGTTGCTTTCAGTAGATGCTTTGAAAGAAAATCAAAGCTGAGACCTGGGCTGCCATTGTAGGGAGAACCAGTCCCAGCCTCAGCTCACAATTTGAAGTCTTGACTTTTTTGCAGCCTTTGGTTTCCATTCAAACAAACAACATCAGCAAGGAATTGCTGAAGTGAACAGGAACAAATACATGAGTGAAAGAGATGGATTTTAAAAAGTAAACACTTTTCAAGTAAAATGATGCTGCATACAGCTTCCATGGACACCTGTACTCCTCTAATAACCACTTTCACATCTCCAAAGCACAAACAAGCCTTGCTCATTTTGGACTGCCAATCACACAGATTGTATAAATATGTATAAGACACCTGGACAGTCTGAAGTTAAAACATTCTCAGCAGTGGGGCAATTATGCTTCTCTCCTTCCCAAAGATAATGGAAGCTAAATTACATTTTTATATAACAAATTGTGGGTATCTTCTGAATACATCTTCTGTCAGAGCTGTGCTGTCTTCTTGCCACATCAAGAAGCTCTGCAAAGTCAGGGCACAATTAGTTCTTAATCAGTTTCCCAAGCTGCCAGCTTAGGTTCTCCTCTGCTTTCCCTCCTCAGATCACTTCATTACTGCCCAACATGATGCATTCCCTTGTTTGTATTCTCTTCAGTATATAAAAGCTGTGTTCTCACCCTTTAAAATGCCCTTTAAAAAAAAAAAAAGCTTAAAAAAAAATAGGATCACTCCTCAATCCAAAACACTCATGTAAGCATAAGAGCTCACAGTTTAATTTCCTCCTCAGATGTGAGATCCAGCCAAGGAGAATCACCTAGCTGAATGAAACCCCTACGAATAAGATTATCTGAGGAATCCTGCTAACGACCAGAGGGTGCTAAAGAAAGGAACAACACAGTAACGATTAACAAGTTATTGAAGAGCTTCACCAGAACACACACAGATGGCACACAGACAGTCAAACACTACACATACATTTTCATGACATTTTGGAAGCAGCACATTTGGATTTGAATACGCCAAGCTGTTACTCAGAGCAGCTTACTTGCCACTGACAGAGCTCTACCCCATTCATTTTCGTATTTAAACACATCTGCAGCACACATCTTTGAGCATGCTTGTAGTAAAACTATTAACATGGATTTGCTATGTTGCTGTGATTAGTTTTCTGCTCAATTTTCAGTCTGGAGTCAGCCTGGAAGCAGCCAAAGGCAGAACAGTAACCCACACACTTAAAGGAATAGATACCTTCAGAACCTTTTCTTACTCCTGGATCACAAAAAGCAGTAATTCAGGTGGCCCTCAGATGCTTTGCCAATTTGTCAGTGGTTTTTTTTCTTATGAACTCCAAACCCACGTGTGTTCTGTATCCACTACATAGGCTGAAGAGGAGCATCTTTGCCATCCTCGTTCTCACAAACCAATGCAACAGATGCCCAGTTCCCATTTTAAAGCAGATCTAAAACATCCTTTGGCAGTTTTCCAGTCAGCTGTCAACTACTGCAGCAGAATCCTTTTCCCTGGCACTAACACACTGGTCAGAAAGCCAAAGGATCCATGCAAACATGGGATACTGAAATGTTCTTACACAGTGAAAGCCATTCAGCATTTCCTGTTGATGCTCATGGGGTTTGTTTGGGCTTTTTGTTTGTTTTAAACAGGGAATTGGTAGAGAAGTGTGCAGTCACTGAGCCAATCACTATTGCCCATCTAAAGATAACAACCAACCCTGGAGATGCTGACCCCCCAGGCTGCTGCTATAAACTCCAGGTTACCTTGAGGCTAACGGCAGAGTTACACCACAAAACACACATTTGTTACTGATATGCTTCTAACAGTTCCTTTAACATCAAATTAAATACCCTTATGTGAAGTTTGTTCACATAGCAAATAGGGGAAGCAAAATGATCTCCTGTGGACACAAACTACAAGTGTTGGCCTTAAGCAACCTCGTCTCAATTTCTGTTCACTCTTCAGGACAAAGGATCCAGAGAGTCAAGGGCACTAGAAAGCAGATCATCTCAGCAATAATTACACTTGACATTCAAATTACAGCCCAGAATAATTTCATTTAAGCTTTCACAAAGTAACAGGAAATAAATACATCAATAAACATCACAGAAGAATGACAGGCTGACATGACAGCACTGTCAAGCTCCTTGGATTCCTACACTTAAGATTCATGAATGGAGGAAAGGGAAGCTAAAAAAACAAAGCTAAAACCCACTTGCTAAACTCAATTGCCTCTTAAAACTAATGGATTGAAGGAGGCACTGCAGCATCACATGAAAGCTATGCTACATTTCAGAATTAACAGAGAATAACTGTGCCACACTTCCTTGGAAAGGGTTTGGGGCTGGATGTTGACCCAGAGTACCTCAAGGGATCAGCTTCTGTGAAAGGTTTTTTGTTAACTTTTCCTCCCCTTTTTAGAAATAAAAAAGTTTCTTTAGTTGCCTGAGATGCACAGACACTCTGAAGTCCTATACTCAGTGTTTCAGTAGAATCTTCACCCAATCCTTTTTCATGTCCAAGTTCAAGAAGATTTTGTCTTTGGTATTGACATTTTGATGGTGAAGGCAAAGGAGACTGCTAACTGGAGAACAACACCAGATCTGTTAAAGAGATTTGCTTTCAAAGGCAATGCCAGCCACCAGAAAACAGAACAAGAACACTTATTTCTTCTCTGGATGACCCTTATCTCACATGCATTTCCCCATCTCCCACACACCAACTGGTCACTCACACCACCCAGCTCACTCTGTTCAGTCTCAGTTCCTTCTGTTATTGGTCAGAGGACGCACTGATCCGATCTGCTCTTTCCAGCTGTAACACTGCGTGGTCTTTGAAATAGAGCAGACATTCCAGACCTCTGTGGGCTCCTCAGCTCATGGGCAGCACATGAATACAGAGCTCCTCCTGACTTGAGCTGCACAGACAGCTCTGAGAAGCTGCCAAAACCCACAGGAGACAGAGCGTCTCCTAGCAGAGCATGGGCAGAAACTCACCAATGCACACTGCTGCCTTGCAGAAGTTCCAAGAGAAAACCTTTAGGGCTGCCGTCCCATTTTGCCCTCATCTGGCTTTTCTAAGTGAGATCAGAACTGCCTTTGTCCCACAAAGTCTCATTATAAGGCAAGGAGCTTCTCTCTCATTGGACTACCAAGGTAGCCCAGAGCCTCCATGCACACTGGTCACACTTCATTCTCAATCCTTTGTGCTACAAAGAAGTCTTTTGACAGACAGTTCTAACACAAAACAGGTTGGTTTTTTTTTATTATTTACTTTATTTCCTATCCAGCCTGGATCCCTAATGCTTTCTTTGGCAAAGGCGAGGAAGAGCAGATGCTCAGTTGAGAGAAGTTCATGACAAATATTACATACTGGTTTCCTATGCTGTACAATATAGAAATTAAAATGAAAGCCAATGAAGAAGGTGGCACAGATTTGATGACTAATTTTGCAACATAAGCAAACACACTGCTGAAGAAACAAGGCAACTTAGCCAAGTAGAAAGCATCACAGAACCATGTAACTCAGCAGTACAGATTCCCTTGAGCTGAGGAATTTGTTTCTCTAGCCTACTGATTTTTATCTCACCAGTCAAAGCTGAGCATTAAATACTGGTAGAAATATTGGGTACCCTCAGAGCCAGGGAAGTCTAAGTATCTGAAGAGAAAACCTGGAGAAACAAAGAATGCTCTGAAAGAATCACCCAATTCATCAGTTTCTCCACTAGATTAATAAGTTTGAATGTGCACAACATCTTGGCTGGATGACAGCTATGGAAAGACTGCAATGACCCACAGTAGAACATCACACAACTCGAGCTGCTTAAAGAGGACTCCAGGGTGTGAAAGACAGAATAACAGGACAAAAATGAACTAAGGGAATTGAGGAGAGGTTTCCTTCAGATATCACACAGCTGAACTTCAGGATGGAAAGGTAGAAGAGGGGTGTGGGTTGCAGCACAATTAAGGATCAGGGTCATTTGTAAAATCTGTATCTAGATCCAGGTTGCAGTTTTCACCCTGGTGATCATAAACAGATTCTTCTACAACCATTTCCCAGCACAAAGGGTGGAACTGCTAACTGGAAACAGCAGCCTCTCCCATGCCTTTCATTAACACTGAACACAACCATGGAAAACATCACCCTGAACAATCACACACCAGGAGTAATGCAGAGTTGCTGATTTTCTCCATCCTGCCTCCCACTTTCCCAAAAGGCTTCCTAAACCCTAAATTACTTGGCGTGGTCAAAACACCAAGCCCTGAAATTTCTTCCCACACAACAGGTCCATTGGTAATCCTGCCCAGGTAGATTGGTGGGTTCTTTTTGAGTACAAAAGCTGACACAACTACTAGCAAGCCATTAAGCACGATCTCCACTAATCCACTAAATTCTTGCTCTTTAGTAGAGCAGCATTTATGCTCTGAATACTCAGGATGAGGTTACAGCAAGTCCCAATTCTATTCCCACTTCACCAGAATGACAGAACTAACAGTAAGGCAGATAAGAATTACAAAACAGTTGTGCATGTGTCAAGGCATGACTGTGAAAGCATCCCATTTTCTAATATGTCAAACTGAAGTTCACTGGATTTTTTTTCTAAACACCTTATAGGGATAGTGACCCAGGGGAATCCATAATCTTGTGAGAAAAGAACCCAGCTCTGGACACCCTAATGGGAAGCTAAAAGGAGCTGCAAGTGATGTAGAAGCAATACCTGGAAGTACCGACAAAAAGAGAATTCAAGTAATTTCTATAACCTGACCAATTCTGACTAATTCTTCCTCTCTCTACACTAGTTTCCTCATGTGTAGCATAGAGAAAGTGTAAAAGCACTGAGGCTCACAGGCTAGAAAGCAGCACCAGAACAAAACATCAACAGAGCAAGTCTAACAGAGCTCTCATTTCTCCCCCTAGAATGCATGTTTGCAGGGCAAACTCACAACACTGCGTTGTCTTTTTTTAACATAGCAGGCAAACTCAGCACCAAGACTGGAAGTGTGAGGAATGGTGTGCCAACAAGACATACTGAAGATGAGATTTAAGTGGGATATCAAGAAGAATTTCATCCCAGAAAGAGAGGTCAGGCATTGGAATTGGCTGCCAATGGAGATGGTGTCACTATCCTTAGAGGTACTTTGGGGACATTTGGATGTGGCACTTAAGACATTATTTGGTGGTGGATGTGTAGTGTTTGGTAACAGTTGATTTCATTTTGTATCGGATGCTGTAATTCTAAAACTGAGCAAAGGAAGGAAAGACAAGGGTCAAGTGAAAAAACACCTTTGGCTAGGTTTCTCATCCTGTTTACTGGTAAGCACTTGATTTACTCAAGTCTCAGCACAGGAGGAGGGAACGTGCAGGAAGTTTTCCTTGCTTTGATGCATGTCTGGATGCGAATATTTCACATCTCTTTTGAACTGCATCAGAAGATTTCAGACTTCCAAGCAACTGAGGGCTAAAGCCTGTTTGCTCCCCTGCTCACAGCAATATTTACTTGGCATAGAATCCTATTTTTAAGATCATAGACACCCTGTGCACCACCTCATCACATCACTGACTCCACAGTGCTTAGCAGGTGGAGATAAACTCAAGCTGCAGCTGATGCCTAGTTTAGGTGCTTATCAGCTCAAAAAAACAAGGCTTATCTGCCCTGTCAAAGCTCTACCACAAACACACTGCTGTCCTTTTAAGCCCCATAGTCACTGTTCCTCGCATATAAAAAACCACAGGTATTTAAATTACTGTTCCAAGGAACTCAAGATGGAACAAGTCTCTCCCATCCACCTCCCTCCCGCTCCTGTTCTAGTTCAAACTCCTTGTCTTTGTAGCACCCAAATACCCTGCAAGTATTCCCAAGTGAAAAGATCATGAATATTTGTAGGGGAAAAAAAAAAAAACACCTTAACCCAGCAGTGCCCTCTCCTAGGACCCAACTCAGCCAACTAATAAGACATTAGCTGGACTTGCTGTGGTTTTCCTCTCAAATCTCCGGCACAGAGCCACTCCTCAATCAATCACTTCAATTATCTAAGTGTATTTTCACCCCCTTACCCCGACACAGAGTTGGTGAGCTGTGTAAGGAAAGAGTAACAGAGTTCCAGGAGTGAGATTTTATTATCCAATAACCTAATACACATGTGAGCACACAAGTAACGTTTATTACTTACCTGAGACCCCTGCAGACTTTCTGCATGGGAGATGCTGAAAGGAAAGCTCATATTCACAGAAAGGGGACATGTGGCTATACTGCAGTCACCAGGCCTGCTAGCTAGGCACAGTTACTGTAAGTGACCTAGTTAGAAATGGAAATGTATGCAAGAAAGCTGCAGAAATCTCACACTGAATCAGCACTGCAGTCTACACCAGCACAAGAATTGGTTTCACTTCTCCACCCAGCTGTGCTCCGTCTTACCACAAGCTAAGATCTCTCTAAACAGCAGTTTCTCTTTCTGAGCCACCTGGTTGGTTCAGTATGTGACGAGCAAGGCACATGGGAAGACATCTTCCCTCCCTGTGCATGCTCTGTTCCACATTTTATACAGTTAGCCTGAAAACCAGGCCTGTCAGATCAGGTAAACCGTTCCTCTTGGGATGTGTTCCCTCTTTGCTGAAGGGGCCAGAAGGGCAGCAAGGTTCCACAGCTCACAGGGCTTTGCCCTTTCCACTGTGTCATGTGTCACAATGATGAGCGTGGCACCACAGGGGGAGACGACAGCTTGTTCTTTTACATTAACTTCTTTCAGATCACACCAGGGCTGAACACAGTCATGATGATCTCAGAAGAGCGTTTTCAATCCCTCTTCATTCCAACACAGTACAGACAGAAGGCAATGAGACCTACACGATCCATTTGTCTCACATGGAAAAGGTGCATTTATAGCATAGCAAAGTCCACCCAGCCTCAGCAACAAGCAGAGCTACCTCTTCCTTTTGAGTTTAAGGCAAATCTTCCAGCCAGAAGCAGTAGTGGCACTGCAAGCTGTCTGAAAACATCCCAAGCTCAGGTGCACAACATGGGACATCTCCGAGGCAGTCCCTGATCACACTATCACAAGCAGAAGTGATGACCTCTGAGAATCATATCTTGCACTCTGGAACAGAAAGATGAACTCTAACGCTAGCCAGAAAGTGATTAAAGCTAGCTTATTAACTACCCAAGATGTTCAACTGGCTCTTGTTACAACTACAGAATTTCTCCATCCTGTATTTAGCATTACAGCACCCTCTAGGATGTATCACACTTGCTTTGCCTGCTGGAAGTCGAGGACCAGCAAGGCTAATACAATCCACAGCATTCAGACATTCATATCAGCATACTATTACAATGGCTGACCTCAAGTGACGTGCTTAGTCACTCCAGAAGTCAGCAATGAAGCAGTGACAGAGCTCAAACCTCCAGGAATCCTATGCTAACTCTTTAAACCAGCCAATTGTTTCCTCTTTCAATGAGGCTTACAATGCAGATCCCACTGTTTCTAGGAGAACAGCAGGCTGGGACATAGCTGTCATCACAGATGTGAAGTGGTGTAATGAGCATTTGTATGTATTGGGATGGGAGGATGATGAAGACAGCCCACAAGTTCATGGGAAGGCAGCATGCATGACCTGAAGGTATATGAAACAGGAGGCATTCTGGCTCTGTAACACAGAAGAACAGCTGTTAAACATAATGCACAAGCATGCCAAATAAATGCATGTTGTCAAGAACAGCATTACAAACAGTCAACAAATTTACTTTAATCCAAAGAAAAAAAACATGCCATGAAAACTCATGCATAGGATTACATTCCTCAGGTCAGCTAGGATTAAGTTTAGTTTCTCCTGCTTTCCTACAGAACCTTTTCCTGCTGCTGTTTTCCCTCACAACCCAATCCCAAATGAGATTAAGATTCTTCCTTCAGCAAGAATCCAGAATTCCAGCCCCTCTATCACATGGCATCTATCAGATTTGGCTGGACAAGGGAAAAGCTTGGCTTTAGAAGCCTGTTCATAAAATACATAAACTAGCAGAATACGAATATAGTTTCCTGTAGTTTACAGTTTAAGACGTGTTTATAGATTTTAAAAGATGAGCAACAGGTACTTTGAAAATACTAAGGAGCAATGTTGAACAAGTTGTGGAATTCATTGATGCTCACTTCCAACTCAGCCATGTTACCATCTAGTAACAGCACAGTATTTTAGACAATGGTCAACACTACGAATCCTTTGTCTTTTGTAAATGAAGCCTTTCTGGAAGTGCAGCCAAATACACACTAAGAGTATTGACTATGAGGGGTTGCACTTCACATGAAGCCAAGATTGCCTTCAGGGAATGACATGGTCACCTCCAAGATTCAGAATTCAAGATGGAAATTAATTGGAATAATGCATTTTCTGCCCTATGGCAGCAAGCACAGTCCTTCCATAAATAGCAGTTAGCTGCAGAAGTCACTTGCTAGTTAGCATCCCATGGTGAGCATTACAGCTGGTACTGATCATCTAGGTCACAAACTACATTCCTGCTACAGTTTTTTAGTAGAATTCTTTTTTCTTCATTAAATTCAAGCAAAACAAAGACTAAACCAAACAACTATAAGGCATGGTTTGATGTTTGAAGTCTGTATATTCAGCCCCCAAAGGTTTAAGAGATTTTTCTTCAAGGTTGCTCTCCTCTATGGAAAACACCCAGAAAAGAAGGGAATGCCTCCTAGACCTTAAGTCAAACCTCAGCCTGCTTTTGAGTTTGACATTTCAATCAGAATTGTGATGGGTTATGAAGTTTGTAACTCCTGCATTCACCCAACCCACAGGGCTGGTGGTATTCACATAACCACACAGGGCTGACGTTTCTGAAGTGTCCTCTACTTCCCCTCCACTTGAAAAGATTGGTCTAATATTGAGATAGCCACAACCAGCTACCAACAGAGATTAACATTTTCACCATTTAAGGCCTAATATCTGCTTCTGAGAAAGGCATAAGTCTTACAAGCTGAGTGTATTCACCCAATAATCAGCATGGTCCAAGTCTTTGCTTAGTTCTACTCATGCTCCCAGCCAACGATTTGGGCATCTGCTCATTTAGTGCTCTAAGTAACGCCTGCTGTCATACATGTGTATAGAAATGAATTACACAGGATAAACACAACTTTGTTTCAGTTCATTCTAAGAGCTATCTGTGAAGGCTGATCCTTTCCTGTAAGAGCTTTTCTCAAAATGAGAGGGCTGGACTAACCTGCTGCATCCAGCAAGCTGCAAACTCACATTCAGCATGCTGCTTCTTGGGCAAACACCTCAATGTGCAGACTAAGAATACATGCTTAAAAGCTTTTAGGGTATAAATAAACTAAGTGAGGAAATGAGAGGGGAAATACTATCTACAGAAATAAGAAGCATCAGAACAGAGAGTGGAGAGCTTGGTTTTAAAATTCAAGCACTATCTGCAGGAGTGTTTTGCAATATCCAGGAGGTCCAGAAAAATACCGTGTTGCTAAATATACTGTGTGAAAATATCATCCTTCCTGTGCAATGGGACACCACTTCCATTCTTATGTGGTGTTCAGTATTTTAAGACTGGGACTCCCAGAGATGCATCTCAGCCAGTTAAATCTCATAAAAAATTAAATGAAAAGTAAGCAAATTTCTTATCCCTCTGAACACGAGCTGATCTCCCCCATCACAGCTTTTTCAACAGTCCATGTTAATAGCTTTACTATTGCTCCATTGCTCCAAGGAAGAAACACACCAAACAAAACGACACAAGATCCCCTCCTGGACACCTCCAGAGGAGAGAGATCCCCAAACACCTCTAGTATTATTTCCCCCCCACACACATGCTAAACCATTAGCAATGAACCTGCTTCCCACAGACCATCACAACCCAGTACTGCCAGTGACTCCCAGCATCACCTGAGCCACACGGGGACAAGAGTAAGGCAACAGGAGCACGGCTCTTACCTGGCTCTGCTCAGAGGGCGCCCATTCATCAGCCGGCAGCCTCGCAGTGCTGGAGCCCGACGCGTCCGTGTGAGCAGACGATCCCCACGGAAGGGCAGGATGGGGGCTGGGGAGGAGGGGACCCTTCGCTGTGGAGGTGTGAGGTCAGTGACAGGCAGCCGGCAGAGCCGGGAGCTGCTCCGTGCCTCCCCTCGTGCTGTAGCCCATCTCTCGCTGCCAAGTATACGCTGCTCGCACAGGAGCGGTGTGCCTCGTTAACCCTCCTCTGGCTGCAGGGTAGGAAGCAGGAATGCCTCTCTGAAGGGATCTTCGTTCCCCTCTGCTTTCCGATCCATGCTCGGCGCTGCTCCTCTCCCAGATCAGGTGGGATTTTGCAACACGATCTTAAAGAGATTTAAAGGCACGACGATAAAGAGGCTGCAAAGCCAGCAGCATCCCCCTCACAAACAGAACAGCTAAACAGCTGCAGATGGGGAAACTGCAAAGAAAACCTGGCATCAGCATAACAAAGGTTTGTTGTGCCATGAGGGTGTCTAAACAAGTTTAATCCCTCATTGTTACCTGGTTTGAATCATACTACAAAGGGACCTGAATGTTTATACTTCCTCCACTCACAGGTGGATTTAGAGGTGCTCAGATTTCATGCATGTTTCCCAATCACCTGCAGCATACCTACAGTTCTTTGGGAGAGTAAGTATTTGTTTCCAGAATCTGAAAGGTTAGAGTGCAAGGATTACATACCTGACATACACAAGACACAGATACTGATCTAGACCAGGTTAATGGGTAATCAGCTCGTTCTAGCATAGGATCACCTCTGATTAGAGGTATCACTCATCCATCACAAGAAATAACACTCACAGCACGGATATACAATTCTCTTTTCCAATCACATTTCTTTGCTTTTGCACATCATTTTAATTCGATGACTACAGACCAAATTTCCCTTCCATAAAAACATGCCCCAGGGATTTGGACACCAAAGTTCTCATCAACTGCAATCAAGTCAAAATCTATGGTGCAGCCTGAAACTCTCACATGTCTGCATCTTTTCACCACAGTCCACTACAGCACCCAATACACGAGCTCCAGTTCCATCAGAAATGCTCTGTCCTATCCTGACAAGTCTCCAGGGACAGACTGACTTGTTTGATCTGCATCAGAGAAAGCCAGTGAACTGTTTTTAGTAGGTCAACATAGCCCACCATAATCAAAGAGGAAAAAAAAGGATAAGAGTAGCAAATATTCCCTTAGAACCATAATGCAAATAGACTATGGCCAGAGAATTGATGTGCAGCTTCCAGCACATGAAAGACCACAGATTATCAAAACCCACAACATCAACCCAGTGAACTCCTCAACTCGTAACCCAGTTCAGAGCTCTGAGCTCCCACACCATTTGCTCTCAAAGCAAACCCCCACCTTCCTACCACCATTTTAAATCAACCATTGGCAAACCCCAGTGTTTGCTCTTTAACACCTGAGAGCACACAGCTGTCAGCAATCCCATTTTGCATGATGTGGGCAGACTGCAGCCAGATGGCAAGCAGTGTTCTTGGGAACTATTTTACCTGGTACAAATGAGTAGAGCAGCAGCCAAAGCTGCAGCCAGGGACCAGAAGTTTGCCTACACTGCAGTACAGATAACCCAGGTTATCTTGGATAGCAGACAATCCAAGCAGAGAGCAGCACACCCCACGCTGCACAGCCAGACTTCTTGGCTCATGTACACAGCAGCAGATGTACAGCAGAAGTGTAAAACAGTTCTCTTAGTTCCTTCAAGCAGAAGGGACAGTTTTTCCCCATGCCCAGTATAAAACCCCTCTTCTCATCTAGAGGATACAGCTTATATGATCTGATCTGATGTAGAGTAGCAGCGTTATGACATGCTATGGCACATCACTTCTGATTACTGATTCTGATTGTTGGGTTGTACAAAACTTATATACAAGATAGCAGCTGGCTACCAAGTTACACAGCCACCTCCCAACAACTTTAACCACTTTTCTAGAACAAAAATAAAGTTTTGCTCAAAGAACAGCTTGACTACACCTCCTTGGTCTTCAAATCCAGCCTGCTACATAACCCCATCTACTTGCATTCCCATACAGTGTCCAAATGGGAAGTATTTTCTTGACCTTTTATATTAAATATGTTAATTAAATGGAATCATACTCCAGTGGTAAAGCTCTACCCTCATTCTGATTCTATTTTAGACTCCAGAAAATTGCAGCCTCGGTTACTGTCACATGTGGGGTCACTCCCTACACAGGGAATATTTTACATGTAACCACTGTAATAGTGGGATATTATTTACTGAAGTTGGACTCAATCCTGGCTGATCCCTTGCAACTCTGTACATTGTATGGTTCTATGAAGTACCAGTGATCCAAACACAGCCATCCCTGGACCATTAAAGCAAGGAAACTTTGTCTATAACTCCCTATCAGCTGTGCACAAGCAAACACAGAACCCAAAATCAATGCTCTTCAGCAACAAAACAAGCCTGTGGAAGGCACAGTTCCCCAGTTCCCTCCAACCAGGCAGTTCTGCAGGCTGACAGCACAAAGCCAGCAGTGCTTAATCTGCAAGGAAGCATCCAGACATTTTGCAAACTTAACATTATAATCACTGTTTGGGGTTGGCCTACCTGGATTTGAAGGATTCTGTTCTCAGAAGCCAAAATACAGCTGCTATTCAGATACAGCCATTACTCAAGCAATTTTGTTATGTTAAGGCTATCTTAGTCCCTTGTTTTGAGTGCTCATTTATAAAAAGCAATGCTCACTCCTTCCAGAAGCCTACTGCTACTCCACACATCACCCCATGTCTCAGAAAAGCATCCTTGCAAACAGAGCTGTCAATGCACGGCTTAAAATACATTGAGGATGGCAAAGTTACACAGGGTTTTCCACAGGACTGACGGTGACTTCTGAAGGTAAATAAGTTAACAGCACTAAAAACACACTCCCTACACTAGTTATACAGTTTTCAGGTACAAAGTCATATTCTGTTTCCTTCAGAGGGGAAAGAATTTGCGCCACTATAGGCAGCTCTGCCATTTTACCTCCCATCTGCAAGGTTACAGTCAGCACAAAGCTAATCCAGTGCTTCAGAGAACACTGTTTGACCTCACAGACTTACAGGGATATTGATAAGTTACAGAAGAAGTGCAGCTTCACAAAGGAGAAACAAAACACTTAGAAGAACCCACATAGGCATCACATTCCCATGCCATGGCACAGGAAATAGGTTATTTTTCTGAGATATGCTGCCTCAATACAGAAGCACATCCTGGGTTTTCATCTCATTTCTTCTCACGATCTCCCCTGCTCCACGTGAACAAACATTTCAAACAAAGGCAACAGAAAACTCCAAAGCTAAAAGGCATCTCAGTACCTGGGAGTGCTGAAGAAGAGAAAGCACAGATGGACAGCAGAAGACTTGAAGCACGAGGCTTCCATTACCTCTAGAACTATTTCTAGAATTTCTTGGTCTACAAGCCACTTACACCACAACTCGCCACTCCTTAAGCAACAGAAGTCAGACAAGATTAAGTACATACACTACAATTATTTCTCTTCCATCAGCTTCCAGTTCAATACTCCCTGGAGTAGAAGTGCTCAACCATAGGATCTACATTTCCACAGTGAACCATTGTGAACCACACTTAAGTCATTTTTCCCTCAGAATACCCACTTACAAAAGGAATGAGAACACACAGATGAGCAACATGAAACAAAACAAAGAAAAAGCTATAGCCTCCAAAACCCTAATAATAGAATTGGGCAAAACAGACCGAGCAGCAAAGCATATGCCAGCTTCAAGATTTCTTTCCTGAGGAAAGAATCCCATTATCTAAGTCTTGCATGCAGCACAAAGACTCTGTAGGCTGTATCTGGTGGAGTTCTAGCAGAACCACAGAACAAAGGGCTTCACAGCTATTTATTCCTTCTGCAATCCATAACAGTTTGATAAGGAGAGTTGTTCTGCTCACAGAAAGCAAAATTGCTTCTGACAGATCGTTAGCAATCCCAGGCAAAGAATTCACAGGTAGACCAACAGTTACACATGGAAAGAAAAAGGCAAACTCACCCAACTGGTGAAGGGCTTTATCTGCCATGCAGCACTCCATTTCAGAAAGCAGCCAAGGTCCAAGGGCTGCTCTCCCTTCAGTGGCTGGCCATTATATGAGCTCAGAAGGGCTGCATTCTGGGTCCACTCGTTCTGGCCACCTGGGGAGCACAGGTGCAAACAATTTGCCTGTGCCCCCAGGGCAGCTGCACCCAGGTGCTCAATCAACCATTCCAGCGCTGACCTAACAGGAGTGAACAAGATATTATGACGATCAAGTCCTCTTTGAAATGACAAAATGGTTTATTTACCGACCCTCAGCCAAGAGTAGAGTGTAAGAGCATGGACCAAGGAGCAAATCTTTGCTAGAGAAGCAGAAGCCATGACTGGAGACTTCCATTTGAAAGGCTAGAAGCCAAGCACAAGTCTTACTGCACCTTCAGCATACTCCTTCCACTGCCCCCCTCCAAATGGCCATTGCCATCAAGGCCAAGACAAGTGCACGTAGATTACATTAGAGACAGACAGAGAAGCAATAGACAGCAATAATGCATACCAGAGAGTAAAGCTCATGAGGAAAAGCTGTGGCCTCCAGGCTTCTTTCAAGGATGGGGTGTTTAATAATGGATGTAAAAGGAATACAACTCTCAGCCCCACAGGCTGAAATTCAGGAAAAAGCAATTTTGAACCCATTTTATTGGTCATTTAGAATATTCACACTGTTCATTCCCTACCAAGTAAAAACCCCATAAAGAAGCACTGCTCAAATTCAGTTCTTCAATTTTCTCTTTCTACCATATACAACATTTTTCAAAATCTTTGAAGCAGCAAGCAAAGAGAACAACAAAGCCAGTGTAAAATCACCAGTATAGCAAGGGCATCATTCCTGCCAAACTGTAAAACAGCTCTTCTTCAAAATCCTCTAATAAGAAAACTTCCAATCTGATGCTGGAAAAGAAATGGCATGGAGCATATGGGGAGAGCATCTGCCTTTGAAGCAGAAACTTTGCTAGTCTTTCAGGGATGAAAGTAACCAGAATAAACCTGACCTTGGGTACACTGAACACTACTGACTGTCCCTGGTTTAATTGGAGATGCCAAAGCCCAACACACCATGTTCAAAAAATCCCTTGTGCCTTAACTTCTCAGACACATTTAGACAAGAACCATCAGGTGTCTGAAGCTTTAGCATCTCTCCTTCAATCCTGGGGTTTCTGACATCTGTACAAACCATGCCAACCTCTGCACCGTGTGAAGAAGTCCAGAATTCCACAATGAAATTGGAGGAATGCAGCAACAAAGTCACAGCTGCTCCCATCTCTCAGTGGGATCCCTGAATCAACTCATTGTAATATTTTCAGTCAAATCCTGTGGCCCGTGCTGTGCGGATTTATTTAAACACGACTGTCCAAACACATACCTGCAGATTTAAAATGTTTGCACCTTAAAATATCTAAGGAGCGATGGCTTTCTGCGTGTGTTGACTTTGGTGTCTATTTTTATTGCCCAAGTCATAACTCCAAATACCAAAGATACCCAGTTACCAGAAGGTCAATTCGGCACAAGTCTGGAGATTTGCACTGTTCAGCCTGGAGGCCCTGAGCATCCTTCACCCTCATCTTACAGGAGGCCCTCCTGCCTGCACAGAGGGAGCATTTTGGGGGAAGCAAATGGAAGTGATCCATCAGCTTTCCCGATGCTCCAATCTACTTTGAGTTGTCTTAAAAACACCAGCTGCATTGGCTGGTAGAAGGGAGAAGGAAGCATTCTGCCTGCTGTGTAAGCTGGAGGAATCTGGCAGCCCGTTCCCATCAGGCTCCAGGACAACACAGTTTGAATTTTCAACTTCACCATAGGAGAAAATTGCATGCAAATTCATTATTCCCATATTAGCCAAACAAAGCCCACTGCATTAGGAATCTAGATCCAGATCATCTGAAACATGTCTGATCCAAGACCTGGATTATTCACTCATCGTTTGCTGAATAGAAAGCATTAATATTTCATAGTTTCCTGAGGTAGCACATTTTAGCCTGTTGAACAGCAAAGTAAAATATTCATAGCAATCGCTCTGTGCAAGATCTATCAGCAAATATCCTAGGGGAGGAAAAAGATGCAGCGTCATTTGCCAATATTCCACTGCAGTGCAACAAATCCATTCAGCAAAAACAGAAGAGATAAGCCACAGAAGACATCCCAGCAACTTTTGGTTTTTTTACTCTCTACTTAATTAAAATTACTTCACTAGGTACCTTCTGCTTAATTTATGAAACTCCATTAATATTTTTATACATTTGGGTCACGTTCACTGTGTTGTTTTCTTGTTTGTGTTTGTTGTTGCTTTAAGTCTGTTCTCTAAGGTTAAGTGCAATGAAAAAACCAAGCGTGAGCTGCCTATAGAGATGTACAGAACTGAGTTGGTCACTCAGAATTCTTGTATTTGTATTTCATTCTTCTTGCAGCATTTGTTCCTGTGGGATACTGAGCAGTCTTCTGGCTAACTATGCTCAGAATTGATAGGAATATGCATAATGCATCTCCTAGAACTGAAAAGTAGACAAGTCCTCAAGCCAGTCTCCAGTAGGTATAAGAAAAACAGCAAATTTTGAGCCTTGAGGGATCAGATGTTGCAGCCAAGGCCAGCGGCTCACAATCTGTCTGCCAAGGGGTTACGACAGCAGCAGGACTGCCAGACAGGAACAACCAAAATTATTTTTAGTACTACAGCAAATTATGGACTTTCATATGAAGATTTTATTCCAGACCGTTCTATTTATAGCTGCAGGCTTCATATCAAATTGTAGAAGAATCATTATCTTTTCCCTTGACTTATGTTCCTGCCGCAGCCTTTGCTTGCTTGGCTTTATTACACGACCACATCCAGCGTGCTCCCAGGGGCTACATTTCTCATTTGATAGCAGGCAGTAGCAGACAGCCCCAAAGCTGAGAACAGGGGAGGAAGAACTGCTATGAAGTGAGAGTATACATTACCCTGATAGTTTTCTGTCAGAGGCTTCAAGCCCTTCGAGCCCCCTTCAGTAAATCCATGCCCAATATTTAAGCTTGCTGACAGACTAGGAAAAAGCATGAGTTTTGTTACACAGTGCCACGACACTTTTCAAATCAGGAGGCAAGAGGAGCACTGCAAACAAAAGGCTCTTGGGGGAAGTGCTCTCCTTAGCATGCCAAGGTCTTAATATAAAAGCATACTGAGGTAGAGATCACCACCACAATGCAGGCTTACCACACAGGTAGGCTGTATCACCTACCCTGGCTTTGCTGATCCTCAGCTGTATGGTGGCAGAGCCACACTGCACTCAGAGGCGGCTGCCAATGTGCACAACAGGTTTGAGGTGCTTCTATCAAGAATTTTGGGGCTGTTTTTAGGTGATGGAACAGTCCAAACTTATCAGCACATCTCCAAATACCTCCTGTGCTTTCAGACCTGGTGATGTTGGGCCTCATTCCCTGTGTCTTCCTCTTGACCAAGAAAAGCTTGCTGAGAAAAGGAGGATTACAAAGCAATGATGGATCTCTCCTCACTCAAGCCTCACTCCAGACCAAACAAGCATTCTAGTTCATCTTGTTTGTGTCCATCATTTTCCAGCCTGGAAAGTAAGTTTCCTCACACATCCTGGCTTGCTGAGATAGGTTTTTTCTCATGCTAACCCTACAAGCCACCCCATTTCAAAACAAGCCTTCAGCTTCTTTATTTCAGATGTTGCAGTCTGATATGTTCAGTCAACATTTTCAGTGTAAATTCTGAATTGCCAGCCCCTTGAAAGGCAGGCTGATTGCTACTGAGAACACTGATTACTGTAAAGCATCTGCTCTCTAGGGATGTCAGCAGGACTCCACTAACTGGGAAGCATTAAGTCAGAATTAAGGACTAAATGCAAAAGGCAACAGAACAGAGAAGGGAAATGGGCAGCATACCAATTAAGACACAACAGCACGATGCTTTAAGTATGGGCTCACACCATTGTGCAGGCACACATCCATTTCTGTGCAAAGCATTTGGTTAATGTTTAACCTGACACTGTCTAGACTACCTTCATAAACAAATGCCCTTGTTCAACTCTATTTGTCCTGTATAGCAAGGGCTCCATCTGCTGGGACACAGGACAGGCCTTGGGGTCTGGTGAGATTGCAACACAGCAGGTTAGGAGCTGGCAGGCAGTTCAGGCTCCTCTGAAAATTATGTAGAATCGTTTGGGTCGAAAGCAAGCCTAAAATGCCACCTGGTCCAATGCCCTTGCAACAAACAGGGACACCCACAGCTCCATCAGGTGCTCAGAGCCCCCTCCAGCCCAACTCTGGGGATTGAGCAACCTGTGCCACTGCCTCACCACATTTATTCACTGATGCTTGTATTCAGCAAGTTCATACAGCTGCAAATCTAGAAGATAGACAGCTGGATAAGACAGACTGGATGTCCTGTACTTGTTCAGGCTCTGAGCTCTGCTGAAACATCTTTCATCTTTCCATCTGCTAAACCAAAATGGTGTTTGCTTCCTGGGGCATTGAGCTGAGAATGAAAGTAAAACAGGCAAGTGTGCCTTCCAATCATAGCTATGAACCAGATTTGAGCAGAGCTCCAGCTTCAAATCACAACAAACCACCTCCCAGCCAGCTACCTCCTTCATTCTATTCCACTTCATACTTACCCATCCCCATAGCATTTGTAGTTTGTATGCTAAGTCTGTTTTCTGATGGACCCAAATCCCAGTCATGCAGTGCTTGTTCTACATATCAAGATAATCACTGTTAACATGTAAGAACTGCTGGCAGTCTCCCCCAGGAATACTTATTGTGAAATGAAAACAGAAGGGATGCTTCTGGTTTGCAGGCAACCCACAAGCTCATTTTACACACACTTGTTTCTTGTGACAGAAATCTGGTATTTCAGTGGCAGCATGAAATAACGAGCAGACATTTGTTCCCTCCCAACCCTATAATTTAAAGGGATGCTTTGCAAGATTCTGTAAGAATTTAGCTAACAAAAACGCAGCAACATTTCAGGGTGTATTTTCCTATTTAGAACCAGGCTGTTCTACAGTCAAACAGTGAGAAAAATACAGTTACCAAGAAAATAAATGGCATCATGTCTAGATTAAAACTTCTTGTGCCATGAACTCTTTTGGTTAGTGTCTTTTGCAATAAGAACACAGCACACATAGAAGTTACAGATTGCTACTGACTTTCTGCAGGAGGACCATATAGATTAAGCTTACAAACGTTCTGCACATATACCACGTTCCCAGCACACAAGAGGCTCATCCTAACAAACCAAAGATAGATAAGGAATACAGGTAGAGATGTGAAGTGTCTGTTACTGGACTCACAGTATGATGCTTCTCTGTACCAAGGAGGCTTTGGAGAGTTGAGGATGTGTTACCCAGTGGCTGGAGAGCAACAATTCGATGTGTGTCAGCTGCTGTACAGCAGCCTAGTGGCTGAAGACATCCATCTGCTCCAGTTTAGGAGCTGAGTATGAGTGACCAAACAAGTCATATGCACGCTCATGTTCCCAAGTGGCCCTTTGTTGACCCAAGTTTGTTGGCTAAAACCCCTTTTCCAATCACATCCCTTTGAAAATAACCACAATAATATACATGGTTCTTTTCATGGCTGTGATCCCCCAAATTTAAAGCTATTACGCATAGAAACACTGAGACCAGGGGCTTGAGATCAAACGGTAAAGCATTCTGCCAGCAAGCAAAATGCATATATATATGGCAAATGTGGATTCAATAAAATAAAACTTACAGATAGTCATTTTATGAAATTAGAGCATTTTTCTAATATTTCATTCTCAGAAAAAAACTGAGCAACACCTCATCCTCGCAGGAAGGAAGATGTGATATTCAACTGAGAACTTAAGAAATCCACACAGCTTCCCTCTGCCCTATTAACAGATTTGCTTTCTTCTGCCCATCACTGTCACCAGCTATCACAGCACATCACAATTACAGTGCTGATGCTGCAGGCCAAAGTATTCCCCCAGCCACTCCCCGTCCTTTGGGAACACACCACATCTTCACTAAGGGAAAGAAAGGCACAGCGATTCCTCTTCACACCAAATGACTTTCTGGGGTTTACTTCTTTTCTTTTTTAGGGACATGAGGATAGCACAGGAAAGGCTTTCTTCTGAAGGCCTCCCACCACCATTGGGAAGTGGAATGCAATGCAAGCCACCATTGCACAGCAACCCTCCTTGCTACCCAGCGATCCCACACGGTGGCATCGTTACTAAACAAATAAAGGAAATGATGAATTTCCAGGCTCTGTCTCATAACTAATAGCCCAAGGAAGGAACCTGAGATTTGACTGCGTGGTTTGCTAACACATTTTCCAGAAAAGCATTGCCAAGTTTTCCTTTAGCCCAACAGAGAGGAAGAAGTGACAATCAGGGACGTTCTGTGTTTGTAGAGGATCTCATGTCAGTGTGCACAGTTCTGAATGAAGCCTTCCAACGCTGCTGTAACACATGATATTCAACTACCCCCTGTGTATCTAAGGGACAGGATAGAGAGACGTGCAGTCCTGCATCAGGGTAATTTTAATCTGAATGTCTCTGGACAGTAATTGCAATAAACCTATGTCTGACATACCCCCAAGCTTTCATTTTGCTGTGCATCTTCACTCCACTCCTAATTTTCATAACAATAGCATCAACAGAAGCATTCTCTCATCAGTTTCATCTGTTTTGACATATGCCTCAATATTTAATGACTAGAATAGACTGTTTTCCATTTATAGGTCCCTTGTTCCATTTTCATTTCAAGGTACTCTGAATTTTCCTATTTCACCTCAGACTGATGAACATACTTGCTTACCATATGCACTGCTGACATCCCTTGAAAATGCTGTGCCCAGCAATTGCTGAGAAATGTTGTGTTTCTGTTTAATTCATTGATACAGCTGTGCTTGTCCTCAGCAAAAAGCTATGCCATTTTTTCCCCCTTTCTCACATTACCAGGTTAATAAACACCCCTAAAAATGGCAATACCCACAAACTGCATACTATAGGCATATTTAGAAGGCAAAAATTGCATCCACTACAAGTTCTCTAGCTGGGGATCAAACTCTGATACCTTCATTCTCTATGTAGGCCACAGAATGAAGCAGCACATCAAGTTATGCTGCAAGACCCATTAATCTTCCCCTGTAGAAATGAAGTCAAATAGATGGAGACGTCCCATGTTACACTCTTTCAGCAGCCCCAGAATTCAGTCTAGAATCACCTTAAAATCGACTGACACCTTCAAAACTCTTAGGTAACACACAGCTGAAATAAAAAATGCTAAAAATAAATACAAATCAGTGCTTGATTTTACCTCACTTGCCTGAGAATGGGGTGCAAGCAGCACCTGCTTTGTAGATGATTTCACCAAGACACAGAAGGCACAAAAGAGGGCATTCCTTAACACCAACCCTGGTTTACTTCCACATCAGTCAGAACAAGAAATTGTCTTAAGCATGCAATCATGCAGAGCTTTAATCTTTCCTTAGGTAAAGAAATTTGACTGGAATGGCTGAGTGCTGGATATAGCAGTGATAAACAGCCCACTGAGAACAGAAGGAAAGATCCTTGTCAAGAACAATCTAGCTTAGCACATGCTATCGACTGACCATCAGTGCTTTATCTATTCCTAATATCAGCTTCTAACACCTCTTTAAATTAAGAAATTTAAGGAGCTGTAGTTGGATGTAATTCAGCTCAAGGTCCAGCTGTGTTGGAAATTCACCATCAGGATGACCAATTTTTAGCATTTCCTGCAGAGCACAGAATCTGCAAGAAATCGTGGGTTTCTGCTGCTAAAGATCATCCCATCCTTCTCTAAGATCACTGTAATCAATGTGACAGAGGAGAATCTGAAACGAGGAGACATTTTCTACTTCACTGTACAAAACACAGAGTAGGAACAGGCTGCATTCCTAACTACCAGCAATCACAAGCATCTTGATGAATGAAGGAAAGAAAATTTACAGGAAGCTTGTAGCATCTTTAAGATTCCCTTCTTTCCTGGGTGTAATCCTGAGAATTGTTATGGATTTCATTATTCTTCCTTATGGGGCACCCACTTATACACTCATGGCAAAAGCAAGCTATTACTGAGACAAACATCTTCAACTGCAATCCTCAAATTCATGATCTGTTCAGCAAATAAGTTCTAGAAGAGGAAGCTGCTTCAACTCTTATGTCTCTCACTCTAGAAATCCAGCTTGCTTAGAAAACAGATGTTTGGTTACAGAATGCATCCTCATTGTTCTTGCAATTTGCTCTTCCATTTGCTTGTAGGACAATGCTGTGCTGCTGGAGAGAAATTAACACCACACCACAGTCACCAAGGTTTCAACACGGTGAAGCTCCAGGAAATACAGCAATGTGGATGGGCATCTGCCCAGTTACAAGCACTAATCTTAACAGAGCAAGGGCTCTGAATTATTTATGAAACAACTCTTTTTTTTTTTTCCTTCTTGCAGTTCAACTCCAAAAAATCCACAACATGCTGGAAACATCTGGCTCTTTATCTGTAACAACTGACACAACTGCTTGAAATACATTAACAGGCTCCTGGACATGGTTGATAGCAAATGCAGACCTTCTGCACTCAGGTGTCAGGAGACAGCTCACAAAAGGCCCACACAGCCTTGTGAGGAGCATGGCAGCCCAAAGAGCTGAGCAAGCATCATGGAAACCAATTGTTGAGGTTCAAATCCTACCTTCAGCTCGCATCCCAATGCTGTCACGTCACTTTAGATCAGGTGCTAGCAAATATGCCAGCTTTTCTGCAGCCTTTGTCCACCTACTCTGTCCCACAGCCACATAACATGGAACTCACCCACGTTAACAGTTGATGCAACACTTCTTTCCTTCTGAATGTCCACAAGAACAAAGCTAAAGATTGATAACTGCACAGTTACTCAGTAAAGCAGCTAGTTTAGGAGATGGCTTGTTCTGTGCATCTGTTAAACCAGAAATATCCCCTTTTACATAACCCCAGCAACATCAGCAATGGAGCATCTGGTTTGCCCAGAGATGAACTTCTCAGCAAGTGATCTCATTGTTCTTTTGCCTCAGTATGAATGATGGGATGCAGCATAAGAGAAAAGCTCCATCTGCCTGCTCTGCAAGGGCTGGAACTTGCTTCCCCAGCCAGTAACAGCCAGACCACCCAGCATCTCCCAGCTCAGACAGCAGGCACAGCTTCCACAGTGTAGGCTCCAAAGAGCTTTTTGTGTTATCTTCCAGACATATTTTGTCTTCAGTTCCAAACAGACACACAGTGTACTTACAAAACAATATTTACATTTGAGAGCATTGCCATTACCCAGTTGTGTTGGTTTTTGTTTTTTGTTGTTTTTTTCCTTTTTTTCCTCTACTTTTGAAGGTCAGTCATAAATAATTCAGAGCTCCATGCTGAAGGAACATATAATGCTCAACCTTTTACATACACCAGGGTTAAAGGACAACTTACCATCAACAGAAAACTCCCAGACGTGGTAATCTGTGCATTGTTACATACATTGTGTGAGTCTAAGCACAGGCATAAGCACAAAACCAGGAAGAGTTTCAAGGACTTCAGTCACCACCATGCACAGACATACTTCATACAGGATGCTGATAGGTCACCTTATCTCAGCGTGTAGTTGGGAGCATAGCTAAGCATACACTGACCACATTAAAGCCTCAGACTGTTTACAATTTGTCATTTCTCAGCTACAGCCTGTGGCTCAAGGAGTCTTTAAGTTACTCCTTGCAAAAAAGCTAAGGTGGTGTAAAGGAGAAGATCCAACCGTGCTTGCCTGGTTCCTGAGCTCTACCATTACACCTCACTACCAACCAGCATCACACTGAAAACTCCATTTGCTGGGCTTCTACCCTGACCAAACTCAGTTGTTCTGTCTTCAGATTTTATCTTCCACAAGGCAGGGAGAATATTCTTGTGTTTCACAACCAGGACAAGATTCCTGAGTAGCTCTTCACCTGAAGCTTTGGCTGCCTTCAGCTCTCAGCAGCTGTCCTCTTTGGAGGAGGCTATTAAAACCATTTGTTTGTAATGCAGTCAAAGCAACAGCGTGGTTCACATTGCTGTCCCTTTACAACCTGTTTATGGAGATTCTCCTTAATTCTCACAGTAACACATCGTGACAGCTCGCTTAGAAGTTCACTAAAACATTTGCAACGAAAGCAACCAAAACTATTGCTCCAACAGAAAGAACTCATTCCTGCCCCTCCTCTAACAAACTTCCTGTCCTCAGGTTTCCAAAGACAGAGGAAGTAATTATAAGTTAAAAATCCAAGCACTGCAACACAGGAGATGCAATAACCTAAACCTCAACCCTCCTGTGTTTTCAGAACAGCAGTGTTGCCTAGTAATTCCAGTAACTGAACACCCCCACGTTCAGTTTCCAGCTAGAAAAGGAAGGTGATGATATAGATGCCTTCAAAAGATCTGCTCAGTCTTCCTTCAAAAGGAGGCAATATTTACTGAAGCCTGAATGTTTCATTGGATCCTTAAGCATCAATTACTGAATTCCTGTCCATCAACAAGATGTGAGGGATACAGGGATAGAAATACATCACAAGTCTTTATTCCAGAAGTCAAAGTATTTCCCTTGCTTATTCCATATTTTTTTTAAAAGATTTTTTTTACTTTAAACTCTCAGAATACCTAGAATGAGTAAAATGACAAAGGGACATCAGTGAACAGGGGGGCTGAAGCTTGATGGTCCTTGAGGTCCCTTCCAACCCAAGCCTTTCTATGATTCTATGAATATTACTGTAAGAGAAAAAATAACCTCAAATTCAACTTTGAACAGGCTTTTAGCAGCTTGCTTGTGCTTCTAACATGGCTGTTGGTCATTGAACTGAAACTCTAGTCCTCAGCTAAGAATATATCACACTAAGAAACTCCACCTGCATAAGTAGTCCTAATTAGAAGCTGAAGCAGAAAAGGTATTTCATGAGGTATTTCAAGCTTTGGTATTCAGCCAATACAAACTGAAAGCAAAAAGGTGTAGCAGGTCACACAGCCTAATTGAACCAGAATAACTCACTTCAAACCTTCTTCTGTTGCAGTAATCCAAAGCTCAAATCTGAAAGTTGTCTCTATCTAGTTCCTGTCCAGATACAAACAAGCAAAAGCTTCCTAAGATATTGTACACGGATTCATTCCTCTGTTTGCAAACTGAGCTGGTTATTATGCAAAGTGGTTTCCTCCAAGCAATGAATACTCAATCCTCTTCCTACCCAGGGAGCAGCGATTCCATTTGCATGTCTCAAGCTCAGAGATTCAATGGTTTGCTTTCCTTTGTCTAAGAAAGCTGTAGTGGGATGTGGGGAGGGAACAGCACCACTTCCTAGGTGCCAATTTCCACAGTACTTCAAAGCTCTCTGAAAGCAGAGGTTCCCAAGCTTTTCCCCAGTGTCTCCAATTACAATCTAAACCTAGTTGCATCACTTGTAGTCACAGCAGCCTAAGAGGAGGAACAAAGACCGCTATGCAGCTGACACACAGTAAGTGGTTGAAAGGTTGTATCTTCATTGCTTGCTTCATTGAAGGCTGTGTCCTACCCAAGTCAGGCTGCAGGGTTGGTTAATTCCATGAAATGTACTGCCATGACAAAACACACAAGTGCCACTCAGGACAGATTTATCCTGTGTCTGTCAGATCCAGGAAATGACTCACCAAAAGTTGAGATCTACTTTCCTGTAGCATCTATTCCTGACTTGATGGTCAACCACTACAGTGATGCAAGATGCTGAGAATTAACCTGCATACAGGATACAGAGGGCATCTGAATGTAACACAGAAGAAGGTGCAGGTGCTAACCTAAGAAGGGACAGTAAAAGGAATGAACCAGTGAACAGTTTCCTCCACATCTTGAATGACAAGAAAAGGAAAATCCTGTTCCGTGTTCAATGTTCCTGGCAAAGGCACAGTGTTCTAAATGACTGAACCAGCATGCAAGTGAGCATCCTCAGCTAACAGCACACCAATGAGATTTTCCCCCACATCGCTTCTAATTTCCATTTCTACCTTTAACCTTGTTGTCCTTCCCACTCCCTCACCTCCATCTTTTAAAAATATTTTGTATTTTAAGTTTGTTGCAGAAATACAGTTTGGAGCTTTTCCAGGTTGGAGCCTTCAAGTCCCTGTCAGCAGAAGCCTGTGAGTTAGAGAGAAATTTGCAAAAATCTGACACCTGCCACTTTCCATTGAGCTTTGGGTGGAAAATGTCCCTGGCTTCTTCCATTTTTAATGTCAGACTCAGCCTGGCGGAAGAGATTACCTCCAGGTAAAGTCATTCAGAACAGGAGTTTGTGTCTGCCAAGCCCCTCCTCTTTCACCAGCCCGCTGATGCACCAGAACAGCAACATGTACTTGGGCTGAGCATTGCTTTTCAGTGGCAATGTTTAATAGAGGAGGTGCACGCTGTCTGTAATTGAGGATTGCTGCCTCTCAGATTGTCTGTCTGAAGCTAGAGCTAATGATATCTGAATGAGATTTTTCCTCCGCAGGAATGGACCAAGCGTGATAAAAATGATAGAGATCTGATCACCTCAAGGGACAGAAGAGATGCCACAAGTCAGCAGTTGGGGAACCTCCAGCTCCTCAGAAATGTAACAGCCCCCACATGTGTAGGAAAGGGGAGAATCTCAGCTGTGCAGTTTTGTTCCAGAGGTTATGGGATTATGCATTGTAGCTTTTCCCAGCCTGAGCTGTGTCTTAACCCAGCAAACATCCTCCTCCTATGCAATCTATCAGCACTTCCACAACTCTGTGCTGCAATTAGGAATGAAACAATCATTAAGAAGTTACAAGAATTTGCCAGAGTCTGTTGGGTGTATTCAGCATTAGCATGGATGTTGGTGAGCCTTAGATTTGAAAGTATTTCTGTAAGAAATGGAATGTCGAAACACTTGGATTTTTCTCCCCACATTCTCCAAGATCAAGGTCTCCATCCTAGTAGGGGGTACAGCATGGAAGAACTGGCAAACCTTTACACCTATTTCAATGGGAACTACATAATACTGTATTAGAGAGGTAATGACCTACTGTTGGACAGCATATAAGGTATGCAGATAGCTCCAAATAAAAAGGATCTGCCTTGGAGGTGATGCGTTCAGACTAAGACTCAAGTAATAGCCTGTAGGTTGCCTACAGTTACCAGCCCTGACAGAATACTGAGATCCAGCAGCTCCCTTGCTTGCCTATATACACTTACTGGGGAACCTGACATTCCTCCAGGCCATCTCCAGCCCGAAGTCAAGCACTCAAATTCATCATCCAGCTATCTCAGACACCTAAATGCCCAGTGGAGATGCTTGGGGAAGTCTTGCACATCTGTACATTCCCCACTGAGCTTAATGGATTCCTCTAGTAGAACATAAAGTAGATTTTTTAGTCACATCTTCAGAAACTTGCTTCAAGTGTCATTTTGAGCTGAATATTATAACCTGAATGTTCTAAAATAGAAGGAAATGGAAGTAAAGATGTCATTCTTTCCTCACTAATGTCGTAAGATACTGATGCTCTTTACTTATTGATGTTGTGCTCTCGCTCCAGCCTAGCAATCTCAACAACTTCATGAATATTTCTGTGTGCACAGGAAGGAAATTGTTATGCGTCTGTCCTTACTACAGGGACCTGAAGTTTTTTTCCTTAGAGATGCTGGGCTATTGTAATTCAGCTCTCAAGAAGCTTGAGGAAAACTGTCTTGTCCACCTGCTTTCCTTTCACTAAAACTAAAAGGAAGCAAGGACTGCAACACAATAGTTTACAGAACAGAAGTCATCATAAAGAAACAAACAGCAAAGGAAAGAAATAGCACCATCATTACTGGCAGAAATGTGGTCAAAATCAAGGAAGAAAGAACACACAAAATTGGCCTCTGTCTATGCTTTGGAGGCTCCATTGCTTCAGCCCATCACTGTTCTCTTAACAGCAACCATACATTTCAATCTGTCAACTTACTGATGGTACATTTTGTCCTATCATCCAGATCACCAACATGAATTTCAAAGCACCAACCCCAAGGACACCAAGGAACGCCACTCATTTAGTCCACAGGTAAAGAGCTGCTGTCTGAATTCAATAATACAGCTGTTGCCCATCCCTCTCATTGCTGACCCCTGCATTCCCTGTGTTCCCAGGCACGGCTATAATTTGATCAGTACATCAGGTAAAGCTGTGTCCTTTTATGTCATGCCAATTTATTGGAAGTCTCCCATCTGAATATTGCCCATGCAGTCTTAGGTGATGCAGTGACTCACTCTAATTGCCAAGATCTAGGTCTCGAGTTTGATTTGTGCCACTGAGACTGTCAGAAAAGGTTTCCAGTTGAGCAGTAAGCCTTTCCAAGTGTCTTTTAGCCTTTGCAGAGACAGCATCAGAACATCAGTGACCACACTAGCATCTTAATAGGAGCTGAAAGAACAGGTCTTGGAACCTTCGCTCCTTACAGCTCACATTAAATTAGTAATATACATTAAATGATTATCTTAGATGGCATTATTTAAACATAACCTCACAGGACATTTGCCTCGAGCAAACTGCAAGAGAAAAGCTGAGCAATTATGCACCTCACATATGCATGAGCGTACAACAAGTTTGCACATGTAAGTGTGCTTGGGCAGCTTCACAGGCTTCAGCATTTTCAGAGCATATGGACACAGGGCAGCAACCCAAACCCATTAAGAATGCACTAAGCCAGCACTTTTAAACTGAAACAGTCATTTTTCAACAGACCAAAGTTCAATTTATCAGTGGGTACAACGCATACATGTAATCAGAAGAAAAATACCTGGTGGTACTCTCACCATAGGCACAGCACAGCAATTTGATGCCAACTACAGTGACCATAAGGCATGCAGACTGCCCTGAAACCATCCTAGATTTTTTGTTTCCTTATAACTGACTCCACACATTTGAGCCTGTCAGAACAGTTGTACACTGCACTATATTGATACAAGAGCAGAATAACAACAAAGAGAATATTTCAGCAATGCATTCAAGCTGTTCCAACCGAGAGGCAAAAATGCTGCTCAACCCAGTAAGACATCAAGACCACAGCACACAGTCATTAGAACTAAATACTGAGCAATTTCAATAGAAGCATGCAGGCTTCAGCATTCATATTATTCTTGGGATCTCCTAATCTTGACTCTGTAGAACTGTATGTTCCATTTGGAATTGGTAAAAAATGGATTTATCCTTATGGCTTTGTAAATGTTTCCTGCAACACTGGATACCTAATGAAATTATTCTGTCATTCTAAACATCACATTTAGAAGATTTGACTGATGAAAAGGAAAACACAACTCAAGTGCAACAATTGCAAACATGAGAAGGAAGAAACACATCATGCCAAACCAAAACACACACAACCTACAAACAGCAGCCTTCATCTTATGGTATGAAATCATTTCTAAGCATCTCAGAAAGACCATTTTCAGATAGTTAGCAAAGTAACAGCTTGTTGACTCTCAGAGAAAAGAGCAGATTCCGATACTGTGGGTGTTCAAATCCAGCCACTTAATACCAATAGAACACAACTCCAGTTTATTGCTTCCCGTTGGTTATTCTTGAATAAATAGGCTTTTAACATTCCACATATTGCAAGCAAACTCTGTATTAGCAAGAACTAAACCAAAAGCCCCAGGGACAGAGGGCTTCTGCCTGGCCCCTCGCTTGCAGCAAGCTGGCTGCCATTCAAAACCACATTACCCCCCTCTCATCTTCACTTCGCAGGACGTTTTAACCCTGACCTAGCAGAAAACAAATGTTTTTAGACAGCAAACCCACAAATCTCCACTGATGATTTTAATTCCAAACTTGTTGCCCCTGCTGTGACAGGTCGCTGTAACAGCATGGGGATTAGGACACCTATTAAGCAGTTGGGTGACGTTTTCAGATTTGTTTCCTGCAGTCCTGCAAGCAGCTGCTGCACATCACAAATCTTTGTCCACTTGTAAATTGAGTTAGGTGATCAGCAGCAGCCAGCAGATCGGTTTTACACATGTCATGGTTACAAGTAATGAGATTAATAAATGAGAGAGAGATTTCTACAAATAAGACATTTCCTCGCCTTCTCTGGTTTGGAACAAATCTTCCTGTTTCCTTTTGGAGCCCAAAAACCTTATCCCACTGCTAACTGCTTTTGGGGGATTCAACCTCAATCCTCCTCTAATGTCTTTTCTTTCTTACACTGTATTTATTTGACACTCACTTCACATGCCCAAACCACATCCCTGCTCCAGAAGAAATTTATTTACTCTAAAAACAAAATAATAATTAAAAAAAGCCCTTTACAAATCCTAATTAAAAATGAGTATCTTACTACTTAGATACTCACTTGCTGCAGCCTCAGACTTTGCTGCTCTGCTGTCTTTGCTGTGCTTTTCATTGCATTGCACAGAGCTTTCTGGGAAAATGGAATAATACCCAGCATTAGTTATTTGTTTTTTAATTTAGTCACATATGTGTGGCATGCTCTTCTACTTCATAGTGAGGGTGTGTTCTTACAGGATAAATGCTTGGGAACTAAGCTGTGTGGCCTGAGATGCTTTAAGTCTAAGTAGAGCTTCAAGAAGCTTTCTAGTTGTTTGTTTCCCTATTGAAGATGCACTTACTGACAGCGAGTGCTAAGGCTTGTTGAAGTGAGACTTTTGACTAATATTAAATGACTAATGGTGCTCTTATGATCAATTATTGAAGCCTGCATGGGAGAGGAGAGACTTTCAAACAACTGGTTTGTAAGTAAATGTTTAAGCACTGATGTGGTGCAAAGTAACCTCTCCAACAGCAGACTTGTGAAAGCTGTATGGAGGGTTTTATTTTCTGCCCTAGTATTTCTTCTTGTCTGCTCTGAGCTTTCCCATAAAGAGGCTGACTTATTTTCATGTCTTGCTTTGTCAAAGGATGTTTTGCCAAAGGCTGAACCTAGCAGAGCTTTGCTCAGCAGTCTCACCATGTTCTGTTGATTGTCCTTGTAGGTGGCACCTGTCCTTCTACTGCCTGCATCAAAAAGCTGCTTCACTAACTTCATCTGAATGGAGTAACTTTCTACCCAGAATCTTGGAGGGCAGACAAAAAGAATAGATATAAGAGGGCTGGCTTTCAATTGCCATGAACTAATGCTACTGGAGGAAAACATAAAAAAGAAAGGTGATAATAGAGCTGCATTGTTTGCTTTTTCTTTGCCTGAATGTGCAAGAAAGATGTATGTTTAGGTTTAGAAAGGAGCTGTCTACAAGCTTTCTGCTAGCTAAGGTGTAGGAATGAGCTAAGAAGGGCTGAGCAGGTTCTTGGGATGTATGGGTTTAGGAGTGCATTTTTCTTATGGGACTTAAAGCAATGTGGAGGAGGCCGATGTTGATGTGGAAAGAACAGAGGAACAGGAGAAGCTGATGTGTGGCCCGTGAGGGTTTCTACAGGTGTCAGCTATTTTAATCCAAACCTTAATTTTTCTTAGCATTTATGACAGCAACAGTTCATCTACTCTGCTCTTCCCCTGCTGAGAAATGTATGATATACCTTTTCCATGCTGTGCTGGTGTTGTATGAGAGGAGGAGAAATAATTTATGAGCCTGCTGGAAGAATTAGCGCCTTCTGGGGATTAAAAAAAAAAAGTGTATTGTTGATAAGACCTACATAAGCCCCAAATATTCAGTGGAGGTCTTGAGAGAGGATGTGCTCTGTTAGCGGCATGTTTGTCCTAGCATGTGCCTTCCCCAGCCCTTACTGGGTGACACTGGAGGAACATCCCCTTGCCATTACAGGTATAAATGCCAAAGGGAGAATCCCCACTGAACCCCAAAGTGTGGTTTCCTCTCGAGGAGCTTACTAGAAGGGCTGCAGCATGGGAGCAGGCTGAGGAATGGCTTGTTTGAGATGATGGAGGAGACTCTACATGCGTGGTCTCTTCTGATTCTCAGGCTCCTTCCCTGTTCTGCAGTCACCTCCCAGCTATCCCAGCTCTGTGTTTCTGTGGAGGATGGGCAGCTGGCACTGGGTGACACCACATCTCTCTCTTTGTTTCTGATGCATTTATTCTATGAAAGCAAAGCAGCATGCTGGGTATTTACAGCATTGCTTGGGACATCTTCTGTCAGACTTGTAATGCAGTGAGACAGGCACAGTGCTGCTTCTCTTCTGGAGGGGGTGGGAAAGCATTCAATGCACTTTTTTTCCATTGATTTATGTCCTACACTGAAAATTGATGATATTCCCTCAGATCCACTCAACCATTTGAAAGCAAGCAGCCTCTTTGATCAAGTGTGTGGGGAGAAGTTAAGAGGGTACCCAGCTCCCAGCTATGGTATGTGATGCTCTGTAGGAACTGTTCCATTCACCTGTGCTGTCAGGCTGTATTAGCCAAACACTGTCCATCAATTTTCTCACTGCTACAGAGAATAGATGTTGTGGAGAGGAGTCATGGTTTTATTTCTATCTGTGAAGCAAGGAGGGGTAAAGGAAACTGCTTAAAACATGATATAGAAAGAAAATTTCCATCCATGTTACTTCTTTCAAATGCATCTACCTGTATCTCAGGCCCTACATTGTTTGGGGTAGCAGTGTGTTCCATCTTCCAGTGAATGCTTGCAAAGCTCATACATTAATAAGGAGCTAAGGTAATTAAGTCCTATAGAGCTTCTTATAGCCCCAGTGTCTGTATAGCTGCGGTAAGAGATTGGCACAGAGCAGTTATCTGAACACTCAATCAGCTTCTTGGTTGTTTTCACAGCTCCTGTGGGCTTCCCAGTGGCCAACATTACCCTTCTGTTCCTATCCGTGTGGGGAAGATGCAAGGTCTTGGTTTATCTGCACTGGAGATGTACCCTGGGGTACACAGGTAAAAGTGTGAGCATGCCCTGTGCGTGTGAAGTACAACAGATCAGAGCAGGCGTGTGTGTAAAACAACACCATTCCCATGGCCTTGCTGGAAGCAGTGAGATTTAAAAGCATTTTAGTGAAGCATTAAAAAGTTCAGTTCTGTTTGTTTCGGCTCAAAGGTGGACAGGACTGTCTGTGAGCTCTGCTCCCTATTAGATTGGATTCCTCTTATGGAAACTGTTTTGTCTTCACAGCAGAAAACCTGGTAAAGCTGAGCTAGTATTTCTTAGACATGCATGGTTTGATCAAATCTTGGGGTTTTTCTTCGTAGAGACTCAGATCTACTCAAAAAGGAAAAACAAAACAGAACAAAAAAACTAGATAAGAAGCAAGCCTTTAGTAAGTCCAAAGCTTTAATTCTGGAGCTTATCCCACTACATACACATTGCATATATTGAATGTGTTCATGTGAATGTGTCTGTAGCTGCGAAGAGCATTTGTGCTTTTCCTGAGAGCCGCTAAGGGATGAATCTGGTTCTTTTTCCACGCTGGATTTCTCTGCCTCCAAACTTAACCTCTCCAACGCTCGTAAAATCCTTGCATCTCCTCCCGAGGTAAATCTCTGTATGTTACTGCTAGAAGTTAGCTCTACCTCACCCACATGACTGGTCTTCACTATTAATCCCAGCTGATGGCAGGGAGGGGCTCTTCTGGGAGGCAGCCATGTGGTGAACATTGAGTGCAGTGTTTTCCCCCCGCTTCTCTCCTTTCCTTTTCAGACGTGCAAAATCACTCCGTGCTGCTGTCGATGTGAACTCCTTGCTGCTCTGTCCCTTCTCTTCCAGAAACTCCAGGCCCTGAATTAGCAGCTACAGACCTGTGAGCTCTCGCTGTATCTGGACAGAATATGGAAAAGGAGATGAATATCAGAAGGGAAGAAAGAGTGAAGTTGGTTATTTCTCTGGCACATGGATGCAATTACTCTCGGCGCATTCCAGAGGCGTTCTTTTGAATCCTGTGCAGGTCTGCCTGCCGTTCCTGGGAGAGAGAAGGCAGAAGGGAGGAAAAGTCCCTTTCTCACACGGAGACGGAATGTCTGCACTTTCCATCCTCTTTTTAGGTAGGTTGGCTTTCTGGTGTTTAATCGAACTTCCATTTGCCCCTCTCTGTGCGACTGAAATGCGTTTTTGATGAGCTATTCGGATCTGCGAAGGAAAAAACTTTTATGGCAAACTCCGTTTTCTGTGTTTGGGTTCAGTGCTTTTTGTGCTGCTTTAGTTATTAGCAGGTTGATGGCCGGGAACCTTTTAATATCCAAATTTGTTATGTTTGTTTTTTTGTTTAGGAGTAATGGTCATACAGACCCCTCTTGGAATGTGTTTTCAGTTTAAAAAGGGCAGCGTTTTTGAGCAGCATACCATGAAGGGGTTTGAACCTCTTTGATAAAATAAGGTGAACAAAATGTCTTTGTTCCAGGCACAGTGTCAGATTTGTAGAACTGTTTTGCTTTGCTCAAATATTTAACATTCAGGTTTTTAGAATAAAAAAGGGTTATTGTTTCCAATTGATGCCTCTGATTAAAAACAGATGTGTTGAAGTGCGAGAGGGAGGAGTTAAGGGGGGAAAGAATGGTAGAAGGAGGGGGAACAAAAGGGAGACAGCAAGAAAAAGGGAGGGAAAAAGGCTGCTGAAATAAAGGGGAGGAAAAGGTATAAGTTAATGGTTGAATAGGAGCAGAGAACGGGAGAGAAGACTAAAGAAAGAGAATGGAAGCAGAAGGGTTGAACAGGGCTGTTTGTCTTTACAGCCTATGGGGAAAGGGTTTGCAGTCCTGAGGTCTGTTGGGGAGCTTGCGTATGGGACTGACTCAGAAGCAGTCTGGGTATCTGCATCTCCAGAGGCACTGGGATGTGATGAGTGAGCTTGTGTCTTCATTCTGCTCACCACATAGTGCTGACAAGCAGACAGCTCTGAAATCTGTTGTGGCTGAGCAAATCTGTGATTCCTGGGTCCTCCTCCCCCCCACAGCCCCAGGTACTGGTGTGAATGGGGCACAGGTCTTTGATTCCCATGGAAGAGCCAAGTCCCACAGGGTGATGGGCTGATGTGTGGGTGCACACATAATAAAGGCTTCAGACAGGACGATAGGAGGAAATGCAATGGGGAACAGCCTTCATTCAGTCTCACAGATGTGAAACATGGACCAGCCAGAGTTCTAAATATCCAGAAGGCAGGTGGGTTCTCATAGAGGCCACGTGTTGAAGGCTTGGAGCAGGAGGGATAAGATGCTGCCACAGGATGAGTGTTGTAGTGATAGAGTAACTCTCTTTTGTATGACTGCTGCTGGTTTTATCCAGGGGACACAATGGCCTTTAACCATTCTTCCTTTTTTGGGATCTCTGTAATGCTTACAAGGCAGAAGCCCAGCAGAGAAGACAAGCCATTCCTTGAAGAGCTTTTGCATCTAAGCAAATATCTGAGTTCCTCAGTTTCTCTAGTTGTTGTTCCAGCTGTGGCAAGGGAAGGATGAGCAGCTTCCCAAAGCTCACAGCCAAACCAGGAATGCCTCATTTCCTGGTGCTTTGTTAGTGCTGAACTGCCCTGTGATTTACCCTTGTTGTATTTGTGTTGTCAACGGGCAACTTGGTCATCCAGCTTTGGATCCAGCTTCATTTACTGATAATGGAAGCATATTTTAGGGAACATGAAGTATTGCTGTTTGTGTTCCTGGCTTGTGCCTGGGAGAAAGCAAGGAGATAGGTGTCTCCTTTGCTAACCTGAGAAAGTAGTGGAAAGGTGTACAAGTATCACTGAGCGTGTGCTTTTGGTCACTGTTGAAGTGAAGAATTGTGGAGAATAGGAGTTTGAAGCCAAGGAAGCCTCAAAGGAAAGTTGCTGGTTCAGAACATTCTTATTGATAGTATATATATGGTCCTTGCCTTTGGTACTGTTTACCTACAGGGTAAGTAGGCAGCTGTGTGAGGAGACAGGGAAAAGGAGACAAAGAGTTGGAAGGAGGCTTTAAAAACATGACAAAAATGAAGACTTACTAAATGTGGGCTGGGCAAGACTGTAATCATAGCTCTGTAACAAGGGCAAGGTGGAGGAAGCAGAGAGGAGCCAGAAATCTCCTTTGCCTTTTCCCACCACCCTGTCCAAGTCAATTTTGAGTATTTTTAACAAATCTTCTGCTAAAGATGTATTTGATTATAAGAAAATAAATATAGTTGTGTGATATCTGTACACCTACTTTTGACTCTGGTATTACATGTATCACTTATTGGCTAGTGTATGTGCTCTGCCTTTCAGAAAGCAAGGGGTTCAAGATCCAAAGGAGGAGATGTGCCAAAGCAATGCAGGCATTCAGCTTTCACGTGTCCTGCTACTGAGATGGGATCTTTGCATTAGAACATCAGGGGTTGCTCTCCACAGTGCCCTAATTGCTCCCTCTTGTCCATAGGAGTTTTCCTGCAGGAAAGAATGGCCAAGAGTCTTTTGTATCTTAGCTTCAGGCTCAGTATCTGCAAAGGGGCTGTCTTCATGGTTTCCCTAAAGCTGACTAGCCATTAGGATGTAAGGAAGTCAACCCTCTGTGATATAGCACAGATAGATGCCTTGGGAACCAAGGCTTTGCTCCCTCTCTACGTGGCATCTTTGGGAAAAGATGAGTAGGATTTAGTGACTGATGGTACAGGGAATTGTATGTACCACACTGAGGCTGATGGATGGGGTGCAGCTGGTAGCTCTGTGCACTTAGTCTGGCTTATGATATGGTGTGCTCAATGGGTAGGAACTGGTGTATTACACAGGAGTGATTCTGCTGAAGTGGATGCAGCTGTAATGGCAGAACTGCCTTCTGTGCAGGTGTAGCTGAGCTCTGTTCTCCCAGCTTTAAGGTCAGTGACTCTCTTACAGGGCTGTCCCAGAGGTGCACAGTTGCTGCACTGAACACCAAGACTTGATCGTCTCACTGTGCTGGGAAAGGTTATGGTGCAAATCCCTGTAGTGCTGTTGGCATGAGCAATTGGGTCTGACAGCATGCATTTGCCTAGGTATCCACCAGACTTCTAGCCTGAAAATCCTTGCTGAAATGGGAGCAGCTCTGCAGCATTTGGCAGTGGCAGGTCAGCCTGGGGCTGTGCTTTTCTACCTTGACTCTCAGACTTCTGAGACTTGCTTCCCCTCCTGCTTTAAGAGCGCAGGCATCCTGAATGGTGCCCTGTCATGCTTCCTTAAAGCCTTTCTCCTGAAAACTGCAATATGTTCCAGAAAAGCCAAGAACCACTGCACTGCTTAAACAAACAAACAAAAAACCAGCACTCCTGCTTCTAGCGGGGTTACTGAACTTTTTAATAGACTGCTTCTGCCTGAACTAGTAAAAAGCAAGGGAGATGTTTTAAGCAAATGGAATATTAAACTGATGGGTCTTATTTCTGCTGCTGCTCTGGGTACTTCCCAAATTTCTGAGGTTATGGATATAGGATACATTTGCAACCTCCTGGTTTTCTCATGGCTCTTTCTGTTGGCTTTATCTGTTTGTTTCATGGGGGTATTCAGGTGGGGCGAGGATTTTGTCCCATGTTTTAACAGCACTTAATTCCAAGCTTGGGATTGGAATAGGAAAACATAAATCTGTGGCTGTGAATAAGGCTTCTGTACAGGATTCTGCCGTTGGATTTCATCTTTTCTTTCATTGGGTTATGAAGGAATGCAGGTGATCACTCTTGGTGCATCAAGCCTAAGAGGAGGTTGTTCTTCCAAAGTCGACTTCATAACAGCTGGTAATTGCAAGAGCTCATTTTTTTTTCAGCAGTCAACAAAACAGCAACTGGATGCAAGAGCTGTTGGGAGGTGTGAATTTAGCTCCAGGACAAGGCCAAGAGCTCCCTTCTTTAACAAACCCTAGGGAAAGGGAGCAAAGAGAAGATGTGTGTCCATTTGCTGCCCCAGGGGGAATTCAAGGAGGCAAGACAGAATTGAGTGAGCTGCTATTTGATGGGATATCAGAGTTAACGCTTCTTGTGGGATGCAAATTCTTTTAAAGCCAGGGTGGGTTTGCATCACATTTCCTACCAGAGCACTCAATAAGAATGTCCTCTCTGTCCCCAGCAGTGCTGTGTTTTACATGAAAGTGTTTGGATTTCTAGCATTTAGAAAACAGCTTTACTTTGAGGCCTGGTTTTATCCCTATTTTTCTGTTTTACCATAAAAAGAAAAAGGGTAAACCTCTGGAGTGGGGGAAAGCCAAGTTAGGGTTGAAATACTGAAGTCTGATCTCTTAATCATGAGAGACAGTGTTGCTGAGGGGAGGCAAGCTTTCTGAATTTCCCATGTGAAACAATTGGTGTTTGGTCACTGTGCCCACAGCAGGCCCTGTTTAAACAGAATTAGTGGTCTGTTTCTGTGGGGCACTTGGGGCCACTTCAGAGGGACGTTTTGTGTAACAGCAGAGCAGGCTTCCCAGCAATGCCTGTCATTGCACAACTGGCTTGGAGAGAGACCCTGATGTTTATCCTCTGGATCACAACAGATGCCCCTGTCTTCCTCAAGGCAAACACAGGACTTTATGGTGAACTTAACAGGTTTGCAGCCTGAGATTTGATTGAGTTCTTAGGAACTGCCTGAAAAGAAATGTAAACAGTCACTCCAACAAAGCACAGTGTGTATTTGCAAAACCCTGCTTTGTGTGGAAACCGATTGTTATGTGATGCAGAATGTGTGTGTTTAGTAGCAATGAAGAGAGGTGTTACAAACTGCTTTCTGTGCCTCTTCCCTGCAGAAATTGCTCCCAAAGCTTTAGTCCAAGGATGCTTCTGGTTTCCAGCTAAAGCACTCCCCTCTCTTAGCCACGGTTTGTGTATGTTGCACAGTGCAGACCTGAGTTCTATACGTGTGCAAAGAAAACTTGGCTCTTGGGGATGTAATGTTGTGCATATTCCTTGCACCAATGTGTTACAAAACAGAGGCTGCTTTGGGTGCAGTGGGAACTTGGCCGTGCCTTGTCTGAAAGATGAATGGGTCTCCTTTTTTCCTCAAGCTGTTTCTTCGTCTGTTTTTAGAAATGGTTATTTTACAGAAGCAGCCCAGCAAAAAGCCAAGGGTGAAGTCAGGTCATTGAGGTCTGTGAATAGACACTGAGAGCACAGGGTAGTGGAAGATGAGGAAATGGAGAAGAGCAGGAAGCTCAGCAATGGCAAATGTGGCAAGTGATGGGAAGTCAAGAGGGGGAAGGAGGATCCTTCAGTTTTCTACTTCAGTATGCTTGAGTGGAATGAAAAGGCTGCTACCAACAGCCTACATCTCCAGCCAAAGCTTCAGACCCTGCCTAAGACATGCTTTTTACATGGTACAATGTAAAAAGTAGAGTACAGAGAAGGAAAGTGTTGGCAATAGCGCTCCATCTGTGGATTAGCACTCAAGATAGAGCTGGTCCTCTTTTCCAGAAGCTCACTGGGTACTGGAAAGAACAGTCAGGAATTGTGAGTAGGATGGAAGCTGCCCTGCCTCAATGTAACCACTGCTGGCTTTTCTGAAGTCCTTCTCCATGTTGTCTCAGTTTTCCATGTGACTAATTAGGAAAACCTACGTTTTCTAAGTTGCAAAGAGGACTGAGCAGTTGTGAAATGCATTGAAGATGATGAACAACATGAAACAGTCATGACAAGTTTTTTCCTGTTCCTTTATCATTGCATTGGTTCTAATTACATTTGTGGTTTTTTTCTCTTAATGGGCCAGGCAGTTCCATGATGTTGGAATTACTGTCCTTCGAGAATCAATATACATTACAGAGGGTATTTTCAGCCTGGCTTTTCTTCTGTGTATCTGACATCCCCATTTTAGTGGCTGCAAAATGAGTGCGAAGCTTCAGTGTGACTTGTTCCTGACTGACTAGGTGGAAAGGTGAAAGTTCAGCTTAGTGCCTGCAGTTTAATTGCCTGTGGTAGGAAAAGGTCAGTGAGAATTTTGTTGTGCTTATAATATGCATTTGCAGAAAGGAGGCTGTTCTCCTGGAAACAGTCTTTTGAAATGGAGCGTGCACAGTTAGAGGCAACTGCTGGCAGTGACAGTAGGCTGCGTGTGGTCTGCCATAGCACTGCTGCTTGTGTAGCATCCTTTGTGCTAAGTGCCCTGCATAAAGCTCTGGATTGCTCAGTCCAACCAGCCAATATTGGGTAGAGAATACCTAGGAGTTTCCAGTATTCCTACTCTTCTAATGGAGAAGGGAGCTAAGACACAGATGCATGACACGACAAGGTAGCTGTATTGTTGTGTCTTAAACCCTTGTGCTCTGATTCAAAACTATTTTCCTTTATGTGTGTCCTAAAACACAAGGAGAAGTGATCAGTGGCAAACGACTGAATCCATCAGCCATCATTTATCAAACAGTATCCTGAGCAGTCATTGGGATGACTTCTAAGAGACGGGAAGGTTTGAGTTATCCCTACTTCATTAAAAAGAAGTGGGATAATGGATTTTATAGCACCAACATGCTGAGAAACTCCATTCATAGTATGAATGTTACCAGAGGAGCCCTCACAAAAGAAATTGAGCTGCATGTGTTCAGTTCATGAATGAGTTTACCTTCTCCCAAGTGTAGAATGATCTCGTCTTGCTATTTATCATAGACCTGTGGAGCAGTTACAGCTCATTAAGCTGTTCCTTTGCATGGAGCTGCTTGGTAGGGAATGTGGAACCAGCTTTACTAGATGAAGGCCTGGTGTCCCCCTGTCACTAACTGTGGCTTTTGGTGAAGGGGCACATCTTTAAGTCTCACAAAGCACGTGCACAGCAGCACTCCAGAACAGAGCTGCTCCCTGTGCTGCTGCAGTTAGGAGCAGTAGTGTGGGAACTGCAAAACAAGCAGCATGCAGTCAGTGGGTTTGCCTGTGAGTGGTGTGTTCTGCTGGAGTGCCTGAAGGTGAATCAAAAAGCAACAGCTAGGGAAGCACTGTGGCTACGAATCTGGATGCAACTGTAGCTCATGGCAAATCGTACTGCTGGATCCCAGAGTTCTCCTTTTTTGACTGCACTGCCTACGACTTCCTTTGGCTTTTGAGGCTGTAAGGTTGTTTTCAGCAGGTGGGTCTCATTATGTGCTCAGGTGCTTTAGTGTAAGAGACTTCGTCAGAACCAGTGCACGAAACACCAAGTGGCCCTGTTCCCTTCCTCATGTGTGCCTCAGCAAAAAACAGCAGAACGAGGTGGTTTTCCAGTGCTCGCAATATTTATGAGATGCATGTTGGCTGAGTCTCATTGCTCAGACTGCTTAGGCTATTTTTTTGCTTTTTAAAGCCTTGATAAAATTTTAAAGGCCATACAAGTGTTTAATATGGATGTGAGGCTTTATCTGTAGGGTGGGGTGTTCGTGTGCGTGTGGGGGGGGGGGGGAACCTCTGGTGTAACACAGCAGGGCTTGACTATTGAACTAAAATAGCCAGACACTTCTTTTTCTGTTTCAAAAAAAAAAAAAAAAAAGAAAAGAAAAGAAAATTGAAGGGTTTTCAACCTTGAAGGCAAATCACTTTGTGACTTCATTGTTTAAATTTAGGTTTTGTTTTGCGGGAGGCAGGGGGGATCGTTAGACTCGAAGCAAAAGCCTTATAGCCCAGGGACTGTCACTTCTGATTACTTCCAGTGACACTTCCAATTATTTCCAATCACAATTCCAGGGACAAGAGGAAAAAACCACGTTCTCCAACATCAGGTCTTCCTTCCGAACAAAAGATGGCTTATCAAACCTCTGCAGTAAAAGGTGCAATGCCAGATTTGGAAATCTCGTTCCAGTAGGGTAATTCCAGAGCAAATCTGATGAAGTGAGGCTCCAGGCCAGTGTCTGGCAGGGTGTTCTGCTGGGATCCTGCCTTCTTGGGTAATATTGGGGGATTGCTTCATTTTCTTCAGGCATTTACTGGAGCTTGGGCTCGCTTTGCAGCAGCAATATGCAGTTTCAGCAAATGTCTGTCTAATGCTCTGCGGGTCATAAACTATGAGCACACAGAAGGACTGCTGATGGAAAGCCAACTTTTTTTTTTGTGCTCAAAATGGGAAACGTCTGCTGCTGGGACCCTGCTGCTTTTTGGGTAACTTGCTGTGAAGATTTTGGTGCAGTGGTAAAAAGCTGTGAGTTGTTACACCCTTCAGAAAGCCCCTGGGACTGGAAGGCCGCAGGGAGGCAGTGGAATGACCCATGAGGAAGCAGGATTCCTCAGGGCTCGTGCCTTAAGGCCAAAGTTGACTGCTGCTATTTCCAATGGCAGTGGCAGATGGAGGCTGGCCCCAGCTTATTGTAGGAACAGTATAAATCTTAAATATTTGGTGACTTTTAGCTGTGTGGGCAATAAAAGACCTTTCTCCCAGTTCAACTTTTGTGTTAGTTCTGAAGGTGTTGTGGCACTGTGCATCTGTGGTTGTAGGTCTGTATTGCAGCAGGCATCCCTTGCAGCTCTGGCTGCTGTGTCCCACTGGAATGCTCAGTACCAGTGCCTCAGAATCCCAGCATTTCTCATAAGGAGCCGTTTTCCCACATCCATCTGATCTGGATTGATGTTTCCACAGTACTGCTTTGTCATGCTCTGATGTGGTCTGTGCTGTGGGCAAAACCTCTCTCTTTCCATTGTTTCCAGCTCTTGCTTGGAAACAATGGGGATTTTTGTAAGACAAAGCATAGCTTTTGTTTTAACAAATGCTGTATTTTTTTTCTCATTTCTTTTCCAAAGGGGAATTTTAAGTAATAGGGAGTGCTGTCTGGTGAGAGCAGCATTCAGGATGTCTAGATTCCATTGCTGGTTTTGCCAGTAACTGCGATTTAAGAAATTGCAGGCTCCATTTTTAAGTGCCTTTTAGCTTTGAGTGTCTCTGTTTCAAGTGGTAAACTGCTTATAAAGGGCCAGGACTGGTGCAGATAGAAATGCAGAGTCTCATGAACTTGATGTGGTCACATCAACTACGTTAGGTGTTGGGATTTTGGGGTGCATTTGAAAATGTTGGCTCCAGCTGCTGTGTGCTCCTTTGTGAGCCAACAAATGAAGCAAACTTTCCCTTGTGAGATGTAAAACACTTTGAAGTCACTGTAGAAATGGTGCTGCAGAAGTCTGGAGTGATAGCCTGTTAAGACGCATCAGGCACTGGTTTAATGAGTGAGGATGAAGCTGCAGTTCAAGAGATTCCCCATCATTGTCACTCAGTGTGGCAAATGCATCCCAGTGCATCTGGCTTTGTTAAAGCTGTTTCCATTTAGCCCAAGGCTACCCCTTGAGTAAACTAGGGAGACAATTCTGCAGCTGCTTGTTAATTCAGGCCCAATGTGACCTGGTACAACCAATGTACAAAGCTGAGCCCCTCTGCTCTGGAGTTAATGATCCTGCATTGCACAATTCTTTTTCCTCCAATTGAGCTCCCATCTTTTTCTTATTTAGTAATGCCCTGGGCATGTTGTTTCCACTGTGGGATGGTGATGAATATATACCCATTAGAAAAAGGCACTGAATGCAATGGAGGCATTTTTTTTTTTAACTTGTCAGCAAGCATCTTTCCTTACCCCATGTTTTCTCTTCTGTGAAGTCACCAGGACAAAGGACAGAAGCCAAAATCAAAACGTGAATGGAACAAACCTTACTGTACCAGATGCAAGTATTCAGGATATTTTCTTGGTTGTAAGTGCTCTGTCACAGGGGCCATTTCCTTGCTTGTTTGCACTGTTGCTACAACACTGCACACTTGAAAGCTTGCACAGCAAGCCAGGATGTCTTAAACTTAGTTTTCTTCCTGCTTGCTGTCTGACACCAGGCGCCAGGTTCACATCTGCTTGTGTGAAACCTACACAAGGTAATTCTACGTCGTAATTCATACAATGACAAGGGAAGCTAGGAACCCAAGATGCTCAGAGAGCATCTGAAAAACTAGTTGAGGCTCTGAGGGTGCTCACTGAGGGGCTTCTTTAAATCAGGTTTGGTTTTGGCCAGATCTCAAAGCAGCTTCTGTTAGCAAGCTTTACTTTGCTAAAGATTGAAGAAAGTGATGAGATTGATATGTACTCATCTACGCACAGTGACAGAGGGTCTTCGAGTGATCTTGAAGAGAGAAATCAGTCCCTTTTCAGAGTTTGGGTAGAAGGAAATTGAGAGCAGCACTGAAAACTACTCGATTATACTGGAGGATGGAGAATGTGCTCTTGATCCTCATGTTCATCTTAAGGACTTGACTGAAATCTTCTCCAGAAAGGTAGCCGGGTTTGATTTGAAGACCTCAAGGTGAAAAATCCCATCAAATTGTTACCAAGATCATCTATATTATTAACTTAATTATATCTAGTTTGAATATCTGTGATGTTTCTCTTCTCTACCGAGCTCTTGGTGCTTTTATTTAATGCTGACTTAGCCAATGGGTAATTTGTGGTAGGACAGAGCAGACCTGTGCTGCACCTGAAGGCTGCCAGGTCCCATACAGTGCTGCCAAGTGCACAGGGCTCCTGTAAGGCTTTACCTGTTAGGCTCTGTCAGAGGTCATCTGCAAAAACTGTTCTGAAAGTGCGGTGCCTGGATGTTTTCCAAATTATCCATTGAGTTTAATCAGTGCTTTTCTTTTAGAGACATTAAAATCTAGGAAATAATAAATGCAGTTCTCCAGGTATATTCTCACTTGTGGTTTTTTGTTTTTTTGTTTTTTTTTTCTGTTCCTGGAACAACCTGTGTACAAGTTTTTAAAAGAAATGAAAATCCAGCTTAAATTGGCATTCTTTCCTTCTTTGTCCCTCCCCTTCTCTTAAGGCATCCACAGGCAAAAAGGTGGGGAGAGGGGTTTGTTACTTGTACATGTGGAAGGATTCTGCAACCAGCAAGGCAATATTGGCACTTCCTATTTTTCTCTCATATCAGTGCTCTTCTGAGGGCTCCTGAAGGCACGGAATGTCCTTTTGCTGCCTCTGAAATAAGAGGCCATCTGTTCTTTGTCTTCAGAAACCAAAGCGCTGATAAAAACTCATGCTTTGTTTTAAAGAAAACAATGCTGGTGTGCAGCACACCCTTCCCCAGCTCAGATATGTATTAAATGAACAATTAAAAAAGAGTTTGCTGCTTCAGTGATTGTATTTTGTACTTACAAGCTGTGACTTCCTAGTGGCTGTGCTGGGCAGAGTCAAGTTGTCTGCCTGTCTTCCTGCATGCAGAGCAGAATTGCAGCATCTCCCATACTGTGTGGTGCAAGACTATGTGCATTGCATTTTCTTTCTGGTTCTTGCTCTTCTTTTCATCCCCGTCCTCAGAGCTCCCAGTACTTCCTATTGTGCAACCATGTGCATGGAAAACCTTCTGATCCCTGAAAGAGCAACTCCAATAGCTGCAGTTTCCTTTGTTCCAGTGCAGTGTTTTTTGGGTATGCTGCAGCCCTTTAAGCTCTAGATGTATATCTTGTGGTTTTGGGTTTCATAAGCCCTTGATGGAGCCCAGGATGTTTGCTGTAAATCCCCAAATTCTGGCAGTGTGTAGCAGCAGGGTGGGAAAGCTCTCCACTGAAAGCACTTGTGTGGTGACTTTGGCACAGGAACACCTTCCATCCTTGGGAGGGGGATGGATTTCCTGTTTCTGCTATGGGTGGAGGTGGTTCAAGGAGGAATTGGCACTGCTTTTCCATCCTTGCTGAGTTAAAGACCTCTATGACAGTCTGATATAAGCAGAAAG